>NC_142620.1:27055049-27361721 GCF_059453375.1 Lepisosteus platostomus
GCCAGTCAGTTACACTGTGATTCCAGGAGTTGAGAAAACGCGTTTATTTCGGGCTGAAAAACACGTTTTGAAAAGTGTTCTGTTCCTTCCCCTAACTCTTACATGTTGGTGACCAAAGTTGCCAAAACGTGTTTATTTGTGCTGAAAAACACGTTTTGACAACTTCTGCACACTGGGGTTAAGGGCTGACTCAGTGGGCTCTTCTGAGCCAGTCAGTTACACTGTGATTCCAGGAGTTGAGAAAACGCATTTATTTCGGGCTGAAAAACACGTTTTGAAAAGTATGTTGTTCCTGCCCTATAACTTACATGTTGGTGACCAAAGTTGCCAAAACGTGTTTATTTGTGCTGAAAAACACGTTTTGACAACTTCTGCACACTGGGGTTAAGGGCTGACTCAGTGGGCTCTTCTGAGCCAGTCAGTTACACTGTGATTCCAAGAGTTGAGAAAACGCGTTTATTTCGGGCTGAATAACACGTTTTGAAAAGTGTTCTGTTCCTGCCCTATAACTTACATGTTGTTGACCAAAGTTGCCAAAACGTGTTTATTTGTGCTGAAAAACACGTTTTGACAACTTCTGCACACTGGGGTTAAGGGCTGACTCAGTGGGCTCTTCTGAGCCAGTCAGTTACACTGTGATTCCAGGAGTTGAGAAAACGCGTTTATTTCGGGCTGAAAAACACGTTTTGAAAAGTGTTCTGTTCCTGCCCTATAACTTACATGTTGGTGACCAAAGTTGCCAAAACGTGTTTATTTGTGCTGAAAAACACGTTTTGACAACTTCTGCACACTGGGGTTAAGGTCTGACTCAGTGGGCTCTTCTGAGCCAGTCAGTTACACTGTGATTCCAAGGGTTGAGAAAACGCGTTTATTTCGGGCTGAAAAACACGTTTTGAAAAGTGTTCTGTTCCTGCCCTATAACTTACATGTTGGTGACCAAAGTTGCCAAAACGTGTTTATTTGTGCTGAAAAACACGTTTTGACAACTTCTGCACACTGGGGTTAAGGGCTGACTCAGTGGGCTCTTCTGAGCCAGTCAGTTACACTGTGATTCCAAGGGTTGAGAAAACGCGTTTATTTCGGGCTGAAAAACACGTTTTGAAAAGTGTTCTGTTCCTGCCCTATAACTTACATGTTGTTGACCAAAGTTGCCAAAACGTGTTTATTTGTGCTGAAAAAACACGTTTTGACAACTTCTGCACACTGGGGTTAAGGGCTGACTCAGTGGGCTCTTCTGAGCCAGTCAGTTACACTGTGATTCCAAGAGTTGAGAAAACGCGTTTATTTCGGGCTGAAAAACACGTTTTGAAAAGTGTTCTGTTCCTGCCCTATAACTTACATGTTGTTGACCAAAGTTGCCAAAACGTGTTTATTTGTGCTGAAAAACACGTTTTGACAACTTCTGCACACTGGGGTTAAGGGCTGACTCAGTGGGCTCTTCTGAGCCAGTCAGTTACACTGTGATTCCAGGAGTTGAGAAAACGCGTTTATTTCGGGCTGAAAAACACGTTTTGAAAAGTATGTTGTTCCTGCCCTATAACTTACATGTTGGTGACCAAAGTTGCCAAAACGTGTTTATTTGTGCTGAAAAACACGTTTTGACAACTTCTGCACACTGGGGTTAAGGGCTGACTCAGTGGGCTCTTCTGAGCCAGTCAGTTACACTGTGATTCCAGGAGTTGAGAAAACGCGTTTATATCGGGCTGAAAAACACGTTTTGAAAAGTGTTCTGTTCCTGCCCTATAACTTACATGTTGGTGACCAAAGTTGCCAAAACGTGTTTATTTGTGCTGAAAAACACGTTTTGACAACTTCTGCACACTGGGGTTAAGGGCTGACTCAGTGGGCTCTTCTGAGCCAGTCAGTTACACTGTGATTCCAAGAGTTGAGAAAACGCGTTTATTTCGGGCTGAAAAACACGTTTTGAAAAGTGTTCTGTTCCTGCCCTATAACTTACATGTTGTTGACCAAAGTTGCCAAAACGTGTTTATTTGTGCTGAAAAACACGTTTTGACAACTTCTGCACACTGGGGTTAAGGGCTGACTCAGTGGGCTCTTCTGAGCCAGTCAGTTACACTGTGATTCCAAGGGTTGAGAAAACGCGTTTATTTCGGGCTGAAAAACACGTTTTGAAAAGTGTTCTGTTCCTGCCCTATAACTTACATGTTGGTGACCAAAGTTGCCAAAACGTGTTTATTTGTGCTGAAAAACACGTTTTGACAACTTCTGCACACTGGGGTTAAGGGCTGACTCAGTGGGCTCTTCTGAGCCAGTCAGTTACACTGTGATTCCAGGAGTTGAGAAAACGCGTTTATTTCCGGCTGAAAAACACGTTTTGAAAAGTGTTCTGTTCCTGCCCTATAACTTACATGTTGTTGACCAAAGTTGCCAAAACGTGTTTATTTGTGCTGAAAAACACGTTTTGACAACTTCTGCACACTGGGGTTAAGGGCTGACTCAGTGGGCTCTTCTGAGCCAGTCAGTTACACTGTGATTCCAAGAGTTGAGAAAACGCGTTTATTTCGGGCTGAAAAACACGTTTTGAAAAGTGTTCTGTTCCTGCCCTATAACTTACATGTTGTTGACCAAAGTTGCCAAAACGTGTTTATTTGTGCTGAAAAACACGTTTTGACAACTTCTGCACACTGGGGTTAAGGGCTGACTCAGTGGGCTCTTCTGAGCCAGTCAGTTACACTGTGATTCCAGGAGTTGAGAAAACGCGTTTATTTCGGGCTGAAAAACACGTTTTGAAAAGTGTTCTGTTCCTGCCCTATAACTTACATGTTGGTGACCAAAGTTGCCAAAACGTGTTTATTTGTGCTGAAAAACACGTTTTGACAACTTCTGCACACTGGGGTTAAGGGCTGACTCAGTGGGCTCTTCTGAGCCAGTCAGTTACACTGTGATTCCAAGAGTTGAGAAAACGCGTTTATTTCGGGCTGAAAAACACGTTTTGAAAAGTGTTCTGTTCCTGCCCTATAACTTACATGTTGTTGACCAAAGTTGCCAAAACGTGTTTATTTGTGCTGAAAAACACGTTTTGACAACTTCTGCACACTGGGGTTAAGGGCTGACTCAGTGGGCTCTTCTGAGCCAGTCAGTTACACTGTGATTCCAGTAGTTGAGAAAACGCGTTTATATCGGGCTGAAAAACACGTTTTGAAAAGTGTTCTGTTCCTGCCCTATAACTTACATGTTGGTGACCAAAGTTGCCAAAACGTGTTTATTTGTGCTGAAAAACACGTTTTGACAACTTCTGCACACTGGGGTTAAGGTCTGACTCAGTGGGCTCTTCTGAGCCAGTCAGTTACACTGTGATTCCAAGGGTTGAGAAAACGCGTTTATTTCGGGCTGAAAAACACGTTTTGAAAAGTGTTCTGTTCCTGCCCTATAACTTACATGTTGGTGACCAAAGTTGCCAAAACGTGTTTATTTGTGCTGAAAAACACGTTTTGACAACTTCTGCACACTGGGGTTAAGGGCTGACTCAGTGGGCTCTTCTGAGCCAGTCAGTTACACTGTGATTCCAAGGGTTGAGAAAACGCGTTTATTTCGGGCTGAAAAACACGTTTTGAAAAGTGTTCTGTTCCTGCCCTATAACTTACATGTTGTTGACCAAAGTTGCCAAAACGTGTTTATTTGTGCTGAAAAAACACGTTTTGACAACTTCTGCACACTGGGGTTAAGGGCTGACTCAGTGGGCTCTTCTGAGCCAGTCAGTTACACTGTGATTCCAAGAGTTGAGAAAACGCGTTTATTTCGGGCTGAAAAACACGTTTTGAAAAGTGTTCTGTTCCTGCCCTATAACTTACATGTTGTTGACCAAAGTTGCCAAAACGTGTTTATTTGTGCTGAAAAACACGTTTTGACAACTTCTGCACACTGGGGTTAAGGGCTGACTCAGTGGGCTCTTCTGAGCCAGTCAGTTACACTGTGATTCCAAGAGTTGAGAAAACGCATTTATTTCGGGCTGAAAAACACGTTTTGAAAAGTGTTCTGTTCCTGCCCTATAACTTACATGTTGGTGACCAAAGTTGCCAAAACGTGTTTATTTGTGCTGAAAAACACGTTTTGACAACTTCTGCACACTGGGGTTAAGGGCTGACTCAGTGGGCTCTTCTGAGCCAGTCAGTTACACTGTGATTCCAAGAGTTGAGAAAACGCGTTTATTTCGGGCTGAAAAACACGTTTTGAAAAGTGTTCTGTTCCTGCCCTATAACTTACATGTTGTTGACCAAAGTTGCCAAAACGTGTTTATTTGTGCTGAAAAACACGTTTTGACAACTTCTGCACACTGGGGTTAAGGGCTGACTCAGTGGGCTCTTCTGAGCCAGTCAGTTACACTGTGATTCCAAGAGTTGAGAAAACGCGTTTATTTCGGGCTGAAAAACACGTTTTGAAAAGTGTTCTGTTCCTGCCCTATAACTTACATGTTGTTGACCAAAGTTGCCAAAACGTGTTTATTTGTGCTGAAAAACACGTTTTGACAACTTCTGCACACTGGGGTTAAGGGCTGACTCAGTGGGCTCTTCTGAGCCAGTCAGTTACACTGTGATTCCAAGAGTTGAGAAAACGCATTTATTTCGGGCTGAAAAACACGTTTTGAAAAGTGTTCTGTTCCTGCCCTATAACTTACATGTTGGTGACCAAAGTTGCCAAAACGTGTTTATTTGTGCTGAAAAACACGTTTTGACAACTTCTGCACACTGGGGTTAAGGGCTGACTCAGTGGGCTCTTCTGAGCCAGTCAGTTACACTGTGATTCCAGGAGTTGAGAAAACGCGTTTATTTCGGGCTGAAAAACACGTTTTGAAAAGTGTTCTGTTCCTGCCCTATAACTTACATGTTGTTGACCAAAGTTGCCAAAACGTGTTTATTTGTGCTGAAAAACACGTTTTGACAACTTCTGCACACTGGGGTTAAGGGCTGACTCAGTGGGCTCTTCTGAGCCAGTCAGTTACACTGATTCCAGGAGTTGAGAAAACGCGTTTATTTCGGGCTGAAAAACACGTTTTGAAAAGTGTTCTGTTCCTGCCCTATAACTTACATGTTGGTGACCAAAGTTGCCAAAACGTGTTTATTTGTGCTGAAAAACACGTTTTGACAACTTCTGCACACTGGGGTTAAGGGCTGACTCAGTGGGCTCTTCTGAGCCAGTCAGTTACACTGTGATTCCAAGAGTTGAGAAAACGCGTTTATTTCGGGCTGAAAAACACGTTTTGAAAAGTGTTCTGTTCCTGCCCTATAACTTACATGTTGTTGACCAAAGTTGCCAAAACGTGTTTATTTGTGCTGAAAAACACGTTTTGACAACTTCTGCACACTGGGGTTAAGGGCTGACTCAGTGGGCTCTTCTGAGCCAGTCAGTTACACTGTGATTCCAGTAGTTGAGAAAACGCGTTTATTTCGGGCTGAAAAACACGTTTTGAAAAGTGTTCTGTTCCTGCCCTATAACTTACATGTTGGTGACCAAAGTTGCCAAAACGTGTTTATTTGTGCTGAAAAACACGTTTTGACAACTTCTGCACACTGGGGTTAAGGGCTGACTCAGTGGGCTCTTCTGAGCCAGTCAGTTACACTGTGATTCCAGGAGTTGAGAAAACGCATTTATTTCGGGCTGAAAAACACGTTTTGAAAAGTGTTCTGTTCCTGCCCTATAACTTACATGTTGGTGACCAAAGTTGCCAAAACGTGTTTATTTGTGCTGAAAAACACGTTTTGACAACTTCTGCACACTGGGGTTAAGGTCTGACTCAGTGGGCTCTTCTGAGCCAGTCAGTTACACTGTGATTCCAAGGGTTGAGAAAACGCGTTTATTTCGGGCTGAAAAACACGTTTTGAAAAGTGTTCTGTTCCTGCCCTATAACTTACATGTTGGTGACCAAAGTTGCCAAAACGTGTTTATTTGTGCTGAAAAACACGTTTTGACAACTTCTGCACACTGGGGTTAAGGGCTGACTCAGTGGGCTCTTCTGAGCCAGTCAGTTACACTGTGATTCCAAGGGTTGAGAAAACGCGTTTATTTCGGGCTGAAAAACACGTTTTGAAAAGTGTTCTGTTCCTGCCCTATAACTTACATGTTGTTGACCAAAGTTGCCAAAACGTGTTTATTTGTGCTGAAAAACACGTTTTGACAACTTCTGCACACTGGGGTTAAGGGCTGCCTCAGTGGGCTCTTCTGAGCCAGTCAGTTACACTGTGATTCCAGGAGTTGAGAAAACGCGTTTATTTCGGGCTGAAAAACACGTTTTGAAAAGTGTTCTGTTCCTGCCCTATAACTTACATGTTGGTGACCAAAGTTGCCAAAACGTGTTTATTTGTGCTGAAAAACACGTTTTGACAACTTCTGCACACTGGGGTTAAGGTCTGACTCAGTGGGCTCTTCTGAGCCAGTCAGTTACACTGTGATTCCAAGGGTTGAGAAAACGCGTTTATTTCGGGCTGAAAAACACGTTTTGAAAAGTGTTCTGTTCCTGCCCTATAACTTACATGTTGTTGACCAAAGTTGCCAAAACGTGTTTATTTGTGCTGAAAAACACGTTTTGACAACTTCTGCACACTGGGGTTAAGGGCTGACTCAGTGGGCTCTTCTGAGCCAGTCAGTTACACTGTGATTCCAAGAGTTGAGAAAACGCGTTTATTTCGGGCTGAAAAACACGTTTTGAAAAGTGTTCTGTTCCTGCCCTATAACTTACATGTTGTTGACCAAAGTTGCCAAAACGTGTTTATTTGTGCTGAAAAACACGTTTTGACAACTTCTGCACACTGGGGTTAAGGGCTGACTCAGTGGGCTCTTCTGAGCCAGTCAGTTACACTGTGATTCCAGGAGTTGAGAAAACGCGTTTATTTCGGGCTGAAAAACACGTTTTGAAAAGTGTTCTGTTCCTGCCCTATAACTTACATGTTGGTGACCAAAGTTGCCAAAACGTGTTTATTTGTGCTGAAAAACACGTTTTGACAACTTCTGCACACTGGGGTTAAGGGCTGACTCAGTGGGCTCTTCTGAGCCAGTCAGTTACACTGTGATTCCAAGAGTTGAGAAAACGCGTTTATTTCGGGCTGAAAAACACGTTTTGAAAAGTGTTCTGTTCCTGCCCTATAACTTACATGTTGTTGACCAAAGTTGCCAAAACGTGTTTATTTGTGCTGAAAAACACGTTTTGACAACTTCTGCACACTGGGGTTAAGGGCTGACTCAGTGGGCTCTTCTGAGCCAGTCAGTTACACTGTGATTCCAGTAGTTGAGAAAACGCGTTTATATCGGGCTGAAAAACACGTTTTGAAAAGTGTTCTGTTCCTGCCCTATAACTTACATGTTGGTGACCAAAGTTGCCAAAACGTGTTTATTTGTGCTGAAAAACACGTTTTGACAACTTCTGCACACTGGGGTTAAGGTCTGACTCAGTGGGCTCTTCTGAGCCAGTCAGTTACACTGTGATTCCAAGGGTTGAGAAAACGCGTTTATTTCGGGCTGAAAAACACGTTTTGAAAAGTGTTCTGTTCCTGCCCTATAACTTACATGTTGGTGACCAAAGTTGCCAAAACGTGTTTATTTGTGCTGAAAAACACGTTTTGACAACTTCTGCACACTGGGGTTAAGGACTGACTCAGTGGGCTCTTCTGAGCCAGTCAGTTACACTGTGATTCCAGGAGTTGAGAAAACGCGTTTATTTCGGGCTGAAAAACACGTTTTGAAAAGTATGTTGTTCCTGCCCTATAACTTACATGTTGTTGACCAAAGTTGCCAAAACGTGATTATTTGTGCTGAAAAACAAGTTTTGACAACTTCTGCACACTGGGGTTAAGGGCTGACTCAGTGGGCTCTTCTGAGCCAGTCAGATACACTGTGATTCCAGGAGTTGAGAAAACGCGTTTATTTCGGGCTGAAAAACACGTTTTGAAAAGTGTTCTGTTCCTGCCCTATAACTTACATGTTGGTGACCAAAGTTGCCAAAACGTGTTTATTTGTGCTGAAAAACACGTTTTGACAACTTCTGCACACTGGGGTTAAGGGCTGACTCAGTGGGCTCTTCTGAGCCAGTCAGTTACACTGTGATTCCAAGGGTTGAGAAAACGCGTTTATTTCGGGCTGAAAAACACGTTTTGAAAAGTGTTCTGTTCCTGCCCTATAACTTACATGTTGGTGACCAAAGTTGCCAAAACGTGTTTATTTGTGCTGAAAAACACGTTTTGACAACTTCTGCACACTGGGGTTAAGGGCTGACTCAGTGGGCTCTTCTGAGCCAGTCAGTTACACTGTGATTCCAAGGGTTGAGAAAACGCGTTTATTTCGGGCTGAAAAACACGTTTTGAAAAGTGTTCTGTTCCTGCCCTATAACTTACATGTTGGTGACCAAAGTTGCCAAAACGTGTTTATTTGTGCTGAAAAACACGTTTTGACAACTTCTGCACACTGGGGTTAAGGGCTGACTCAGTGGGCTCTTCTGAGCCAGTCAGTTACACTGTGATTCCAGGAGTTGAGAAAACGCGTTTATTTCCGGCTGAAAAACACGTTTTGAAAAGTGTTCTGTTCCTGCCCTATAACTTACATGTTGTTGACCAAAGTTGCCAAAACGTGTTTATTTGTGCTGAAAAACACGTTTTGACAACTTCTGCACACTGGGGTTAAGGGCTGACTCAGTGGGCTCTTCTGAGCCAGTCAGTTACACTGTGATTCCAAGAGTTGAGAAAACGCGTTTATTTCGGGCTGAAAAACACGTTTTGAAAAGTGTTCTGTTCCTGCCCTATAACTTACATGTTGTTGACCAAAGTTGCCAAAACGTGTTTATTTGTGCTGAAAAACACGTTTTGACAACTTCTGCACACTGGGGTTAAGGGCTGACTCAGTGGGCTCTTCTGAGCCAGTCAGTTACACTGTGATTCCAGGAGTTGAGAAAACGCGTTTATTTCGGGCTGAAAAACACGTTTTGAAAAGTGTTCTGTTCCTGCCCTATAACTTACATGTTGGTGACCAAAGTTGCCAAAACGTGTTTATTTGTGCTGAAAAACACGTTTTGACAACTTCTGCACACTGGGGTTAAGGGCTGACTCAGTGGGCTCTTCTGAGCCAGTCAGTTACACTGTGATTCCAAGAGTTGAGAAAACGCGTTTATTTCGGGCTGAAAAACACGTTTTGAAAAGTGTTCTGTTCCTGCCCTATAACTTACATGTTGTTGACCAAAGTTGCCAAAACGTGTTTATTTGTGCTGAAAAACACGTTTTGACAACTTCTGCACACTGGGGTTAAGGGCTGACTCAGTGGGCTCTTCTGAGCCAGTCAGTTACACTGTGATTCCAGTAGTTGAGAAAACACGTTTATATCGGGCTGAAAAACACGTTTTGAAAAGTGTTCTGTTCCTGCCCTATAACTTACATGTTGGTGACCAAAGTTGCCAAAACGTGTTTATTTGTGCTGAAAAACACGTTTTGACAACTTCTGCACACTGGGGTTAAGGTCTGACTCAGTGGGCTCTTCTGAGCCAGTCAGTTACACTGTGATTCCAAGGGTTGAGAAAACGCGTTTATTTCGGGCTGAAAAACACGTTTTGAAAAGTGTTCTGTTCCTGCCCTATAACTTACATGTTGGTGACCAAAGTTGCCAAAACGTGTTTATTTGTGCTGAAAAACACGTTTTGACAACTTCTGCACACTGGGGTTAAGGGCTGACTCAGTGGGCTCTTCTGAGCCAGTCAGTTACACTGTGATTCCAAGGGTTGAGAAAACGCGTTTATTTCGGGCTGAAAAACACGTTTTGAAAAGTGTTCTGTTCCTGCCCTATAACTTACATGTTGTTGACCAAAGTTGCCAAAACGTGTTTATTTGTGCTGAAAAAACACGTTTTGACAACTTCTGCACACTGGGGTTAAGGGCTGACTCAGTGGGCTCTTCTGAGCCAGTCAGTTACACTGTGATTCCAAGAGTTGAGAAAACGCGTTTATTTCGGGCTGAAAAACACGTTTTGAAAAGTGTTCTGTTCCTGCCCTATAACTTACATGTTGTTGACCAAAGTTGCCAAAACGTGTTTATTTGTGCTGAAAAACACGTTTTGACAACTTCTGCACACTGGGGTTAAGGTCTGACTCAGTGGGCTCTTCTGAGCCAGTCAGTTACACTGTGATTCCAAGGGTTGAGAAAACGCGTTTATTTCGGGCTGAAAAACACGTTTTGAAAAGTGTTCTGTTCCTGCCCTATAACTTACATGTTGTTGACCAAAGTTGCCAAAACGTGTTTATCTGTGCTGAAAAACACGTTTTGACAACTTCTGCACACTGGGGTTAAGGGCTGACTCAGTGGGCTCTTCTGAGCCAGTCAGTTACACTGTGATTCCAAGAGTTGAGAAAACGCGTTTATTTCGGGCTGAAAAACACGTTTTGAAAAGTGTTCTGTTCCTGCCCTATAACTTACATGTTGTTGACCAAAGTTGCCAAAACGTGTTTATTTGTGCTGAAAAACACGTTTTGACAACTTCTGCACACTGGGGTTAAGGGCTGACTCAGTGGGCTCTTCTGAGCCAGTCAGTTACACTGTGATTCCAGGAGTTGAGAAAACGCGTTTATTTCGGGCTGAAAAACACGTTTTGAAAAGTGTTCTGTTCCTGCCCTATAACTTACATGTTGGTGACCAAAGTTGCCAAAACGTGTTTATTTGTGCTGAAAAACACGTTTTGACAACTTCTGCACACTGGGGTTAAGGGCTGACTCAGTGGGCTCTTCTGAGCCAGTCAGTTACACTGTGATTCCAAGAGTTGAGAAAACGCGTTTATTTCGGGCTGAAAAACACGTTTTGAAAAGTGTTCTGTTCCTGCCCTATAACTTACATGTTGTTGACCAAAGTTGCCAAAACGTGTTTATTTGTGCTGAAAAACACGTTTTGACAACTTCTGCACACTGGGGTTAAGGGCTGACTCAGTGGGCTCTTCTGAGCCAGTCAGTTACACTGTGATTCCAGTAGTTGAGAAAACGCGTTTATATCGGGCTGAAAAACACGTTTTGAAAAGTGTTCTGTTCCTGCCCTATAACTTACATGTTGGTGACCAAAGTTGCCAAAACGTGTTTATTTGTGCTGAAAAACACGTTTTGACAACTTCTGCACACTGGGGTTAAGGACTGACTCAGTGGGCTCTTCTGAGCCAGTCAGTTACACTGTGATTCCAGGAGTTGAGAAAACGCGTTTATTTCGGGCTGAAAAACACGTTTTGAAAAGTATGTTGTTCCTGCCCTATAACTTACATGTTGTTGACCAAAGTTGCCAAAACGTGATTATTTGTGCTGAAAAACAAGTTTTGACAACTTCTGCACACTGGGGTTAAGGGCTGACTCAGTGGGCTCTTCTGAGCCAGTCAGATACACTGTGATTCCAGGAGTTGAGAAAACGCGTTTATATCGGGCTGAAAAACACGTTTTGAAAAGTGTTCTGTTCCTGCCCTATAACTTACATGTTGGTGACCAAAGTTGCCAAAACGTGTTTATTTGTGCTGAAAAACACGTTTTGACAACTTCTGCACACTGGGGTTAAGGGCTGACTCAGTGGGCTCTTCTGAGCCAGTCAGTTACACTGTGATTCCAAGGGTTGAGAAAACGCGTTTATTTCGGGCTGAAAAACACGTTTTGAAAAGTGTTCTGTTCCTGCCCTATAACTTACATGTTGGTGACCAAAGTTGCCAAAACGTGTTTATTTGTGCTGAAAAACACGTTTTGACAACTTCTGCACACTGGGGTTAAGGGCTGACTCAGTGGGCTCTTCTGAGCCAGTCAGTTACACTGTGATTCCAGGAGTTGAGAAAACGCGTTTATTTCCGGCTGAAAAACACGTTTTGAAAAGTGTTCTGTTCCTGCCCTATAACTTACATGTTGTTGACCAAAGTTGCCAAAACGTGTTTATTTGTGCTGAAAAACACGTTTTGACAACTTCTGCACACTGGGGTTAAGGGCTGACTCAGTGGGCTCTTCTGAGCCAGTCAGTTACACTGTGATTCCAAGAGTTGAGAAAACGCGTTTATTTCGGGCTGAAAAACACGTTTTGAAAAGTGTTCTGTTCCTGCCCTATAACTTACATGTTGTTGACCAAAGTTGCCAAAACGTGTTTATTTGTGCTGAAAAACACGTTTTGACAACTTCTGCACACTGGGGTTAAGGGCTGACTCAGTGGGCTCTTCTGAGCCAGTCAGTTACACTGTGATTCCAGGAGTTGAGAAAACGCGTTTATTTCGGGCTGAAAAACACGTTTTGAAAAGTGTTCTGTTCCTGCCCTATAACTTACATGTTGGTGACCAAAGTTGCCAAAACGTGTTTATTTGTGCTGAAAAACACGTTTTGACAACTTCTGCACACTGGGGTTAAGGGCTGACTCAGTGGGCTCTTCTGAGCCAGTCAGTTACACTGTGATTCCAAGAGTTGAGAAAACGCGTTTATTTCGGGCTGAAAAACACGTTTTGAAAAGTGTTCTGTTCCTGCCCTATAACTTACATGTTGTTGACCAAAGTTGCCAAAACGTGTTTATTTGTGCTGAAAAACACGTTTTGACAACTTCTGCACACTGGGGTTAAGGGCTGACTCAGTGGGCTCTTCTGAGCCAGTCAGTTACACTGTGATTCCAGTAGTTGAGAAAACACGTTTATATCGGGCTGAAAAACACGTTTTGAAAAGTGTTCTGTTCCTGCCCTATAACTTACATGTTGGTGACCAAAGTTGCCAAAACGTGTTTATTTGTGCTGAAAAACACGTTTTGACAACTTCTGCACACTGGGGTTAAGGTCTGACTCAGTGGGCTCTTCTGAGCCAGTCAGTTACACTGTGATTCCAAGGGTTGAGAAAACGCGTTTATTTCGGGCTGAAAAACACGTTTTGAAAAGTGTTCTGTTCCTGCCCTATAACTTACATGTTGTTGACCAAAGTTGCCAAAACGTGTTTATTTGTGCTGAAAAAACACGTTTTGACAACTTCTGCACACTGGGGTTAAGGGCTGACTCAGTGGGCTCTTCTGAGCCAGTCAGTTACACTGTGATTCCAAGAGTTGTGAAAACGCGTTTATTTCGGGCTGAAAAACACGTTTTGAAAAGTGTTCTGTTCCTGCCCTATAACTTACATGTTGTTGACCAAAGTTGCCAAAACGTTTTTATTTGTGCTGAAAAACACGTTTTGACAACTTCTGCACACTGGGGTTAAGGGCTGACTCAGTGGGCTCTTCTGAGCCAGTCAGTTACACTGTGATTCCAGGAGTTGAGAAAACGCGTTTATTTCGGGCTGAAAAACACGTTTTGAAAAGTATGTTGTTCCTGCCCTATAACTTACATGTTGGTGACCAAAGTTGCCAAAACGTGTTTATTTGTGCTGAAAAACACGTTTTGACAACTTCTGCACACTGGGGTTAAGGGCTGACTCAGTGGGCTCTTCTGAGCCAGTCAGTTACACTGTGATTCCAGGAGTTGAGAAAATGCGTTTATATCGGGCTGAAAAACACGTTTTGAAAAGTGTTCTGTTCCTGCCCTATAACTTACATGTTGGTGACCAAAGTTGCCAAAACGTGTTTATTTGTGCTGAAAAACACGTTTTGACAACTTCTGCACACTGGGGTTAAGGGCTGACTCAGTGGGCTCTTCTGAGCCAGTCAGTTACACTGTGATTCCAAGAGTTGAGAAAACGCGTTTATTTCGGGCTGAAAAACACGTTTTGAAAAGTGTTCTGTTCCTGCCCTATAACTTACATGTTGTTGACCAAAGTTGCCAAAACGTGTTTATTTGTGCTGAAAAACACGTTTTGACAACTTCTGCACACTGGGGTTAAGGGCTGACTCAGTGGGCTCTTCTGAGCCAGTCAGTTACACTGTGATTCCAGGAGTTGAGAAAACGCGTTTATTTCGGGCTGAAAAACACGTTTTGAAAAGTATGTTGTTCCTGCCCTATAACTTACATGTTGGTGACCAAAGTTGCCAAAATGTGTTTATTTGTGCTGAAAAACACGTTTTGACAACTTCTGCACACTGGGGTTAAGGGCTGACTCAGTGGGCTCTTCTGAGCCAGTCAGTTACACTGTGATTCCAGGAGTTGAGAAAACGCGTTTATATCGGGCTGAAAAACACGTTTTGAAAAGTGTTCTGTTCCTGCCCTATAACTTACATGTTGGTGACCAAAGTTGCCAAAACGTGTTTATTTGTGCTGAAAAACACGTTTTGACAACTTCTGCACACTGGGGTTAAGGGCTGACTCAGTGGGCTCTTCTGAGCCAGTCAGTTACACTGTGATTCCAAGGGTTGAGAAAACGCGTTTATTTCGGGCTGAAAAACACGTTTTGAAAAGTGTTCTGTTCCTGCCCTATAACTTACATGTTGGTGACCGAAGTTGCCAAAACGTGTTTATTTGTGCTGAAAAACACGTTTTGACAACTTCTGCACACTGGGGTTAAGGGCTGACTCAGTGGGCTCTTCTGAGCCAGTCAGTTACACTGTGATTCCAGTAGTTGAGAAAACGCGTTTATATCGGGCTGAAAAACACGTTTTGAAAAGTGTTCTGTTCCTGCCCTATAACTTACATGTTGGTGACCAAAGTTGCCAAAACGTGTTTATTTGTGCTGAAAAACACGTTTTGACAACTTCTGCACACTGGGGTTAAGGACTGACTCAGTGGGCTCTTCTGAGCCAGTCAGTTACACTGTGATTCCAGGAGTTGAGAAAACGCGTTTATTTCGGGCTGAAAAACACGTTTTGAAAAGTATGTTGTTCCTGCCCTATAACTTACATGTTGTTGACCAAAGTTGCCAAAACGTGATTATTTGTGCTGAAAAACAAGTTTTGACAACTTCTGCACACTGGGGTTAAGGGCTGACTCAGTGGGCTCTTCTGAGCCAGTCAGATACACTGTGATTCCAGGAGTTGAGAAAACGCGTTTATATCGGGCTGAAAAACACGTTTTGAAAAGTGTTCTGTTCCTGCCCTATAACTTACATGTTGGTGACCAAAGTTGCCAAAACGTGTTTATTTGTGCTGAAAAACACGTTTTGACAACTTCTGCACACTGGGGTTAAGGGCTGACTCAGTGGGCTCTTCTGAGCCAGTCAGTTACACTGTGATTCCAAGGGTTGAGAAAACGCGTTTATTTCGGGCTGAAAAACACGTTTTGAAAAGTGTTCTGTTCCTGCCCTATAACTTACATGTTGGTGACCAAAGTTGCCAAAACGTGTTTATTTGTGCTGAAAAACACGTTTTGACAACTTCTGCACACTGGGGTTAAGGGCTGACTCAGTGGGCTCTTCTGAGCCAGTCAGTTACACTGTGATTCCAGGAGTTGAGAAAACGCGTTTATTTCCGGCTGAAAAACACGTTTTGAAAAGTGTTCTGTTCCTGCCCTATAACTTACATGTTGTTGACCAAAGTTGCCAAAACGTGTTTATTTGTGCTGAAAAACACGTTTTGACAACTTCTGCACACTGGGGTTAAGGGCTGACTCAGTGGGCTCTTCTGAGCCAGTCAGTTACACTGTGATTCCAAGAGTTGAGAAAACGCGTTTATTTCGGGCTGAAAAACACGTTTTGAAAAGTGTTCTGTTCCTGCCCTATAACTTACATGTTGTTGACCAAAGTTGCCAAAACGTGTTTATTTGTGCTGAAAAACACGTTTTGACAACTTCTGCACACTGGGGTTAAGGGCTGACTCAGTGGGCTCTTCTGAGCCAGTCAGTTACACTGTGATTCCAGGAGTTGAGAAAACGCGTTTATTTCGGGCTGAAAAACACGTTTTGAAAAGTGTTCTGTTCCTGCCCTATAACTTACATGTTGGTGACCAAAGTTGCCAAAACGTGTTTATTTGTGCTGAAAAACACGTTTTGACAACTTCTGCACACTGGGGTTAAGGGCTGACTCAGTGGGCTCTTCTGAGCCAGTCAGTTACACTGTGATTCCAAGAGTTGAGAAAACGCGTTTATTTCGGGCTGAAAAACACGTTTTGAAAAGTGTTCTGTTCCTGCCCTATAACTTACATGTTGGTGACCAAAGTTGCCAAAACGTGTTTATTTGTGCTGAAAAACACGTTTTGACAACTTCTGCACACTGGGGTTAAGGGCTGACTCAGTGGGCTCTTCTGAGCCAGTCAGTTACACTGTGATTCCAGTAGTTGAGAAAACACGTTTATATCGGGCTGAAAAACACGTTTTGAAAAGTGTTCTGTTCCTGCCCTATAACTTACATGTTGGTGACCAAAGTTGCCAAAACGTGTTTATTTGTGCTGAAAAACACGTTTTGACAACTTCTGCACACTGGGGTTAAGGTCTGACTCAGTGGGCTCTTCTGAGCCAGTCAGTTACACTGTGATTCCAAGGGTTGAGAAAACGCGTTTATTTCGGGCTGAAAAACACGTTTTGAAAAGTGTTCTGTTCCTGCCCTATAACTTACATGTTGTTGACCAAAGTTGCCAAAACGTGTTTATTTGTGCTGAAAAAACACGTTTTGACAACTTCTGCACACTGGGGTTAAGGGCTGACTCAGTGGGCTCTTCTGAGCCAGTCAGTTACACTGTGATTCCAAGAGTTGAGAAAACGCGTTTATTTCGGGCTGAAAAACACGTTTTGAAAAGTGTTCTGTTCCTGCCCTATAACTTACATGTTGTTGACCAAAGTTGCCAAAACGTGTTTATTTGTGCTGAAAAACACGTTTTGACAACTTCTGCACACTGGGGTTAAGGGCTGACTCAGTGGGCTCTTCTGAGCCAGTCAGTTACACTGTGATTCCAGGAGTTGAGAAAACGCGTTTATTTCGGGCTGAAAAACACGTTTTGAAAAGTATGTTGTTCCTGCCCTATAACTTACATGTTGGTGACCAAAGTTGCCAAAACGTGTTTATTTGTGCTGAAAAACACGTTTTGACAACTTCTGCACACTGGGGTTAAGGGCTGACTCAGTGGGCTCTTCTGAGCCAGTCAGTTACACTGTGATTCCAGGAGTTGAGAAAATGCGTTTATATCGGGCTGAAAAACACGTTTTGAAAAGTGTTCTGTTCCTGCCCTATAACTTACATGTTGGTGACCAAAGTTGCCAAAACGTGTTTATTTGTGCTGAAAAACACGTTTTGACAACTTCTGCACACTGGGGTTAAGGGCTGACTCAGTGGGCTCTTCTGAGCCAGTCAGTTACACTGTGATTCCAAGAGTTGAGAAAACGCGTTTATTTCGGGCTGAAAAACACGTTTTGAAAAGTGTTCTGTTCCTGCCCTATAACTTACATGTTGTTGACCAAAGTTGCCAAAACGTGTTTATTTGTGCTGAAAAACACGTTTTGACAACTTCTGCACACTGGGGTTAAGGGCTGACTCAGTGGGCTCTTCTGAGCCAGTCAGTTACACTGTGATTCCAGGAGTTGAGAAAACGCGTTTATTTCGGGCTGAAAAACACGTTTTGAAAAGTATGTTGTTCCTGCCCTATAACTTACATGTTGGTGACCAAAGTTGCCAAAATGTGTTTATTTGTGCTGAAAAACACGTTTTGACAACTTCTGCACACTGGGGTTAAGGGCTGACTCAGTGGGCTCTTCTGAGCCAGTCAGTTACACTGTGATTCCAGGAGTTGAGAAAACGCGTTTATATCGGGCTGAAAAACACGTTTTGAAAAGTGTTCTGTTCCTGCCCTATAACTTACATGTTGGTGACCAAAGTTGCCAAAACGTGTTTATTTGTGCTGAAAAACACGTTTTGACAACTTCTGCACACTGGGGTTAAGGGCTGACTCAGTGGGCTCTTCTGAGCCAGTCAGTTACACTGTGATTCCAAGGGTTGAGAAAACGCGTTTATTTCGGGCTGAAAAACACGTTTTGAAAAGTGTTCTGTTCCTGCCCTATAACTTACATGTTGGTGACCGAAGTTGCCAAAACGTGTTTATTTGTGCTGAAAAACACGTTTTGACAACTTCTGCACACTGGGGTTAAGGGCTGACTCAGTGGGCTCTTCTGAGCCAGTCAGTTACACTGTGATTCCAAGGGTTGAGAAAACGCGTTTATTTCGGGCTGAAAAACACGTTTTGAAAAGTGTTCTGTTCCTGCCCTATAACTTACATGTTGGTGACCAAAGTTGCCAAAACGTGTTTATTTGTGCTGAAAAACACGTTTTGACAACTTCTGCACACTGGGGTTAAGGGCTGACTCAGTGGGCTCTTCTGAGCCAGTCAGTTACACTGTGATTCCAGGAGTTGAGAAAACGCGTTTATTTCGGGCTGAAAAACACGTTTTGAAAAGTGTTCTGTTCCTGCCCTATAACTTACATGTTGGTGACCAAAGTTGCCAAAACGTGTTTATTTGTGCTGAAAAACACGTTTTGACAACTTCTGCACACTGGGGTTAAGGGCTGACTCAGTGGGCTCTTCTGAGCCAGTCAGTTACACTGTGATTCCAGTAGTTGAGAAAACGCGTTTATTTCGGGCTGAAAAACACGTTTTGAAAAGTGTTCTGTTCCTGCCCTATAACTTACATGTTGGTGACCAAAGTTGCCAAAACGTGTTTATTTGTGCTGAAAAACACGTTTTGACAACTTCTGCACACTGGGGTTAAGGTCTGACTCAGTGGGCTCTTCTGAGCCAGTCAGTTACACTGTGATTCCAAGGGTTGAGAAAACGCGTTTATTTCGGGCTGAAAAACACGTTTTGAAAAGTGTTCTGTTCCTGCCCTATAACTTACATGTTGGTGACCAAAGTTGCCAAAACGTGTTTATTTGTGCTGAAAAACACGTTTTGACAACTTCTGCACACTGGGGTTAAGGACTGACTCAGTGGGCTCTTCTGAGCCAGTCAGTTACACTGTGATTCCAGGAGTTGAGAAAACGCGTTTATTTCGGGCTGAAAAACACGTTTTGAAAAGTATGTTGTTCCTGCCCTATAACTTACATGTTGTTGACCAAAGTTGCCAAAACGTGATTATTTGTGCTGAAAAACAAGTTTTGACAACTTCTGCACACTGGGGTTAAGGGCTGACTCAGTGGGCTCTTCTGAGCCAGTCAGATACACTGTGATTCCAGGAGTTGAGAAAACGCGTTTATATCGGGCTGAAAAACACGTTTTGAAAAGTGTTCTGTTCCTGCCCTATAACTTACATGTTGGTGACCAAAGTTGCCAAAACGTGTTTATTTGTGCTGAAAAACACGTTTTGACAACTTCTGCACACTGGGGTTAAGGGCTGACTCAGTGGGCTCTTCTGAGCCAGTCAGTTACACTGTGATTCCAAGGGTTGAGAAAACGCGTTTATTTCGGGCTGAAAAACACGTTTTGAAAAGTGTTCTGTTCCTGCCCTATAACTTACATGTTGGTGACCAAAGTTGCCAAAACGTGTTTATTTGTGCTGAAAAACACGTTTTGACAACTTCTGCACACTGGGGTTAAGGGCTGACTCAGTGGGCTCTTCTGAGCCAGTCAGTTACACTGTGATTCCAAGGGTTGAGAAAACGCGTTTATTTCGGGCTGAAAAACACGTTTTGAAAAGTGTTCTGTTCCTGCCCTATAACTTACATGTTGGTGACCAAAGTTGCCAAAACGTGTTTATTTGTGCTGAAAAACACGTTTTGACAACTTCTGCACACTGGGGTTAAGGGCTGACTCAGTGGGCTCTTCTGAGCCAGTCAGTTACACTGTGATTCCAGGAGTTGAGAAAACGCGTTTATTTCCGGCTGAAAAACACGTTTTGAAAAGTGTTCTGTTCCTGCCCTATAACTTACATGTTGTTGACCAAAGTTGCCAAAACGTGTTTATTTGTGCTGAAAAACACGTTTTGACAACTTCTGCACACTGGGGTTAAGGGCTGACTCAGTGGGCTCTTCTGAGCCAGTCAGTTACACTGTGATTCCAAGAGTTGAGAAAACGCGTTTATTTCGGGCTGAAAAACACGTTTTGAAAAGTGTTCTGTTCCTGCCCTATAACTTACATGTTGTTGACCAAAGTTGCCAAAACGTGTTTATTTGTGCTGAAAAACACGTTTTGACAACTTCTGCACACTGGGGTTAAGGGCTGACTCAGTGGGCTCTTCTGAGCCAGTCAGTTACACTGTGATTCCAGGAGTTGAGAAAACGCGTTTATTTCGGGCTGAAAAACACGTTTTGAAAAGTGTTCTGTTCCTGCCCTATAACTTACATGTTGGTGACCAAAGTTGCCAAAACGTGTTTATTTGTGCTGAAAAACACGTTTTGACAACTTCTGCACACTGGGGTTAAGGGCTGACTCAGTGGGCTCTTCTGAGCCAGTCAGTTACACTGTGATTCCAAGAGTTGAGAAAACGCGTTTATTTCGGGCTGAAAAACACGTTTTGAAAAGTGTTCTGTTCCTGCCCTATAACTTACATGTTGTTGACCAAAGTTGCCAAAACGTGTTTATTTGTGCTGAAAAACACGTTTTGACAACTTCTGCACACTGGGGTTAAGGGCTGACTCAGTGGGCTCTTCTGAGCCAGTCAGTTACACTGTGATTCCAGTAGTTGAGAAAACACGTTTATATCGGGCTGAAAAACACGTTTTGAAAAGTGTTCTGTTCCTGCCCTATAACTTACATGTTGGTGACCAAAGTTGCCAAAACGTGTTTATTTGTGCTGAAAAACACGTTTTGACAACTTCTGCACACTGGGGTTAAGGTCTGACTCAGTGGGCTCTTCTGAGCCAGTCAGTTACACTGTGATTCCAAGGGTTGAGAAAACGCGTTTATTTCGGGCTGAAAAACACGTTTTGAAAAGTGTTCTGTTCCTGCCCTATAACTTACATGTTGGTGACCAAAGTTGCCAAAACGTGTTTATTTGTGCTGAAAAACACGTTTTGACAACTTCTGCACACTGGGGTTAAGGGCTGACTCAGTGGGCTCTTCTGAGCCAGTCAGTTACACTGTGATTCCAAGAGTTGAGAA
Source organism: Lepisosteus platostomus (assembly GCF_059453375.1). NCBI lineage: Eukaryota > Metazoa > Chordata > Actinopteri > Semionotiformes > Lepisosteidae > Lepisosteus > Lepisosteus platostomus. The sequence goes on from NC_142620.1 coordinate 27,075,896, forward strand.
AACGCGTTTATTTCGGGCTGAAAAACACGTTTTGAAAAGTGTTCTGTTCCTGCCCTATAACTTACATGTTGTTGACCAAAGTTGCCAAAACGTGTTTATTTGTGCTGAAAAACACGTTTTGACAACTTCTGCACACTGGGGTTAAGGGCTGACTCAGTGGGCTCTTCTGAGCCAGTCAGTTACACTGTGATTCCAGGAGTTGAGAAAACGCGTTTATTTCGGGCTGAAAAACACGTTTTGAAAAGTATGTTGTTCCTGCCCTATAACTTACATGTTGGTGACCAAAGTTGCCAAAACGTGTTTATTTGTGCTGAAAAACACGTTTTGACAACTTCTGCACACTGGGGTTAAGGGCTGACTCAGTGGGCTCTTCTGAGCCAGTCAGTTACACTGTGATTCCAGGAGTTGAGAAAATGCGTTTATATCGGGCTGAAAAACACGTTTTGAAAAGTGTTCTGTTCCTGCCCTATAACTTACATGTTGGTGACCAAAGTTGCCAAAACGTGTTTATTTGTGCTGAAAAACACGTTTTGACAACTTCTGCACACTGGGGTTAAGGGCTGACTCAGTGGGCTCTTCTGAGCCAGTCAGTTACACTGTGATTCCAAGAGTTGAGAAAACGCGTTTATTTCGGGCTGAAAAACACGTTTTGAAAAGTGTTCTGTTCCTGCCCTATAACTTACATGTTGTTGACCAAAGTTGCCAAAACGTGTTTATTTGTGCTGAAAAACACGTTTTGACAACTTCTGCACACTGGGGTTAAGGGCTGACTCAGTGGGCTCTTCTGAGCCAGTCAGTTACACTGTGATTCCAGGAGTTGAGAAAACGCGTTTATTTCGGGCTGAAAAACACGTTTTGAAAAGTATGTTGTTCCTGCCCTATAACTTACATGTTGGTGACCAAAGTTGCCAAAATGTGTTTATTTGTGCTGAAAAACACGTTTTGACAACTTCTGCACACTGGGGTTAAGGGCTGACTCAGTGGGCTCTTCTGAGCCAGTCAGTTACACTGTGATTCCAGGAGTTGAGAAAACGCGTTTATATCGGGCTGAAAAACACGTTTTGAAAAGTGTTCTGTTCCTGCCCTATAACTTACATGTTGGTGACCAAAGTTGCCAAAACGTGTTTATTTGTGCTGAAAAACACGTTTTGACAACTTCTGCACACTGGGGTTAAGGGCTGACTCAGTGGGCTCTTCTGAGCCAGTCAGTTACACTGTGATTCCAAGGGTTGAGAAAACGCGTTTATTTCGGGCTGAAAAACACGTTTTGAAAAGTGTTCTGTTCCTGCCCTATAACTTACATGTTGGTGACCGAAGTTGCCAAAACGTGTTTATTTGTGCTGAAAAACACGTTTTGACAACTTCTGCACACTGGGGTTAAGGGCTGACTCAGTGGGCTCTTCTGAGCCAGTCAGTTACACTGTGATTCCAAGGGTTGAGAAAACGCGTTTATTTCGGGCTGAAAAACACGTTTTGAAAAGTGTTCTGTTCCTGCCCTATAACTTACATGTTGGTGACCAAAGTTGCCAAAACGTGTTTATTTGTGCTGAAAAACACGTTTTGACAACTTCTGCACACTGGGGTTAAGGGCTGACTCAGTGGGCTCTTCTGAGCCAGTCAGTTACACTGTGATTCCAGGAGTTGAGAAAACGCGTTTATTTCGGGCTGAAAAACACGTTTTGAAAAGTGTTCTGTTCCTGCCCTATAACTTACATGTTGTTGACCAAAGTTGCCAAAACGTGTTTATTTGTGCTGAAAAACACGTTTTGACAACTTCTGCACACTGGGGTTAAGGGCTGACTCAGTGGGCTCTTCTGAGCCAGTCAGTTACACTGTGATTCCAAGAGTTGAGAAAACGCGTTTATTTCGGGCTGAAAAACACGTTTTGAAAAGTGTTCTGTTCCTGCCCTATAACTTACATGTTGTTGACCAAAGTTGCCAAAACGTGTTTATTTGTGCTGAAAAACACGTTTTGACAACTTCTGCACACTGGGGTTAAGGGCTGACTCAGTGGGCTCTTCTGAGCCAGTCAGTTACACTGATTCCAGGAGTTGAGAAAACGCGTTTATTTCTGGCTGAAAAACACGTTTTGAAAAGTGTTCTGTTCCTGCCCTATAACTTACATGTTGGTGACCAAAGTTGCCAAAACGTGTTTATTTGTGCTGAAAAACACGTTTTGACAACTTCTGCACACTGGGGTTAAGGGCTGACTCAGTGGGCTCTTCTGAGCCAGTCAGTTACACTGTGATTCCAGGAGTTGAGAAAACGCATTTATTTCGGGCTGAAAAACACGTTTTGAAAAGTGTTCTGTTCCTGCCCTATAACTTACATGTTGGTGACCAAAGTTGCCAAAACGTGTTTATTTGTGCTGAAAAACACGTTTTGACAACTTCTGCACACTGGGGTTAAGGGCTGACTCAGTGGGCTCTTCTGAGCCAGTCAGTTACACTGTGATTCCAAGGGTTGAGAAAACGCGTTTATTTCGGGCTGAAAAACACGTTTTGAAAAGTGTTCTGTTCCTGCCCTATAACTTACATGTTGTTGACCAAAGTTGCCAAAACGTGTTTATTTGTGCTGAAAAAACACGTTTTGACAACTTCTGCACACTGGGGTTAAGGGCTGACTCAGTGGGCTCTTCTGAGCCAGTCAGTTACACTGTGATTCCAAGAGTTGAGAAAACGCGTTTATTTCGGGCTGAAAAACACGTTTTGAAAAGTGTTCTGTTCCTGCCCTATAACTTACATGTTGTTGACCAAAGTTGCCAAAACGTGTTTATTTGTGCTGAAAAACACGTTTTGACAACTTCTGCACACTGGGGTTAAGGGCTGACTCAGTGGGCTCTTCTGAGCCAGTCAGTTACACTGTGATTCCAGGAGTTGAGAAAACGCGTTTATTTCGGGCTGAAAAACACGTTTTGAAAAGTATGTTGTTCCTGCCCTATAACTTACATGTTGGTGACCAAAGTTGCCAAAACGTGTTTATTTGTGCTGAAAAACACGTTTTGACAACTTCTGCACACTGGGGTTAAGGGCTGACTCAGTGGGCTCTTCTGAGCCAGTCAGTTACACTGTGATTCCAGGAGTTGAGAAAACGCGTTTATATCGGGCTGAAAAACACGTTTTGAAAAGTGTTCTGTTCCTGCCCTATAACTTACATGTTGGTGACCAAAGTTGCCAAAACGTGTTTATTTGTGCTGAAAAACACGTTTTGACAACTTCTGCACACTGGGGTTAAGGGCTGACTCAGTGGGCTCTTCTGAGCCAGTCAGTTACACTGTGATTCCAGGAGTTGAGAAAACGCGTTTATATCGGGCTGAAAAACACGTTTTGAAAAGTGTTCTGTTCCTGCCCTATAACTTACATGTTGGTGACCAAAGTTGCCAAAACGTGTTTATTTGTGCTGAAAAACACGTTTTGACAACTTCTGCACACTGGGGTTAAGGGCTGACTCAGTGGGCTCTTCTGAGCCAGTCAGTTACACTGTGATTCCAAGAGTTGAGAAAACGCGTTTATTTCGGGCTGAAAAACACGTTTTGAAAAGTGTTCTGTTCCTGCCCTATAACTTACATGTTGTTGACCAAAGTTGCCAAAACGTGTTTATTTGTGCTGAAAAACACGTTTTGACAACTTCTGCACACTGGGGTTAAGGGCTGACTCAGTGGGCTCTTCTGAGCCAGTCAGTTACACTGTGATTCCAAGGGTTGAGAAAACGCGTTTATTTCGGGCTGAAAAACACGTTTTGAAAAGTGTTCTGTTCCTGCCCTATAACTTACATGTTGGTGACCAAAGTTGCCAAAACGTGTTTATTTGTGCTGAAAAACACGTTTTGACAACTTCTGCACACTGGGGTTAAGGGCTGACTCAGTGGGCTCTTCTGAGCCAGTCAGATACACTGTGATTCCAGGAGTTGAGAAAACGCGTTTATATCGGGCTGAAAAACACGTTTTGAAAAGTGTTCTGTTCCTGCCCTATAACTTACATGTTGGTGACCAAAGTTGCCAAAACGTGTTTATTTGTGCTGAAAAACACGTTTTGACAACTTCTGCACACTGGGGTTAAGGGCTGACTCAGTGGGCTCTTCTGAGCCAGTCAGTTACACTGTGATTCCAGGAGTTGAGAAAACGCGTTTATTTCCGGCTGAAAAACACGTTTTGAAAAGTGTTCTGTTCCTGCCCTATAACTTACATGTTGTTGACCAAAGTTGCCAAAACGTGTTTATTTGTGCTGAAAAACACGTTTTGACAACTTCTGCACACTGGGGTTAAGGGCTGACTCAGTGGGCTCTTCTGAGCCAGTCAGTTACACTGTGATTCCAAGAGTTGAGAAAACGCGTTTATTTCGGGCTGAAAAACACGTTTTGAAAAGTGTTCTGTTCCTGCCCTATAACTTACATGTTGTTGACCAAAGTTGCCAAAACGTGTTTATTTGTGCTGAAAAACACGTGTTGACAACTTCTGCACACTGGGGTTAAGGGCTGACTCAGTGGGCTCTTCTATGCCAGTCAGTTACACTGTGATTCCAGGAGTTGAGAAAACGCGTTTATTTCGGGCTGAAAAACACGTTTTGAAAAGTGTTCTGTTCCTGCCCTATAACTTACATGTTGGTGACCAAAGTTGCCAAAACGTGTTTATTTGTGCTGAAAAACACGTTTTGACAACTTCTGCACACTGGGGTTAAGGGCTGACTCAGTGGGCTCTTCTGAGCCAGTCAGTTACACTGTGATTCCAAGAGTTGAGAAAACGCGTTTATTTCGGGCTGAAAAACACGTTTTGAAAAGTGTTCTGTTCCTGCCCTATAACTTACATGTTGTTGACCAAAGTTGCCAAAACGTGTTTATTTGTGCTGAAAAACACGTTTTGACAACTTCTGCACACTGGGGTTAAGGGCTGACTCAGTGGGCTCTTCTGAGCCAGTCAGTTACACTGTGATTCCAGTAGTTGAGAAAACGCGTTTATATCGGGCTGAAAAACACGTTTTGAAAAGTGTTCTGTTCCTGCCCTATAACTTACATGTTGGTGACCAAAGTTGCCAAAACGTGTTTATTTGTGCTGAAAAACACGTTTTGACAACTTCTGCACACTGGGGTTAAGGGCTGACTCAGTGGGCTCTTCTGAGCCAGTCAGTTACACTGTGATTCCAGGAGTTGAGAAAACGCGTTTATTTCGGGCTGAAAAACACGTTTTGAAAAGTATGTTGTTCCTGCCCTATAACTTACATGTTGGTGACCAAAGTTGCCAAAACGTGTTTATTTGTGCTGAAAAACACGTTTTGACAACTTCTGCACACTGGGGTTAAGGGCTGACTCAGTGGGCTCTTCTGAGCCAGTCAGTTACACTGTGATTCCAGGAGTTGAGAAAACGCGTTTATATCGGGCTGAAAAACACGTTTTGAAAAGTGTTCTGTTCCTGCCCTATAACTTACATGTTGGTGACCAAAGTTGCCAAAACGTGTTTATTTGTGCTGAAAAACACGTTTTGACAACTTCTGCACACTGGGGTTAAGGGCTGACTCAGTGGGCTCTTCTGAGCCAGTCAGTTACACTGTGATTCCAAGAGTTGAGAAAACGCGTTTATTTCGGGCTGAAAAACACGTTTTGAAAAGTGTTCTGTTCCTGCCCTATAACTTACATGTTGTTGACCAAAGTTGCCAAAACGTGTTTATTTGTGCTGAAAAACACGTTTTGACAACTTCTGCACACTGGGGTTAAGGGCTGACTCAGTGGGCTCTTCTGAGCCAGTCAGTTACACTGTGATTCCAAGGGTTGAGAAAACGCGTTTATTTCGGGCTGAAAAACACGTTTTGAAAAGTGTTCTGTTCCTGCCCTATAACTTACATGTTGGTGACCAAAGTTGCCAAAACGTGTTTATTTGTGCTGAAAAACACGTTTTGACAACTTCTGCACACTGGGGTTAAGGGCTGACTCAGTGGGCTCTTCTGAGCCAGTCAGATACACTGTGATTCCAGGAGTTGAGAAAACGCGTTTATATCGGGCTGAAAAACACGTTTTGAAAAGTGTTCTGTTCCTGCCCTATAACTTACATGTTGGTGACCAAAGTTGCCAAAACGTGTTTATTTGTGCTGAAAAACACGTTTTGACAACTTCTGCACACTGGGGTTAAGGGCTGACTCAGTGGGCTCTTCTGAGCCAGTCAGTTACACTGTGATTCCAGGAGTTGAGAAAACGCGTTTATTTCCGGCTGAAAAACACGTTTTGAAAAGTGTTCTGTTCCTGCCCTATAACTTACATGTTGTTGACCAAAGTTGCCAAAACGTGTTTATTTGTGCTGAAAAACACGTTTTGACAACTTCTGCACACTGGGGTTAAGGGCTGACTCAGTGGGCTCTTCTGAGCCAGTCAGTTACACTGTGATTCCAAGAGTTGAGAAAACGCGTTTATTTCGGGCTGAAAAACACGTTTTGAAAAGTGTTCTGTTCCTGCCCTATAACTTACATGTTGTTGACCAAAGTTGCCAAAACGTGTTTATTTGTGCTGAAAAACACGTTTTGACAACTTCTGCACACTGGGGTTAAGGGCTGACTCAGTGGGCTCTTCTATGCCAGTCAGTTACACTGTGATTCCAGGAGTTGAGAAAACGCGTTTATTTCGGGCTGAAAAACACGTTTTGAAAAGTGTTCTGTTCCTGCCCTATAACTTACATGTTGGTGACCAAAGTTGCCAAAACGTGTTTATTTGTGCTGAAAAACACGTTTTGACAACTTCTGCACACTGGGGTTAAGGGCTGACTCAGTGGGCTCTTCTGAGCCAGTCAGTTACACTGTGATTCCAAGAGTTGAGAAAACGCGTTTATTTCGGGCTGAAAAACACGTTTTGAAAAGTGTTCTGTTCCTGCCCTATAACTTACATGTTGTTGACCAAAGTTGCCAAAACGTGTTTATTTGTGCTGAAAAACACGTTTTGACAACTTCTGCACACTGGGGTTAAGGGCTGACTCAGTGGGCTCTTCTTAGCCAGTCAGTTACACTGTGATTCCAGTAGTTGAGAAAACGCGTTTATATCGGGCTGAAAAACACGTTTTGAAAAGTGTTCTGTTCCTGCCCTATAACTTACATGTTGGTGACCAAAGTTGCCAAAACGTGTTTATTTGTGCTGAAAAACACGTTTTGACAACTTCTGCACACTGGGGTTAAGGTCTGACTCAGTGGGCTCTTCTGAGCCAGTCAGTTACACTGTGATTCCAAGGGTTGAGAAAACGCGTTTATTTCGGGCTGAAAAACACGTTTTGAAAAGTGTTCTGTTCCTGCCCTATAACTTACATGTTGGTGACCAAAGTTGCCAAAACGTGTTTATTTGTGCTGAAAAACACGTTTTGACAACTTCTGCACACTGGGGTTAAGGGCTGACTCAGTGGGCTCTACTGAGCCAGTCAGTTACACTGTGATTCCAAGGGTTGAGAAAACGCGTTTATTTCGGGCTGAAAAACACGTTTTGAAAAGTGTTCTGTTCCTGCCCTATAACTTACATGTTGTTGACCAAAGTTGCCAAAACGTGTTTATTTGTGCTGAAAAACACGTTTTGACAACTTCTGCACACTGGGGTTAAGGGCTGACTCAGTGGGCTCTTCTGAGCCAGTCAGTTACACTGTGATTCCAGGAGTTGAGAAAACGCGTTTATTTCGGGCTGAAAAACACGTTTTGAAAAGTATGTTGTTCCTGCCCTATAACTTACATGTTGGTGACCAAAGTTGCCAAAACGTGTTTATTTGTGCTGAAAAACACGTTTTGACAACTTCTGCACACTGGGGTTAAGGGCTGACTCAGTGGGCTCTTCTGAGCCAGTCAGTTACACTGTGATTCCAGGAGTTGAGAAAACGCGTTTATATCGGGCTGAAAAACACGTTTTGAAAAGTGTTCTGTTCCTGCCCTATAACTTACATGTTGGTGACCAAAGTTGCCAAAACGTGTTTATTTGTGCTGAAAAACACGTTTTGACAACTTCTGCACACTGGGGTTAAGGGCTGACTCAGTGGGCTCTTCTGAGCCAGTCAGTTACACTGTGATTCCAAGAGTTGAGAAAACGCGTTTATTTCGGGCTGAAAAACACGTTTTGAAAAGTGTTCTGTTCCTGCCCTATAACTTACATGTTGTTGACCAAAGTTGCCAAAACGTGTTTATTTGTGCTGAAAAACACGTTTTGACAACTTCTGCACACTGGGGTTAAGGGCTGACTCAGTGGGCTCTTCTGAGCCAGTCAGTTACACTGTGATTCCAAGGGTTGAGAAAACGCGTTTATTTCGGGCTGAAAAACACGTTTTGAAAAGTGTTCTGTTCCTGCCCTATAACTTACATGTTGGTGACCAAAGTTGCCAAAACGTGTTTATTTGTGCTGAAAAACACGTTTTGACAACTTCTGCACACTGGGGTTAAGGGCTGACTCAGTGGGCTCTTCTGAGCCAGTCAGATACACTGTGATTCCAGGAGTTGAGAAAACGCGTTTATATCGGGCTGAAAAACACGTTTTGAAAAGTGTTCTGTTCCTGCCCTATAACTTACATGTTGGTGACCAAAGTTGCCAAAACGTGTTTATTTGTGCTGAAAAACACGTTTTGACAACTTCTGCACACTGGGGTTAAGGGCTGACTCAGTGGGATCTTCTGAGCCAGTCAGTTACACTGTGATTCCAGGAGTTGAGAAAACGCGTTTATTTCGGGCTGAAAAACACGTTTTGAAAAGTGTTCTGTTCCTGCCCTATAACTTACATGTTGGTGACCAAAGTTGCCAAAACGTGTTTATTTGTGCTGAAAAACACGTTTTGACAACTTCTGCACACTGGGGTTAAGGGCTGACTCAGTGGGCTCTTCTGAGCCAGTCAGTTACACTGTGATTCCAAGAGTTGAGAAAACGCGTTTATTTCGGGCTGAAAAACACGTTTTGAAAGTGTTCTGTTCCTGCCCTATAACTTACATGTTGTTGACCAAAGTTGCCAAAACGTGTTTATTTGTGCTGAAAAACACGTTTTGACAACTTCTGCACACTGGGGTTAAGGGCTGACTCAGTGGGCTCTTCTGAGCCAGTCAGTTACACTGTGATTCCAGTAGTTGAGAAAACGCGTTTATATCGGGCTGAAAAACACGTTTTGAAAAGTGTTCTGTTCCTGCCCTATAACTTACATGTTGGTGACCAAAGTTGCCAAAACGTGTTTATTTGTGCTGAAAAACACGTTTTGACAACTTCTGCACACTGGGGTTAAGGGCTGACTCAGTGGGCTCTTCTGAGCCAGTCAGTTACACTGTGATTCCAAGGGTTGAGAAAACGCGTTTATTTCGGGCTGAAAAACACGTTTTGAAAAGTGTTCTGTTCCTGCCCTATAACTTACATGTTGGTGACCAAAGTTGCCAAAACGTGTTTATTTGTGCTGAAAAACACGTTTTGACAACTTCTGCACACTGGGGTTAAGGGCTGACTCAGTGGGCTCTTCTGAGCCAGTCAGTTACACTGTGATTCCAAGGGTGGAGAAAACGCGTTTATTTCGGGCTGAAAAACACGTTTTGAAAAGTGTTCTGTTCCTGCCCTATAACTTACATGTTGTTGACCAAAGTTGCCAAAACGTGTTTATTTGTGCTGAAAAAACACGTTTTGACAACTTCTGCACACTGGGGTTAAGGGCTGACTCAGTGGGCTCTTCTGAGCCAGTCAGTTACACTGTGATTCCAAGAGTTGAGAAAACGCGTTTATTTCGGGCTGAAAAACACGTTTTGAAAAGTGTTCTGTTCCTGCCCTATAACTTACATGTTGGTGACCAAAGTTGCCAAAACGTGTTTATTTGTGCTGAAAAACACGTTTTGACAACTTCTGCACACTGGGGTTAAGGGCTGACTCAGTGGGCTCTTCTGAGCCAGTCAGTTACACTGTGATTCCAAGAGTTGAGAAAACGCATTTATTTCGGGCTGAAAAACACGTTTTGAAAAGTGTTCTGTTCCTGCCCTATAACTTACATGTTGGTGACCAAAGTTGCCAAAACGTGTTTATTTGTGCTGAAAAACACGTTTTGACAACTTCTGCACACTGGGGTTAAGGGCTGACTCAGTGGGCTCTTCTGAGCCAGTCAGTTACACTGTGATTCCAGGAGTTGAGAAAACGCGTTTATTTCGGGCTGAAAAACACGTTTTGAAAAGTGTTCTGTTCCTGCTCTATAACTTACATGTTGTTGACCAAAGTTGCCAAAACGTGTTTATTTGTGCTGAAAAACACGTTTTGACAACTTCTGCACACTGGGGTTAAGGGCTGACTCAGTGGGCTCTTCTGAGCCAGTCAGTTACACTGTGATTCCAAGAGTTGAGAAAACGCGTTTATTTCGGGCTGAAAAACACGTTTTGAAAAGTGTTCTGTTCCTGCCCTATAACTTACATGTTGTTGACCAAAGTTGCCAAAACGTGTTTATTTGTGCTGAAAAACACGTTTTGACAACTTCTGCACACTGGGGTTAAGGGCTGACTCAGTGGGCTCTTCTGAGCCAGTCAGTTACACTGATTCCAGGAGTTGAGAAAACGCGTTTATTTCGGGCTGAAAAACACGTTTTGAAAAGTGTTCTGTTCCTGCCCTATAACTTACATGTTGGTGACCAAAGTTGCCAAAACGTGTTTATTTGTGCTGAAAAACACGTTTTGACAACTTCTGCACACTGGGGTTAAGGGCTGACTCAGTGGGCTCTTCTGAGCCAGTCAGTTACACTGTGATTCCAAGAGTTGAGAAAACGCGTTTATTTCGGGCTGAAAAACACGTTTTGAAAAGTGTTCTGTTCCTGCCCTATAACTTACATGTTGTTGACCAAAGTTGCCAAAACGTGTTTATTTGTGCTGAAAAACACGTTTTGACAACTTCTGCACACTGGGGTTAAGGGCTGACTCAGTGGGCTCTTCTGAGCCAGTCAGTTACACTGTGATTCCAGTAGTTGAGAAAACGCGTTTATTTCGGGCTGAAAAACACGTTTTGAAAAGTGTTCTGTTCCTGCCCTATAACTTACATGTTGGTGACCAAAGTTGCCAAAACGTGTTTATTTGTGCTGAAAAACACGTTTTGACAACTTCTGCACACTGGGGTTAAGGGCTGACTCAGTGGGCTCTTCTGAGCCAGTCAGTTACACTGTGATTCCAGGAGTTGAGAAAACGCATTTATTTCGGGCTGAAAAACACGTTTTGAAAAGTGTTCTGTTCCTGCCCTATAACTTACATGTTGGTGACCAAAGTTGCCAAAACGTGTTTATTTGTGCTGAAAAACACGTTTTGACAACTTCTGCACACTGGGGTTAAGGGCTGACTCAGTGGGCTCTTCTGAGCCAGTCAGTTACACTGTGATTCCAAGGGTTGAGAAAACGCGTTTATTTCGGGCTGAAAAACACGTTTTGAAAAGTGTTCTGTTCCTGCCCTATAACTTACATGTTGTTGACCAAAGTTGCCAAAACGTGTTTATTTGTGCTGAAAAAACACGTTTTGACAACTTCTGCACACTGGGGTTAAGAGCTGACTCAGTGGGCTCTTCTGAGCCAGTCAGTTACACTGTGATTCCAAGGGTTGAGAAAACGCGTTTATTTCGGGCTGAAAAACACGTTTTGAAAATTGTTTTGTTCCTGCCCTATAACTTACATGTTGGTGACCAAAGTTGCCAAAACGTGTTTATTTGTGCTGAAAAACACGTTTTGAAAACTTCTGCACACTGGGGTTAAGGGCTGACTCAGTGGGCTCTTCTGAGCCAGTCAGTTACACTGTGATTCCAAGGGTTGAGAAAACGCGTTTATTTCGGGCTGAAAAACACGTTTTGAAAAGTGTTCTGTTCCTGCCCTATAACTTACATGTTGTTGACCAAAGTTGCCAAAACGTGTTTATTTGTGCTGAAAAACACGTTTTGACAACTTCTGCACACTGGGGTTAAGGGCTGCCTCAGTGGGCTCTTCTGAGCCAGTCAGTTACACTGTGATTCCAGGAGTTGAGAAAACGCGTTTATTTCGGGCTGAAAAACACGTTTTGAAAAGTGTTCTGTTCCTGCCCTATAACTTACATGTTGGTGACCAAAGTTGCCAAAACGTGTTTATTTGTGCTGAAAAACACGTTTTGACAACTTCTGCACACTGGGGTTAAGGTCTGACTCAGTGGGCTCTTCTGAGCCAGTCAGTTACACTGTGATTCCAAGGGTTGAGAAAACGCGTTTATTTCGGGCTGAAAAACACGTTTTGAAAAGTGTTCTGTTCCTGCCCTATAACTTACATGTTGTTGACCAAAGTTGCCAAAACGTGTTTATTTGTGCTGAAAAAACACGTTTTGACAACTTCTGCACACTGGGGTTAAGGGCTGACTCAGTGGGCTCTTCTGAGCCAGTCAGTTACACTGTGATTCCAAGGGTTGAGAAAACGCGTTTATTTCGGGCTGAAAAACACGTTTTGAAAAGTGTTCTGTTCCTGCCCTATAACTTACATGTTGGTGACCAAAGTTGCCAAAACGTGTTTATTTGTGCTGAAAAACACGTTTTGACAACTTCTGCACACTGGGGTTAAGGGCTGACTCAGTGGGCTCTTCTGAGCCAGTCAGTTACACTGTGATTCCAGGAGTTGAGAAAACGCGTTTATATCGGGCTGAAAAACACGTTTTGAAAAGTGTTCTGTTCCTGCCCTATAACTTACATGTTGGTGACCAAAGTTGCCAAAACGTGTTTATTTGTGCTGAAAAACACGTTTTGACAACTTCTGCACACTGGGGTTAAGGGCTGACTCAGTGGGCTCTTCTGAGCCAGTCAGTTACACTGTGATTCCAAGAGTTGAGAAAACGCGTTTATTTCGGGCTGAAAAACACGTTTTGAAAAGTGTTCTGTTCCTGCCCTATAACTTACATGTTGTTGACCAAAGTTGCCAAAACGTGTTTATTTGTGCTGAAAAACACGTTTTGACAACTTCTGCACACTGGGGTTAAGGGCTGACTCAGTGGGCTCTTCTGAGCCAGTCAGTTACACTGTGATTCCAAGGGTTGAGAAAACGCGTTTATTTCGGGCTGAAAAACACGTTTTGAAAAGTGTTCTGTTCCTGCCCTATAACTTACATGTTGGTGACCAAAGTTGCCAAAACGTGTTTATTTGTGCTGAAAAACACGTTTTGACAACTTCTGCACACTGGGGTTAAGGGCTGACTCAGTGGGCTCTTCTGAGCCAGTCAGATACACTGTGATTCCAGGAGTTGAGAAAACGCGTTTATATCGGGCTGAAAAACACGTTTTGAAAAGTGTTCTGTTCCTGCCCTATAACTTACATGTTGGTGACCAAAGTTGCCAAAACGTGTTTATTTGTGCTGAAAAACACGTTTTGACAACTTCTGCACACTGGGGTTAAGGGCTGACTCAGTGGGATCTTCTGAGCCAGTCAGTTACACTGTGATTCCAGGAGTTGAGAAAACGCGTTTATTTCGGGCTGAAAAACACGTTTTGAAAAGTGTTCTGTTCCTGCCCTATAACTTACATGTTGGTGACCAAAGTTGCCAAAACGTGTTTATTTGTGCTGAAAAACACGTTTTGACAACTTCTGCACACTGGGGTTAAGGGCTGACTCAGTGGGCTCTTCTGAGCCAGTCAGTTACACTGTGATTCCAAGAGTTGAGAAAACGCGTTTATTTCGGGCTGAAAAACACGTTTTGAAAGTGTTCTGTTCCTGCCCTATAACTTACATGTTGTTGACCAAAGTTGCCAAAACGTGTTTATTTGTGCTGAAAAACACGTTTTGACAACTTCTGCACACTGGGGTTAAGGGCTGACTCAGTGGGCTCTTCTGAGCCAGTCAGTTACACTGTGATTCCAGTAGTTGAGAAAACGCGTTTATATCGGGCTGAAAAACACGTTTTGAAAAGTGTTCTGTTCCTGCCCTATAACTTACATGTTGGTGACCAAAGTTGCCAAAACGTGTTTATTTGTGCTGAAAAACACGTTTTGACAACTTCTGCACACTGGGGTTAAGGGCTGACTCAGTGGGCTCTTCTGAGCCAGTCAGTTACACTGTGATTCCAAGGGTTGAGAAAACGCGTTTATTTCGGGCTGAAAAACACGTTTTGAAAAGTGTTCTGTTCCTGCCCTATAACTTACATGTTGGTGACCAAAGTTGCCAAAACGTGTTTATTTGTGCTGAAAAACACGTTTTGACAACTTCTGCACACTGGGGTTAAGGGCTGACTCAGTGGGCTCTTCTGAGCCAGTCAGTTACACTGTGATTCCAAGGGTGGAGAAAACGCGTTTATTTCGGGCTGAAAAACACGTTTTGAAAAGTGTTCTGTTCCTGCCCTATAACTTACATGTTGTTGACCAAAGTTGCCAAAACGTGTTTATTTGTGCTGAAAAAACACGTTTTGACAACTTCTGCACACTGGGGTTAAGGGCTGACTCAGTGGGCTCTTCTGAGCCAGTCAGTTACACTGTGATTCCAAGAGTTGAGAAAACGCGTTTATTTCGGGCTGAAAAACACGTTTTGAAAAGTGTTCTGTTCCTGCCCTATAACTTACATGTTGGTGACCAAAGTTGCCAAAACGTGTTTATTTGTGCTGAAAAACACGTTTTGACAACTTCTGCACACTGGGGTTAAGGGCTGACTCAGTGGGCTCTTCTGAGCCAGTCAGTTACACTGTGATTCCAAGAGTTGAGAAAACGCATTTATTTCGGGCTGAAAAACACGTTTTGAAAAGTGTTCTGTTCCTGCCCTATAACTTACATGTTGGTGACCAAAGTTGCCAAAACGTGTTTATTTGTGCTGAAAAACACGTTTTGACAACTTCTGCACACTGGGGTTAAGGGCTGACTCAGTGGGCTCTTCTGAGCCAGTCAGTTACACTGTGATTCCAGGAGTTGAGAAAACGCGTTTATTTCGGGCTGAAAAACACGTTTTGAAAAGTGTTCTGTTCCTGCTCTATAACTTACATGTTGTTGACCAAAGTTGCCAAAACGTGTTTATTTGTGCTGAAAAACACGTTTTGACAACTTCTGCACACTGGGGTTAAGGGCTGACTCAGTGGGCTCTTCTGAGCCAGTCAGTTACACTGTGATTCCAAGAGTTGAGAAAACGCGTTTATTTCGGGCTGAAAAACACGTTTTGAAAAGTGTTCTGTTCCTGCCCTATAACTTACATGTTGTTGACCAAAGTTGCCAAAACGTGTTTATTTGTGCTGAAAAACACGTTTTGACAACTTCTGCACACTGGGGTTAAGGGCTGACTCAGTGGGCTCTTCTGAGCCAGTCAGTTACACTGATTCCAGGAGTTGAGAAAACGCGTTTATTTCGGGCTGAAAAACACGTTTTGAAAAGTGTTCTGTTCCTGCCCTATAACTTACATGTTGGTGACCAAAGTTGCCAAAACGTGTTTATTTGTGCTGAAAAACACGTTTTGACAACTTCTGCACACTGGGGTTAAGGGCTGACTCAGTGGGCTCTTCTGAGCCAGTCAGTTACACTGTGATTCCAAGAGTTGAGAAAACGCGTTTATTTCGGGCTGAAAAACACGTTTTGAAAAGTGTTCTGTTCCTGCCCTATAACTTACATGTTGTTGACCAAAGTTGCCAAAACGTGTTTATTTGTGCTGAAAAACACGTTTTGACAACTTCTGCACACTGGGGTTAAGGGCTGACTCAGTGGGCTCTTCTGAGCCAGTCAGTTACACTGTGATTCCAGTAGTTGAGAAAACGCGTTTATTTCGGGCTGAAAAACACGTTTTGAAAAGTGTTCTGTTCCTGCCCTATAACTTACATGTTGGTGACCAAAGTTGCCAAAACGTGTTTATTTGTGCTGAAAAACACGTTTTGACAACTTCTGCACACTGGGGTTAAGGGCTGACTCAGTGGGCTCTTCTGAGCCAGTCAGTTACACTGTGATTCCAGGAGTTGAGAAAACGCATTTATTTCGGGCTGAAAAACACGTTTTGAAAAGTGTTCTGTTCCTGCCCTATAACTTACATGTTGGTGACCAAAGTTGCCAAAACGTGTTTATTTGTGCTGAAAAACACGTTTTGACAACTTCTGCACACTGGGGTTAAGGGCTGACTCAGTGGGCTCTTCTGAGCCAGTCAGTTACACTGTGATTCCAAGGGTTGAGAAAACGCGTTTATTTCGGGCTGAAAAACACGTTTTGAAAAGTGTTCTGTTCCTGCCCTATAACTTACATGTTGTTGACCAAAGTTGCCAAAACGTGTTTATTTGTGCTGAAAAAACACGTTTTGACAACTTCTGCACACTGGGGTTAAGAGCTGACTCAGTGGGCTCTTCTGAGCCAGTCAGTTACACTGTGATTCCAAGGGTTGAGAAAACGCGTTTATTTCGGGCTGAAAAACACGTTTTGAAAATTGTTTTGTTCCTGCCCTATAACTTACATGTTGGTGACCAAAGTTGCCAAAACGTGTTTATTTGTGCTGAAAAACACGTTTTGAAAACTTCTGCACACTGGGGTTAAGGGCTGACTCAGTGGGCTCTTCTGAGCCAGTCAGTTACACTGTGATTCCAAGGGTTGAGAAAACGCGTTTATTTCGGGCTGAAAAACACGTTTTGAAAAGTGTTCTGTTCCTGCCCTATAACTTACATGTTGTTGACCAAAGTTGCCAAAACGTGTTTATTTGTGCTGAAAAACACGTTTTGACAACTTCTGCACACTGGGGTTAAGGGCTGCCTCAGTGGGCTCTTCTGAGCCAGTCAGTTACACTGTGATTCCAGGAGTTGAGAAAACGCGTTTATTTCGGGCTGAAAAACACGTTTTGAAAAGTGTTCTGTTCCTGCCCTATAACTTACATGTTGGTGACCAAAGTTGCCAAAACGTGTTTATTTGTGCTGAAAAACACGTTTTGACAACTTCTGCACACTGGGGTTAAGGTCTGACTCAGTGGGCTCTTCTGAGCCAGTCAGTTACACTGTGATTCCAAGGGTTGAGAAAACGCGTTTATTTCGGGCTGAAAAACACGTTTTGAAAAGTGTTCTGTTCCTGCCCTATAACTTACATGTTGTTGACCAAAGTTGCCAAAACGTGTTTATTTGTGCTGAAAAAACACGTTTTGACAACTTCTGCACACTGGGGTTAAGGGCTGACTCAGTGGGCTCTTCTGAGCCAGTCAGTTACACTGTGATTCCAAGGGTTGAGAAAACGCGTTTATTTCGGGCTGAAAAACACGTTTTGAAAAGTGTTCTGTTCCTGCCCTATAACTTACATGTTGGTGACCAAAGTTGCCAAAACGTGTTTATTTGTGCTGAAAAACACGTTTTGACAACTTCTGCACACTGGGGTTAAGGGCTGACTCAGTGGGCTCTTCTGAGCCAGTCAGTTACACTGTGATTCCAAGGGTTGAGAAAACGCGTTTATTTCGGGCTGAAAAACACGTTTTGAAAAGTGTTCTGTTCCTGCCCTATAACTTACATGTTGTTGACCAAAGTTGCCAAAACGTGTTTATTTGTGCTGAAAAAACACGTTTTGACAACTTCTGCACACTGGGGTTAAGGGCTGACTCAGTGGGCTCTTCTGAGCCAGTCAGTTACACTGTGATTCCAAGAGTTGAGAAAACGCGTTTATTTCGGGCTGAAAAACACGTTTTGAAAAGTGTTCTGTTCCTGCCCTATAACTTACATGTTGTTGACCAAAGTTGCCAAAACGTGTTTATTTGTGCTGAAAAACACGTTTTGACAACTTCTGCACACTGGGGTTAAGGGCTGACTCAGTGGGCTCTTCTGAGCCAGTCAGTTACACTGTGATTCCAGGAGTTGAGAAAACGCGTTTATTTCGGGCTGAAAAACACGTTTTGAAAAGTATGTTGTTCCTGCCCTATAACTTACATGTTGGTGACCAAAGTTGCCAAAACGTGTTTATTTGTGCTGAAAAACACGTTTTGACAACTTCTGCACACTGGGGTTAAGGGCTGACTCAGTGGGCTCTTCTGAGCCAGTCAGTTACACTGTGATTCCAGGAGTTGAGAAAACGCGTTTATATCGGGCTGAAAAACACGTTTTGAAAAGTGTTCTGTTCCTGCCCTATAACTTACATGTTGGTGACCAAAGTTGCCAAAACGTGTTTATTTGTGCTGAAAAACACGTTTTGACAACTTCTGCACACTGGGGTTAAGGGCTGACTCAGTGGGCTCTTCTGAGCCAGTCAGTTACACTGTGATTCCAAGAGTTGAGAAAACGCGTTTATTTCGGGCTGAAAAACACGTTTTGAAAAGTGTTCTGTTCCTGCCCTATAACTTACATGTTGTTGACCAAAGTTGCCAAAACGTGTTTATTTGTGCTGAAAAACACGTTTTGACAACTTCTGCACACTGGGGTTAAGGGCTGACTCAGTGGGCTCTTCTGAGCCAGTCAGTTACACTGTGATTCCAGGAGTTGAGAAAACGCGTTTATTTCGGGCTGAAAAACACGTTTTGAAAAGTATGTTGTTCCTGCCCTATAACTTACATGTTGGTGACCAAAGTTGCCAAAACGTGTTTATTTGTGCTGAAAAACACGTTTTGACAACTTCTGCACACTGGGGTTAAGGGCTGACTCAGTGGGCTCTTCTGAGCCAGTCAGATACACTGTGATTCCAGGAGTTGAGAAAACGCGTTTATATCGGGCTGAAAAACACGTTTTGAAAAGTGTTCTGTTCCTGCCCTATAACTTACATGTTGGTGACCAAAGTTGCCAAAACGTGTTTATTTGTGCTGAAAAACACGTTTTGACAACTTCTGCACACTGGGGTTAAGGGCTGACTCAGTGGGCTCTTCTGAGCCAGTCAGTTACACTGTGATTCCAAGGGTTGAGAAAACGCGTTTATTTCGGGCTGAAAAACACGTTTTGAAAAGTGTTCTGTTCCTGCCCTATAACTTACATGTTGGTGACCAAAGTTGCCAAAACGTGTTTATTTGTGCTGAAAAACACGTTTTGACAACTTCTGCACACTGGGGTTAAGGGCTGACTCAGTGGGCTCTTCTGAGCCAGTCAGATACACTGTGATTCCAGGAGTTGAGAAAACGCGTTTATATCGGGCTGAAAAACACGTTTTGAAAAGTGTTCTGTTCCTGCCCTATAACTTACATGTTGGTGACCAAAGTTGCCAAAACGTGTTTATTTGTGCTGAAAAACACGTTTTGACAACTTCTGCACACTGGGGTTAAGGGCTGACTCAGTGGGCTCTTCTGAGCCAGTCAGTTACACTGTGATTCCAGGAGTTGAGAAAACGCGTTTATTTCCGGCTGAAAAACACGTTTTGAAAAGTGTTCTGTTCCTGCCCTATAACTTACATGTTGTTGACCAAAGTTGCCAAAACGTGTTTATTTGTGCTGAAAAACACGTTTTGACAACTTCTGCACACTGGGGTTAAGGGCTGACTCAGTGGGCTCTTCTGAGCCAGTCAGTTACACTGTGATTCCAAGAGTTGAGAAAACGCGTTTATTTCGGGCTGAAAAACACGTTTTGAAAAGTGTTCTGTTCCTGCCCTATAACTTACATGTTGTTGACCAAAGTTGCCAAAACGTGTTTATTTGTGCTGAAAAACACGTGTTGACAACTTCTGCACACTGGGGTTAAGGGCTGACTCAGTGGGCTCTTCTATGCCAGTCAGTTACACTGTGATTCCAGGAGTTGAGAAAACGCGTTTATTTCGGGCTGAAAAACACGTTTTGAAAAGTGTTCTGTTCCTGCCCTATAACTTACATGTTGGTGACCAAAGTTGCCAAAACGTGTTTATTTGTGCTGAAAAACACGTTTTGACAACTTCTGCACACTGGGGTTAAGGGCTGACTCAGTGGGCTCTTCTGAGCCAGTCAGTTACACTGTGATTCCAAGAGTTGAGAAAACGCGTTTATTTCGGGCTGAAAAACACGTTTTGAAAAGTGTTCTGTTCCTGCCCTATAACTTACATGTTGTTGACCAAAGTTGCCAAAACGTGTTTATTTGTGCTGAAAAACACGTTTTGACAACTTCTGCACACTGGGGTTAAGGGCTGACTCAGTGGGCTC
Source organism: Lepisosteus platostomus (assembly GCF_059453375.1). Classification (NCBI taxonomy): domain Eukaryota; kingdom Metazoa; phylum Chordata; class Actinopteri; order Semionotiformes; family Lepisosteidae; genus Lepisosteus; species Lepisosteus platostomus. Next base: position 27,095,836 of record NC_142620.1, read on the forward strand.
TTCTGAGCCAGTCAGTTACACTGTGATTCCAGGAGTTGAGAAAACGCGTTTATATCGGGCTGAAAAACACGTTTTGAAAAGTGTTCTGTTCCTGCCCTATAACTTACATGTTGGTGACCAAAGTTGCCAAAACGTGTTTATTTGTGCTGAAAAACACGTTTTGACAACTTCTGCACACTGGGGTTAAGGGCTGACTCAGTGGGCTCTTCTGAGCCAGTCAGTTACACTGTGATTCCAAGAGTTGAGAAAACGCGTTTATTTCGGGCTGAAAAACACGTTTTGAAAAGTGTTCTGTTCCTGCCCTATAACTTACATGTTGTTGACCAAAGTTGCCAAAACGTGTTTATTTGTGCTGAAAAACACGTTTTGACAACTTCTGCACACTGGGGTTAAGGGCTGACTCAGTGGGCTCTTCTGAGCCAGTCAGTTACACTGTGATTCCAAGGGTTGAGAAAACGCGTTTATTTCGGGCTGAAAAACACGTTTTGAAAAGTGTTCTGTTCCTGCCCTATAACTTACATGTTGGTGACCAAAGTTGCCAAAACGTGTTTATTTGTGCTGAAAAACACGTTTTGACAACTTCTGCACACTGGGGTTAAGGGCTGACTCAGTGGGCTCTTCTGAGCCAGTCAGATACACTGTGATTCCAGGAGTTGAGAAAACGCGTTTATATCGGGCTGAAAAACACGTTTTGAAAAGTGTTCTGTTCCTGCCCTATAACTTACATGTTGGTGACCAAAGTTGCCAAAACGTGTTTATTTGTGCTGAAAAACACGTTTTGACAACTTCTGCACACTGGGGTTAAGGGCTGACTCAGTGGGCTCTTCTGAGCCAGTCAGTTACACTGTGATTCCAGGAGTTGAGAAAACGCGTTTATTTCCGGCTGAAAAACACGTTTTGAAAAGTGTTCTGTTCCTGCCCTATAACTTACATGTTGTTGACCAAAGTTGCCAAAACGTGTTTATTTGTGCTGAAAAACACGTTTTGACAACTTCTGCACACTGGGGTTAAGGGCTGACTCAGTGGGCTCTTCTGAGCCAGTCAGTTACACTGTGATTCCAAGAGTTGAGAAAACGCGTTTATTTCGGGCTGAAAAACACGTTTTGAAAAGTGTTCTGTTCCTGCCCTATAACTTACATGTTGTTGACCAAAGTTGCCAAAACGTGTTTATTTGTGCTGAAAAACACGTTTTGACAACTTCTGCACACTGGGGTTAAGGGCTGACTCAGTGGGCTCTTCTATGCCAGTCAGTTACACTGTGATTCCAGGAGTTGAGAAAACGCGTTTATTTCGGGCTGAAAAACACGTTTTGAAAAGTGTTCTGTTCCTGCCCTATAACTTACATGTTGGTGACCAAAGTTGCCAAAACGTGTTTATTTGTGCTGAAAAACACGTTTTGACAACTTCTGCACACTGGGGTTAAGGGCTGACTCAGTGGGCTCTTCTGAGCCAGTCAGTTACACTGTGATTCCAAGAGTTGAGAAAACGCGTTTATTTCGGGCTGAAAAACACGTTTTGAAAAGTGTTCTGTTCCTGCCCTATAACTTACATGTTGTTGACCAAAGTTGCCAAAACGTGTTTATTTGTGCTGAAAAACACGTTTTGACAACTTCTGCACACTGGGGTTAAGGGCTGACTCAGTGGGCTCTTCTTAGCCAGTCAGTTACACTGTGATTCCAGTAGTTGAGAAAACGCGTTTATATCGGGCTGAAAAACACGTTTTGAAAAGTGTTCTGTTCCTGCCCTATAACTTACATGTTGGTGACCAAAGTTGCCAAAACGTGTTTATTTGTGCTGAAAAACACGTTTTGACAACTTCTGCACACTGGGGTTAAGGTCTGACTCAGTGGGCTCTTCTGAGCCAGTCAGTTACACTGTGATTCCAAGGGTTGAGAAAACGCGTTTATTTCGGGCTGAAAAACACGTTTTGAAAAGTGTTCTGTTCCTGCCCTATAACTTACATGTTGGTGACCAAAGTTGCCAAAACGTGTTTATTTGTGCTGAAAAACACGTTTTGACAACTTCTGCACACTGGGGTTAAGGGCTGACTCAGTGGGCTCTACTGAGCCAGTCAGTTACACTGTGATTCCAAGGGTTGAGAAAACGCGTTTATTTCGGGCTGAAAAACACGTTTTGAAAAGTGTTCTGTTCCTGCCCTATAACTTACATGTTGTTGACCAAAGTTGCCAAAACGTGTTTATTTGTGCTGAAAAACACGTTTTGACAACTTCTGCACACTGGGGTTAAGGGCTGACTCAGTGGGCTCTTCTGAGCCAGTCAGTTACACTGTGATTCCAGGAGTTGAGAAAACGCGTTTATTTCGGGCTGAAAAACACGTTTTGAAAAGTATGTTGTTCCTGCCCTATAACTTACATGTTGGTGACCAAAGTTGCCAAAACGTGTTTATTTGTGCTGAAAAACACGTTTTGACAACTTCTGCACACTGGGGTTAAGGGCTGACTCAGTGGGCTCTTCTGAGCCAGTCAGTTACACTGTGATTCCAGGAGTTGAGAAAACGCGTTTATATCGGGCTGAAAAACACGTTTTGAAAAGTGTTCTGTTCCTGCCCTATAACTTACATGTTGGTGACCAAAGTTGCCAAAACGTGTTTATTTGTGCTGAAAAACACGTTTTGACAACTTCTGCACACTGGGGTTAAGGGCTGACTCAGTGGGCTCTTCTGAGCCAGTCAGTTACACTGTGATTCCAAGAGTTGAGAAAACGCGTTTATTTCGGGCTGAAAAACACGTTTTGAAAAGTGTTCTGTTCCTGCCCTATAACTTACATGTTGTTGACCAAAGTTGCCAAAACGTGTTTATTTGTGCTGAAAAACACGTTTTGACAACTTCTGCACACTGGGGTTAAGGGCTGACTCAGTGGGCTCTTCTGAGCCAGTCAGTTACACTGTGATTCCAAGGGTTGAGAAAACGCGTTTATTTCGGGCTGAAAAACACGTTTTGAAAAGTGTTCTGTTCCTGCCCTATAACTTACATGTTGGTGACCAAAGTTGCCAAAACGTGTTTATTTGTGCTGAAAAACACGTTTTGACAACTTCTGCACACTGGGGTTAAGGGCTGACTCAGTGGGCTCTTCTGAGCCAGTCAGATACACTGTGATTCCAGGAGTTGAGAAAACGCGTTTATATCGGGCTGAAAAACACGTTTTGAAAAGTGTTCTGTTCCTGCCCTATAACTTACATGTTGGTGACCAAAGTTGCCAAAACGTGTTTATTTGTGCTGAAAAACACGTTTTGACAACTTCTGCACACTGGGGTTAAGGGCTGACTCAGTGGGATCTTCTGAGCCAGTCAGTTACACTGTGATTCCAGGAGTTGAGAAAACGCGTTTATTTCGGGCTGAAAAACACGTTTTGAAAAGTGTTCTGTTCCTGCCCTATAACTTACATGTTGGTGACCAAAGTTGCCAAAACGTGTTTATTTGTGCTGAAAAACACGTTTTGACAACTTCTGCACACTGGGGTTAAGGGCTGACTCAGTGGGCTCTTCTGAGCCAGTCAGTTACACTGTGATTCCAAGAGTTGAGAAAACGCGTTTATTTCGGGCTGAAAAACACGTTTTGAAAGTGTTCTGTTCCTGCCCTATAACTTACATGTTGTTGACCAAAGTTGCCAAAACGTGTTTATTTGTGCTGAAAAACACGTTTTGACAACTTCTGCACACTGGGGTTAAGGGCTGACTCAGTGGGCTCTTCTGAGCCAGTCAGTTACACTGTGATTCCAGTAGTTGAGAAAACGCGTTTATATCGGGCTGAAAAACACGTTTTGAAAAGTGTTCTGTTCCTGCCCTATAACTTACATGTTGGTGACCAAAGTTGCCAAAACGTGTTTATTTGTGCTGAAAAACACGTTTTGACAACTTCTGCACACTGGGGTTAAGGGCTGACTCAGTGGGCTCTTCTGAGCCAGTCAGTTACACTGTGATTCCAAGGGTTGAGAAAACGCGTTTATTTCGGGCTGAAAAACACGTTTTGAAAAGTGTTCTGTTCCTGCCCTATAACTTACATGTTGGTGACCAAAGTTGCCAAAACGTGTTTATTTGTGCTGAAAAACACGTTTTGACAACTTCTGCACACTGGGGTTAAGGGCTGACTCAGTGGGCTCTTCTGAGCCAGTCAGTTACACTGTGATTCCAAGGGTGGAGAAAACGCGTTTATTTCGGGCTGAAAAACACGTTTTGAAAAGTGTTCTGTTCCTGCCCTATAACTTACATGTTGTTGACCAAAGTTGCCAAAACGTGTTTATTTGTGCTGAAAAAACACGTTTTGACAACTTCTGCACACTGGGGTTAAGGGCTGACTCAGTGGGCTCTTCTGAGCCAGTCAGTTACACTGTGATTCCAAGAGTTGAGAAAACGCGTTTATTTCGGGCTGAAAAACACGTTTTGAAAAGTGTTCTGTTCCTGCCCTATAACTTACATGTTGGTGACCAAAGTTGCCAAAACGTGTTTATTTGTGCTGAAAAACACGTTTTGACAACTTCTGCACACTGGGGTTAAGGGCTGACTCAGTGGGCTCTTCTGAGCCAGTCAGTTACACTGTGATTCCAAGAGTTGAGAAAACGCATTTATTTCGGGCTGAAAAACACGTTTTGAAAAGTGTTCTGTTCCTGCCCTATAACTTACATGTTGGTGACCAAAGTTGCCAAAACGTGTTTATTTGTGCTGAAAAACACGTTTTGACAACTTCTGCACACTGGGGTTAAGGGCTGACTCAGTGGGCTCTTCTGAGCCAGTCAGTTACACTGTGATTCCAGGAGTTGAGAAAACGCGTTTATTTCGGGCTGAAAAACACGTTTTGAAAAGTGTTCTGTTCCTGCTCTATAACTTACATGTTGTTGACCAAAGTTGCCAAAACGTGTTTATTTGTGCTGAAAAACACGTTTTGACAACTTCTGCACACTGGGGTTAAGGGCTGACTCAGTGGGCTCTTCTGAGCCAGTCAGTTACACTGTGATTCCAAGAGTTGAGAAAACGCGTTTATTTCGGGCTGAAAAACACGTTTTGAAAAGTGTTCTGTTCCTGCCCTATAACTTACATGTTGTTGACCAAAGTTGCCAAAACGTGTTTATTTGTGCTGAAAAACACGTTTTGACAACTTCTGCACACTGGGGTTAAGGGCTGACTCAGTGGGCTCTTCTGAGCCAGTCAGTTACACTGATTCCAGGAGTTGAGAAAACGCGTTTATTTCGGGCTGAAAAACACGTTTTGAAAAGTGTTCTGTTCCTGCCCTATAACTTACATGTTGGTGACCAAAGTTGCCAAAACGTGTTTATTTGTGCTGAAAAACACGTTTTGACAACTTCTGCACACTGGGGTTAAGGGCTGACTCAGTGGGCTCTTCTGAGCCAGTCAGTTACACTGTGATTCCAAGAGTTGAGAAAACGCGTTTATTTCGGGCTGAAAAACACGTTTTGAAAAGTGTTCTGTTCCTGCCCTATAACTTACATGTTGTTGACCAAAGTTGCCAAAACGTGTTTATTTGTGCTGAAAAACACGTTTTGACAACTTCTGCACACTGGGGTTAAGGGCTGACTCAGTGGGCTCTTCTGAGCCAGTCAGTTACACTGTGATTCCAGTAGTTGAGAAAACGCGTTTATTTCGGGCTGAAAAACACGTTTTGAAAAGTGTTCTGTTCCTGCCCTATAACTTACATGTTGGTGACCAAAGTTGCCAAAACGTGTTTATTTGTGCTGAAAAACACGTTTTGACAACTTCTGCACACTGGGGTTAAGGGCTGACTCAGTGGGCTCTTCTGAGCCAGTCAGTTACACTGTGATTCCAGGAGTTGAGAAAACGCATTTATTTCGGGCTGAAAAACACGTTTTGAAAAGTGTTCTGTTCCTGCCCTATAACTTACATGTTGGTGACCAAAGTTGCCAAAACGTGTTTATTTGTGCTGAAAAACACGTTTTGACAACTTCTGCACACTGGGGTTAAGGGCTGACTCAGTGGGCTCTTCTGAGCCAGTCAGATACACTGTGATTCCAGGAGTTGAGAAAACGCGTTTATATCGGGCTGAAAAACACGTTTTGAAAAGTGTTCTGTTCCTGCCCTATAACTTACATGTTGGTGACCAAAGTTGCCAAAACGTGTTTATTTGTGCTGAAAAACACGTTTTGACAACTTCTGCACACTGGGGTTAAGGGCTGACTCAGTGGGCTCTTCTGAGCCAGTCAGTTACACTGTGATTCCAGGAGTTGAGAAAACGCGTTTATTTCCGGCTGAAAAACACGTTTTGAAAAGTGTTCTGTTCCTGCCCTATAACTTACATGTTGTTGACCAAAGTTGCCAAAACGTGTTTATTTGTGCTGAAAAACACGTTTTGACAACTTCTGCACACTGGGGTTAAGGGCTGACTCAGTGGGCTCTTCTGAGCCAGTCAGTTACACTGTGATTCCAAGAGTTGAGAAAACGCGTTTATTTCGGGCTGAAAAACACGTTTTGAAAAGTGTTCTGTTCCTGCCCTATAACTTACATGTTGTTGACCAAAGTTGCCAAAACGTGTTTATTTGTGCTGAAAAACACGTGTTGACAACTTCTGCACACTGGGGTTAAGGGCTGACTCAGTGGGCTCTTCTATGCCAGTCAGTTACACTGTGATTCCAGGAGTTGAGAAAACGCGTTTATTTCGGGCTGAAAAACACGTTTTGAAAAGTGTTCTGTTCCTGCCCTATAACTTACATGTTGGTGACCAAAGTTGCCAAAACGTGTTTATTTGTGCTGAAAAACACGTTTTGACAACTTCTGCACACTGGGGTTAAGGGCTGACTCAGTGGGCTCTTCTGAGCCAGTCAGTTACACTGTGATTCCAAGAGTTGAGAAAACGCGTTTATTTCGGGCTGAAAAACACGTTTTGAAAAGTGTTCTGTTCCTGCCCTATAACTTACATGTTGTTGACCAAAGTTGCCAAAACGTGTTTATTTGTGCTGAAAAACACGTTTTGACAACTTCTGCACACTGGGGTTAAGGGCTGACTCAGTGGGCTCTTCTGAGCCAGTCAGTTACACTGTGATTCCAGTAGTTGAGAAAACGCGTTTATATCGGGCTGAAAAACACGTTTTGAAAAGTGTTCTGTTCCTGCCCTATAACTTACATGTTGGTGACCAAAGTTGCCAAAACGTGTTTATTTGTGCTGAAAAACACGTTTTGACAACTTCTGCACACTGGGGTTAAGGGCTGACTCAGTGGGCTCTTCTGAGCCAGTCAGTTACACTGTGATTCCAGGAGTTGAGAAAACGCGTTTATTTCGGGCTGAAAAACACGTTTTGAAAAGTATGTTGTTCCTGCCCTATAACTTACATGTTGGTGACCAAAGTTGCCAAAACGTGTTTATTTGTGCTGAAAAACACGTTTTGACAACTTCTGCACACTGGGGTTAAGGGCTGACTCAGTGGGCTCTTCTGAGCCAGTCAGTTACACTGTGATTCCAGGAGTTGAGAAAACGCGTTTATATCGGGCTGAAAAACACGTTTTGAAAAGTGTTCTGTTCCTGCCCTATAACTTACATGTTGGTGACCAAAGTTGCCAAAACGTGTTTATTTGTGCTGAAAAACACGTTTTGACAACTTCTGCACACTGGGGTTAAGGGCTGACTCAGTGGGCTCTTCTGAGCCAGTCAGTTACACTGTGATTCCAAGAGTTGAGAAAACGCGTTTATTTCGGGCTGAAAAACACGTTTTGAAAAGTGTTCTGTTCCTGCCCTATAACTTACATGTTGTTGACCAAAGTTGCCAAAACGTGTTTATTTGTGCTGAAAAACACGTTTTGACAACTTCTGCACACTGGGGTTAAGGGCTGACTCAGTGGGCTCTTCTGAGCCAGTCAGTTACACTGTGATTCCAAGGGTTGAGAAAACGCGTTTATTTCGGGCTGAAAAACACGTTTTGAAAAGTGTTCTGTTCCTGCCCTATAACTTACATGTTGGTGACCAAAGTTGCCAAAACGTGTTTATTTGTGCTGAAAAACACGTTTTGACAACTTCTGCACACTGGGGTTAAGGGCTGACTCAGTGGGCTCTTCTGAGCCAGTCAGATACACTGTGATTCCAGGAGTTGAGAAAACGCGTTTATATCGGGCTGAAAAACACGTTTTGAAAAGTGTTCTGTTCCTGCCCTATAACTTACATGTTGGTGACCAAAGTTGCCAAAACGTGTTTATTTGTGCTGAAAAACACGTTTTGACAACTTCTGCACACTGGGGTTAAGGGCTGACTCAGTGGGCTCTTCTGAGCCAGTCAGTTACACTGTGATTCCAGGAGTTGAGAAAACGCGTTTATTTCCGGCTGAAAAACACGTTTTGAAAAGTGTTCTGTTCCTGCCCTATAACTTACATGTTGTTGACCAAAGTTGCCAAAACGTGTTTATTTGTGCTGAAAAACACGTTTTGACAACTTCTGCACACTGGGGTTAAGGGCTGACTCAGTGGGCTCTTCTGAGCCAGTCAGTTACACTGTGATTCCAAGAGTTGAGAAAACGCGTTTATTTCGGGCTGAAAAACACGTTTTGAAAAGTGTTCTGTTCCTGCCCTATAACTTACATGTTGTTGACCAAAGTTGCCAAAACGTGTTTATTTGTGCTGAAAAACACGTTTTGACAACTTCTGCACACTGGGGTTAAGGGCTGACTCAGTGGGCTCTTCTATGCCAGTCAGTTACACTGTGATTCCAGGAGTTGAGAAAACGCGTTTATTTCGGGCTGAAAAACACGTTTTGAAAAGTGTTCTGTTCCTGCCCTATAACTTACATGTTGGTGACCAAAGTTGCCAAAACGTGTTTATTTGTGCTGAAAAACACGTTTTGACAACTTCTGCACACTGGGGTTAAGGGCTGACTCAGTGGGCTCTTCTGAGCCAGTCAGTTACACTGTGATTCCAAGAGTTGAGAAAACGCGTTTATTTCGGGCTGAAAAACACGTTTTGAAAAGTGTTCTGTTCCTGCCCTATAACTTACATGTTGTTGACCAAAGTTGCCAAAACGTGTTTATTTGTGCTGAAAAACACGTTTTGACAACTTCTGCACACTGGGGTTAAGGGCTGACTCAGTGGGCTCTTCTTAGCCAGTCAGTTACACTGTGATTCCAGTAGTTGAGAAAACGCGTTTATATCGGGCTGAAAAACACGTTTTGAAAAGTGTTCTGTTCCTGCCCTATAACTTACATGTTGGTGACCAAAGTTGCCAAAACGTGTTTATTTGTGCTGAAAAACACGTTTTGACAACTTCTGCACACTGGGGTTAAGGTCTGACTCAGTGGGCTCTTCTGAGCCAGTCAGTTACACTGTGATTCCAAGGGTTGAGAAAACGCGTTTATTTCGGGCTGAAAAACACGTTTTGAAAAGTGTTCTGTTCCTGCCCTATAACTTACATGTTGGTGACCAAAGTTGCCAAAACGTGTTTATTTGTGCTGAAAAACACGTTTTGACAACTTCTGCACACTGGGGTTAAGGGCTGACTCAGTGGGCTCTACTGAGCCAGTCAGTTACACTGTGATTCCAAGGGTTGAGAAAACGCGTTTATTTCGGGCTGAAAAACACGTTTTGAAAAGTGTTCTGTTCCTGCCCTATAACTTACATGTTGTTGACCAAAGTTGCCAAAACGTGTTTATTTGTGCTGAAAAACACGTTTTGACAACTTCTGCACACTGGGGTTAAGGGCTGACTCAGTGGGCTCTTCTGAGCCAGTCAGTTACACTGTGATTCCAGGAGTTGAGAAAACGCGTTTATTTCGGGCTGAAAAACACGTTTTGAAAAGTATGTTGTTCCTGCCCTATAACTTACATGTTGGTGACCAAAGTTGCCAAAACGTGTTTATTTGTGCTGAAAAACACGTTTTGACAACTTCTGCACACTGGGGTTAAGGGCTGACTCAGTGGGCTCTTCTGAGCCAGTCAGTTACACTGTGATTCCAGGAGTTGAGAAAACGCGTTTATATCGGGCTGAAAAACACGTTTTGAAAAGTGTTCTGTTCCTGCCCTATAACTTACATGTTGGTGACCAAAGTTGCCAAAACGTGTTTATTTGTGCTGAAAAACACGTTTTGACAACTTCTGCACACTGGGGTTAAGGGCTGACTCAGTGGGCTCTTCTGAGCCAGTCAGTTACACTGTGATTCCAAGAGTTGAGAAAACGCGTTTATTTCGGGCTGAAAAACACGTTTTGAAAAGTGTTCTGTTCCTGCCCTATAACTTACATGTTGTTGACCAAAGTTGCCAAAACGTGTTTATTTGTGCTGAAAAACACGTTTTGACAACTTCTGCACACTGGGGTTAAGGGCTGACTCAGTGGGCTCTTCTGAGCCAGTCAGTTACACTGTGATTCCAAGGGTTGAGAAAACGCGTTTATTTCGGGCTGAAAAACACGTTTTGAAAAGTGTTCTGTTCCTGCCCTATAACTTACATGTTGGTGACCAAAGTTGCCAAAACGTGTTTATTTGTGCTGAAAAACACGTTTTGACAACTTCTGCACACTGGGGTTAAGGGCTGACTCAGTGGGCTCTTCTGAGCCAGTCAGATACACTGTGATTCCAGGAGTTGAGAAAACGCGTTTATATCGGGCTGAAAAACACGTTTTGAAAAGTGTTCTGTTCCTGCCCTATAACTTACATGTTGGTGACCAAAGTTGCCAAAACGTGTTTATTTGTGCTGAAAAACACGTTTTGACAACTTCTGCACACTGGGGTTAAGGGCTGACTCAGTGGGATCTTCTGAGCCAGTCAGTTACACTGTGATTCCAGGAGTTGAGAAAACGCGTTTATTTCGGGCTGAAAAACACGTTTTGAAAAGTGTTCTGTTCCTGCCCTATAACTTACATGTTGGTGACCAAAGTTGCCAAAACGTGTTTATTTGTGCTGAAAAACACGTTTTGACAACTTCTGCACACTGGGGTTAAGGGCTGACTCAGTGGGCTCTTCTGAGCCAGTCAGTTACACTGTGATTCCAAGAGTTGAGAAAACGCGTTTATTTCGGGCTGAAAAACACGTTTTGAAAGTGTTCTGTTCCTGCCCTATAACTTACATGTTGTTGACCAAAGTTGCCAAAACGTGTTTATTTGTGCTGAAAAACACGTTTTGACAACTTCTGCACACTGGGGTTAAGGGCTGACTCAGTGGGCTCTTCTGAGCCAGTCAGTTACACTGTGATTCCAGTAGTTGAGAAAACGCGTTTATATCGGGCTGAAAAACACGTTTTGAAAAGTGTTCTGTTCCTGCCCTATAACTTACATGTTGGTGACCAAAGTTGCCAAAACGTGTTTATTTGTGCTGAAAAACACGTTTTGACAACTTCTGCACACTGGGGTTAAGGGCTGACTCAGTGGGCTCTTCTGAGCCAGTCAGTTACACTGTGATTCCAAGGGTTGAGAAAACGCGTTTATTTCGGGCTGAAAAACACGTTTTGAAAAGTGTTCTGTTCCTGCCCTATAACTTACATGTTGGTGACCAAAGTTGCCAAAACGTGTTTATTTGTGCTGAAAAACACGTTTTGACAACTTCTGCACACTGGGGTTAAGGGCTGACTCAGTGGGCTCTTCTGAGCCAGTCAGTTACACTGTGATTCCAAGGGTGGAGAAAACGCGTTTATTTCGGGCTGAAAAACACGTTTTGAAAAGTGTTCTGTTCCTGCCCTATAACTTACATGTTGTTGACCAAAGTTGCCAAAACGTGTTTATTTGTGCTGAAAAAACACGTTTTGACAACTTCTGCACACTGGGGTTAAGGGCTGACTCAGTGGGCTCTTCTGAGCCAGTCAGTTACACTGTGATTCCAAGAGTTGAGAAAACGCGTTTATTTCGGGCTGAAAAACACGTTTTGAAAAGTGTTCTGTTCCTGCCCTATAACTTACATGTTGGTGACCAAAGTTGCCAAAACGTGTTTATTTGTGCTGAAAAACACGTTTTGACAACTTCTGCACACTGGGGTTAAGGGCTGACTCAGTGGGCTCTTCTGAGCCAGTCAGTTACACTGTGATTCCAAGAGTTGAGAAAACGCATTTATTTCGGGCTGAAAAACACGTTTTGAAAAGTGTTCTGTTCCTGCCCTATAACTTACATGTTGGTGACCAAAGTTGCCAAAACGTGTTTATTTGTGCTGAAAAACACGTTTTGACAACTTCTGCACACTGGGGTTAAGGGCTGACTCAGTGGGCTCTTCTGAGCCAGTCAGTTACACTGTGATTCCAGGAGTTGAGAAAACGCGTTTATTTCGGGCTGAAAAACACGTTTTGAAAAGTGTTCTGTTCCTGCTCTATAACTTACATGTTGTTGACCAAAGTTGCCAAAACGTGTTTATTTGTGCTGAAAAACACGTTTTGACAACTTCTGCACACTGGGGTTAAGGGCTGACTCAGTGGGCTCTTCTGAGCCAGTCAGTTACACTGTGATTCCAAGAGTTGAGAAAACGCGTTTATTTCGGGCTGAAAAACACGTTTTGAAAAGTGTTCTGTTCCTGCCCTATAACTTACATGTTGTTGACCAAAGTTGCCAAAACGTGTTTATTTGTGCTGAAAAACACGTTTTGACAACTTCTGCACACTGGGGTTAAGGGCTGACTCAGTGGGCTCTTCTGAGCCAGTCAGTTACACTGATTCCAGGAGTTGAGAAAACGCGTTTATTTCGGGCTGAAAAACACGTTTTGAAAAGTGTTCTGTTCCTGCCCTATAACTTACATGTTGGTGACCAAAGTTGCCAAAACGTGTTTATTTGTGCTGAAAAACACGTTTTGACAACTTCTGCACACTGGGGTTAAGGGCTGACTCAGTGGGCTCTTCTGAGCCAGTCAGTTACACTGTGATTCCAAGAGTTGAGAAAACGCGTTTATTTCGGGCTGAAAAACACGTTTTGAAAAGTGTTCTGTTCCTGCCCTATAACTTACATGTTGTTGACCAAAGTTGCCAAAACGTGTTTATTTGTGCTGAAAAACACGTTTTGACAACTTCTGCACACTGGGGTTAAGGGCTGACTCAGTGGGCTCTTCTGAGCCAGTCAGTTACACTGTGATTCCAGTAGTTGAGAAAACGCGTTTATTTCGGGCTGAAAAACACGTTTTGAAAAGTGTTCTGTTCCTGCCCTATAACTTACATGTTGGTGACCAAAGTTGCCAAAACGTGTTTATTTGTGCTGAAAAACACGTTTTGACAACTTCTGCACACTGGGGTTAAGGGCTGACTCAGTGGGCTCTTCTGAGCCAGTCAGTTACACTGTGATTCCAGGAGTTGAGAAAACGCATTTATTTCGGGCTGAAAAACACGTTTTGAAAAGTGTTCTGTTCCTGCCCTATAACTTACATGTTGGTGACCAAAGTTGCCAAAACGTGTTTATTTGTGCTGAAAAACACGTTTTGACAACTTCTGCACACTGGGGTTAAGGGCTGACTCAGTGGGCTCTTCTGAGCCAGTCAGTTACACTGTGATTCCAAGGGTTGAGAAAACGCGTTTATTTCGGGCTGAAAAACACGTTTTGAAAAGTGTTCTGTTCCTGCCCTATAACTTACATGTTGTTGACCAAAGTTGCCAAAACGTGTTTATTTGTGCTGAAAAAACACGTTTTGACAACTTCTGCACACTGGGGTTAAGAGCTGACTCAGTGGGCTCTTCTGAGCCAGTCAGTTACACTGTGATTCCAAGGGTTGAGAAAACGCGTTTATTTCGGGCTGAAAAACACGTTTTGAAAATTGTTTTGTTCCTGCCCTATAACTTACATGTTGGTGACCAAAGTTGCCAAAACGTGTTTATTTGTGCTGAAAAACACGTTTTGACAACTTCTGCACACTGGGGTTAAGGGCTGACTCAGTGGGCTCTTCTGAGCCAGTCAGTTACACTGTGATTCCAAGGGTTGAGAAAACGCGTTTATTTCGGGCTGAAAAACACGTTTTGAAAAGTGTTCTGTTCCTGCCCTATAACTTACATGTTGTTGACCAAAGTTGCCAAAACGTGTTTATTTGTGCTGAAAAACACGTTTTGACAACTTCTGCACACTGGGGTTAAGGGCTGCCTCAGTGGGCTCTTCTGAGCCAGTCAGTTACACTGTGATTCCAGGAGTTGAGAAAACGCGTTTATTTCGGGCTGAAAAACACGTTTTGAAAAGTGTTCTGTTCCTGCCCTATAACTTACATGTTGGTGACCAAAGTTGCCAAAACGTGTTTATTTGTGCTGAAAAACACGTTTTGACAACTTCTGCACACTGGGGTTAAGGTCTGACTCAGTGGGCTCTTCTGAGCCAGTCAGTTACACTGTGATTCCAAGGGTTGAGAAAACGCGTTTATTTCGGGCTGAAAAACACGTTTTGAAAAGTGTTCTGTTCCTGCCCTATAACTTACATGTTGTTGACCAAAGTTGCCAAAACGTGTTTATTTGTGCTGAAAAAACACGTTTTGACAACTTCTGCACACTGGGGTTAAGGGCTGACTCAGTGGGCTCTTCTGAGCCAGTCAGTTACACTGTGATTCCAAGGGTTGAGAAAACGCGTTTATTTCGGGCTGAAAAACACGTTTTGAAAAGTGTTCTGTTCCTGCCCTATAACTTACATGTTGGTGACCAAAGTTGCCAAAACGTGTTTATTTGTGCTGAAAAACACGTTTTGACAACTTCTGCACACTGGGGTTAAGGGCTGACTCAGTGGGCTCTTCTGAGCCAGTCAGTTACACTGTGATTCCAAGGGTTGAGAAAACGCGTTTATTTCGGGCTGAAAAACACGTTTTGAAAAGTGTTCTGTTCCTGCCCTATAACTTACATGTTGTTGACCAAAGTTGCCAAAACGTGTTTATTTGTGCTGAAAAAACACGTTTTGACAACTTCTGCACACTGGGGTTAAGGGCTGACTCAGTGGGCTCTTCTGAGCCAGTCAGTTACACTGTGATTCCAAGAGTTGAGAAAACGCGTTTATTTCGGGCTGAAAAACACGTTTTGAAAAGTGTTCTGTTCCTGCCCTATAACTTACATGTTGTTGACCAAAGTTGCCAAAACGTGTTTATTTGTGCTGAAAAACACGTTTTGACAACTTCTGCACACTGGGGTTAAGGGCTGACTCAGTGGGCTCTTCTGAGCCAGTCAGTTACACTGTGATTCCAGGAGTTGAGAAAACGCGTTTATTTCGGGCTGAAAAACACGTTTTGAAAAGTATGTTGTTCCTGCCCTATAACTTACATGTTGGTGACCAAAGTTGCCAAAACGTGTTTATTTGTGCTGAAAAACACGTTTTGACAACTTCTGCACACTGGGGTTAAGGGCTGACTCAGTGGGCTCTTCTGAGCCAGTCAGTTACACTGTGATTCCAGGAGTTGAGAAAACGCGTTTATATCGGGCTGAAAAACACGTTTTGAAAAGTGTTCTGTTCCTGCCCTATAACTTACATGTTGGTGACCAAAGTTGCCAAAACGTGTTTATTTGTGCTGAAAAACACGTTTTGACAACTTCTGCACACTGGGGTTAAGGGCTGACTCAGTGGGCTCTTCTGAGCCAGTCAGTTACACTGTGATTCCAAGAGTTGAGAAAACGCGTTTATTTCGGGCTGAAAAACACGTTTTGAAAAGTGTTCTGTTCCTGCCCTATAACTTACATGTTGTTGACCAAAGTTGCCAAAACGTGTTTATTTGTGCTGAAAAACACGTTTTGACAACTTCTGCACACTGGGGTTAAGGGCTGACTCAGTGGGCTCTTCTGAGCCAGTCAGTTACACTGTGATTCCAGGAGTTGAGAAAACGCGTTTATTTCGGGCTGAAAAACACGTTTTGAAAAGTATGTTGTTCCTGCCCTATAACTTACATGTTGGTGACCAAAGTTGCCAAAACGTGTTTATTTGTGCTGAAAAACACGTTTTGACAACTTCTGCACACTGGGGTTAAGGGCTGACTCAGTGGGCTCTTCTGAGCCAGTCAGATACACTGTGATTCCAGGAGTTGAGAAAACGCGTTTATATCGGGCTGAAAAACACGTTTTGAAAAGTGTTCTGTTCCTGCCCTATAACTTACATGTTGGTGACCAAAGTTGCCAAAACGTGTTTATTTGTGCTGAAAAACACGTTTTGACAACTTCTGCACACTGGGGTTAAGGGCTGACTCAGTGGGCTCTTCTGAGCCAGTCAGTTACACTGTGATTCCAAGGGTTGAGAAAACGCGTTTATTTCGGGCTGAAAAACACGTTTTGAAAAGTGTTCTGTTCCTGCCCTATAACTTACATGTTGGTGACCAAAGTTGCCAAAACGTGTTTATTTGTGCTGAAAAACACGTTTTGACAACTTCTGCACACTGGGGTTAAGGGCTGACTCAGTGGGCTCTTCTGAGCCAGTCAGTTACACTGTGATTCCAGGAGTTGAGAAAACGCGTTTATTTCCGGCTGAAAAACACGTTTTGAAAAGTGTTCTGTTCCTGCCCTATAACTTACATGTTGTTGACCAAAGTTGCCAAAACGTGTTTATTTGTGCTGAAAAACACGTTTTGACAACTTCTGCACACTGGGGTTAAGGGCTGACTCAGTGGGCTCTTCTGAGCCAGTCAGTTACACTGTGATTCCAAGAGTTGAGAAAACGCGTTTATTTCGGGCTGAAAAACACGTTTTGAAAAGTGTTCTGTTCCTGCCCTATAACTTACATGTTGTTGACCAAAGTTGCCAAAACGTGTTTATTTGTGCTGAAAAACACGTTTTGACAACTTCTGCACACTGGGGTTAAGGGCTGACTCAGTGGGCTCTTCTGAGCCAGTCAGTTACACTGTGATTCCAGGAGTTGAGAAAACGCGTTTATTTCGGGCTGAAAAACACGTTTTGAAAAGTATGTTGTTCCTGCCCTATAACTTACATGTTGGTGACCAAAGTTGCCAAAACGTGTTTATTTGTGCTGAAAAACACGTTTTGACAACTTCTGCACACTGGGGTTAAGGGCTGACTCAGTGGGCTCTTCTGAGCCAGTCAGATACACTGTGATTCCAGGAGTTGAGAAAACGCGTTTATATCGGGCTGAAAAACACGTTTTGAAAAGTGTTCTGTTCCTGCCCTATAACTTACATGTTGGTGACCAAAGTTGCCAAAACGTGTTTATTTGTGCTGAAAAACACGTTTTGACAACTTCTGCACACTGGGGTTAAGGGCTGACTCAGTGGGCTCTTCTGAGCCAGTCAGTTACACTGTGATTCCAAGGGTTGAGAAAACGCGTTTATTTCGGGCTGAAAAACACGTTTTGAAAAGTGTTCTGTTCCTGCCCTATAACTTACATGTTGGTGACCAAAGTTGCCAAAACGTGTTTATTTGTGCTGAAAAACACGTTTTGACAACTTCTGCACACTGGGGTTAAGGGCTGACTCAGTGGGCTCTTCTGAGCCAGTCAGTTACACTGTGATTCCAAGGGTTGAGAAAACGCGTTTATTTCGGGCTGAAAAACACGTTTTGAAAAGTGTTCTGTTCCTGCCCTATAACTTACATGTTGGTGACCAAAGTTGCCAAAACGTGTTTATTTGTGCTGAAAAACACGTTTTGACAACTTCTGCACACTGGGGTTAAGGGCTGACTCAGTGGGCTCTTCTGAGCCAGTCAGTTACACTGTGATTCCAGGAGTTGAGAAAACGCGTTTATTTCCGGCTGAAAAACACGTTTTGAAAAGTGTTCTGTTCCTGCCCTATAACTTACATGTTGTTGACCAAAGTTGCCAAAACGTGTTTATTTGTGCTGAAAAACACGTTTTGACAACTTCTGCACACTGGGGTTAAGGGCTGACTCAGTGGGCTCTTCTGAGCCAGTCAGTTACACTGTGATTCCAAGAGTTGAGAAAACGCGTTTATTTCGGGCTGAAAAACACGTTTTGAAAAGTGTTCTGTTCCTGCCCTATAACTTACATGTTGTTGACCAAAGTTGCCAAAACGTGTTTATTTGTGCTGAAAAACACGTTTTGACAACTTCTGCACACTGGGGTTAAGGGCTGACTCAGTGGGCTCTTCTGAGCCAGTCAGTTACACTGTGATTCCAGGAGTTGAGAAAACGCGTTTATTTCGGGCTGAAAAACACGTTTTGAAAAGTGTTCTGTTCCTGCCCTATAACTTACATGTTGGTGACCAAAGTTGCCAAAACGTGTTTATTTGTGCTGAAAAACACGTTTTGACAACTTCTGCACACTGGGGTTAAGGGCTGACTCAGTGGGCTCTTCTGAGCCAGTCAGTTACACTGTGATTCCAAGAGTTGAGAAAACGCGTTTATTTCGGGCTGAAAAACACGTTTTGAAAAGTGTTCTGTTCCTGCCCTATAACTTACATGTTGTTGACCAAAGTTGCCAAAACGTGTTTATTTGTGCTGAAAAACACGTTTTGACAACTTCTGCACACTGGGGTTAAGGGCTGACTCAGTGGGCTCTTCTGAGCCAGTCAGTTACACTGTGATTCCAGTAGTTGAGAAAACGCGTTTATATCGGGCTGAAAAACACGTTTTGAAAAGTGTTCTGTTCCTGCCCTATAACTTACATGTTGGTGACCAAAGTTGCCAAAACGTGTTTATTTGTGCTGAAAAACACGTTTTGACAACTTCTGCACACTGGGGTTAAGGTCTGACTCAGTGGGCTCTTCTGAGCCAGTCAGTTACACTGTGATTCCAAGGGTTGAGAAAACGCGTTTATTTCGGGCTGAAAAACACGTTTTGAAAAGTGTTCTGTTCCTGCCCTATAACTTACATGTTGGTGACCAAAGTTGCCAAAACGTGTTTATTTGTGCTGAAAAAACACGTTTTGACAACTTCTGCACACTGGGGTTAAGGGCTGACTCAGTGGGCTCTTCTGAGCCAGTCAGTTACACTGTGATTCCAAGAGTTGAGAAAACGCGTTTATTTCGGGCTGAAAAACACGTTTTGAAAAGTGTTCTGTTCCTGCCCTATAACTTACATGTTGTTGACCAAAGTTGCCAAAACGTGTTTATTTGTGCTGAAAAACACGTTTTGACAACTTCTGCACACTGGGGTTAAGGGCTGACTCAGTGGGCTCTTCTGAGCCAGTCAGTTACACTGTGATTCCAGGAGTTGAGAAAACGCGTTTATTTCGGGCTGAAAAACACGTTTTGAAAAGTATGTTGTTCCTGCCCTATAACTTACATGTTGGTGACCAAAGTTGCCAAAACGTGTTTATATGTGCTGAAAAACATGTTTTGACAACTTCTGCACACTGGGGTTAAGGGCTGACTCAGTGGGCTCTTCTGAGCCAGTCAGTTACACTGTGATTCCAGGAGTTGAGAAAATGCGTTTATATCGGGCTGAAAAACACGTTTTGAAAAGTGTTCTGTTCCTGCCCTATAACTTACATGTTGGTGACCAAAGTTGCCAAAACGTGTTTATTTGTGCTGAAAAACACGTTTTGACAACTTCTGCACACTGGGGTTAAGGGCTGACTCAGTGGGCTCTTCTGAGCCAGTCAGTTACACTGTGATTCCAAGGGTTGAGAAAACGCGTTTATTTCGGGCTGAAAAACACGTTTTGAAAAGTGTTCTGTTCCTGCCCTATAACTTACATGTTGGTGACCAAAGTTGCCAAAACGTGTTTATTTGTGCTGAAAAACACGTTTTGACAACTTCTGCACACTGGGGTTAAGGGCTGACTCAGTGGGCTCTTCTGAGCCAGTCAGTTACACTGTGATTCCAGGAGTTGAGAAAACGCGTTTATTTCGGGCTGAAAAACACGTTTTGAAAAGTGTTCTGTTCCTGCCCTATAACTTACATGTTGTTGACCAAAGTTGCCAAAACGTGTTTATTTGTGCTGAAAAACACGTTTTGACAACTTCTGCACACTGGGGTTAAGGGCTGACTCAGTGGGCTCTTCTGAGCCAGTCAGTTACACTGTGATTCCAAGAGTTGAGAAAACGCGTTTATTTCGGGCTGAAAAACACGTTTTGAAAAGTGTTCTGTTCCTGCCCTATAACTTACATGTTGTTGACCAAAGTTGCCAAAACGTGTTTATTTGTGCTGAAAAACACGTTTTGACAACTTCTGCACACTGGGGTTAAGGGCTGACTCAGTGGGCTCTTCTGAGCCAGTCAGTTACACTGATTCCAGGAGTTGAGAAAACGCGTTTATTTCGGGCTGAAAAACACGTTTTGAAAAGTGTTCTGTTCCTGCCCTATAACTTACATGTTGGTGACCAAAGTTGCCAAAACGTGTTTATTTGTGCTGAAAAACACGTTTTGACAACTTCTGCACACTGGGGTTAAGGGCTGACTCAGTGGGCTCTTCTGAGCCAGTCAGTTACACTGTGATTCCAAGGGTTGAGAAAACGCGTTTATTTCGGGCTGAAAAACACGTTTTGAAAAGTGTTCTGTTCCTGCCCTATAACTTACATGTTGTTGACCAAAGTTGCCAAAACGTGTTTATTTGTGCTGAAAAAACACGTTTTGACAACTTCTGCACACTGGGGTTAAGGGCTGACTCAGTGGGCTCTTCTGAGCCAGTCAGTTACACTGTGATTCCAAGGGTTGAGAAAACGCGTTTATTTCGGGCTGAAAAACACGTTTTGAAAAGTGTTCTGTTCCTGCCCTATAACTTACATGTTGTTGACCAAAGTTGCCAAAACGTGTTTATTTGTGCTGAAAAACACGTTTTGACAACTTCTGCACACTGGGGTTAAGGGCTGACTCAGTGGGCTCTTCTGAGCCAGTCAGTTACACTGTGATTCCAGGAGTTGAGAAAACGCGTTTATTTCAGGCTGAAAAACACGTTTTGAAAAGTGTTCTGTTCCTGCCCTATAACTTACATGTTGTTGACCAAAGTTGCCAAAACGTGTTTATTTGTGCTGAAAAACACGTTTTGACAACTTCTGCACACTGGGGTTAAGGGCTGACTCAGTGGGCTCTTCTGAGCCAGTCAGTTACACTGATTCCAGGAGTTGAGAAAACGCGTTTATTTCGGGCTGAAAAACACGTTTTGAAAAGTGTTCTGTTCCTGCCCTATAACTTACATGTTGGTGACCAAAGTTGCCAAAACGTGTTTATTTGTGCTGAAAAACACGTTTTGACAACTTCTGCACACTGGGGTTAAGGGCTGACTCAGTGGGCTCTTCTGAGCCAGTCAGTTACACTGTGATTCCAAGGGTTGAGAAAACGCGTTTATTTCGGGCTGAAAAACACGTTTTGAAAAGTGTTCTGTTCCTGCCCTATAACTTACATGTTGTTGACCAAAGTTGCCAAAACGTGTTTATTTGTGCTGAAAAAACACGTTTTGACAACTTCTGCACACTGGGGTTAAGGGCTGACTCAGTGGGCTCTTCTGAGCCAGTCAGTTACACTGTGATTCCAAGGGTTGAGAAAACGCGTTTATTTCGGGCTGAAAAACACGTTTTGAAAAGTGTTCTGTTCCTGCCCTATAACTTACATGTTGTTGACCAAAGTTGCCAAAACGTGTTTATTTGTGCTGAAAAACACGTTTTGACAACTTCTACACACTGGGGTTAAGGGCTGACTCAGTGGGCTCTTCTGAGCCAGTCAGTTACACTGTGATTCCAGGAGTTGAGAAAACGCGTTTATTTCAGGCTGAAAAACACGTTTTGAAAAGTGTTCTGTTCCTGCCCTATAACTTACATGTTGGTGACCAAAGTTGCCAAAACGTGTTTATTTGTGCTGAGAAACACGTTTTGACAACTTCTGCACACTGGGGTTAAGGGCTGCCTCAGTGGGCTCTTCTGAGCCAGTCAGTTACACTGTGATTCCAGGAGTTGAGAAAACACGTTTATTTCGGGCTGAAAAACACGTTTTGAAAAGTGTTCTGTTCCTGCCCTATAACTTACATGTTGGTGACCAAAGTTGCCAAAACGTGTTTATTTGTGCTGAAAAAACACGTTTTGACAACTTCTGCACACTGGGGTTAAGGGCTGACTCAGTGGGCTCTTCTGAGCCAGTCAGTTACACTGTGATTCCAAGGGTTGAGAAAACGCGTTTATTTCGGGCTGAAAAACACGTTTTGAAAAGTGTTCTGTTCCTGCCCTATAACTTACATGTTGGTTACCAAAGTTGCCAAAACGTGTTTATTTGTGCTTAAAAACACGTTTTGACAACTTCTGCTTACTGGGGTTAAGGGCTGACTCAGTGGGCTCTTCTGAGCCAGTCAGTTACACTGTGATTCCAAGAGTTGAGAAAACGCGTTTATTTCGGGCTGAAAAACACGTTTTGAAAAGTGTTCTGTTCCTGCCCTATAACTTACATGTTGTTGACCAAAGTTGCCAAAACGTGTTTATTTGTGCTGAAAAACACGTTTTGACAACTTCTGCACACTGGGGTTAAGGGCTGACTCAGTGGGCTCTTCTGAGCCAGTCAGTTACACTGTGATTCCAGTAGTTGAGAAAACGCGTTTATTTCGGGCTGAAAAACACGTTTTGAAAAGTGTTCTGTTCCTGCCCTATTACTTACATGTTGGTGACCAAAGTTGCCAAAACGTGTTTATTTGTGCTGAAAAACACGTTTTGACAACTTCTGCACACTGGGGTTAAGGGCTGACTCAGTGGGCTCTTCTGAGCCAGTCAGTTACACTGTGATTCCAGGAGTTGAGAAAACGCATTTATTTCGGGCTGAAAAACACGTTTTGAAAAGTGTTCTGTTCCTGCCCTATAACTTACATGTTGGTGACCAAAGTTGCCAAAACGTGTTTATTTGTGCTGAAAAACACGTTTTGACAACTTCTGCACACTGGGGTTAAGGGCTGACTCAGTGGGCTCTTCTGAGCCAGTCAGTTACACTGTGATTCCAAGGGTTGAGAAAACGCGTTTATTTCGGGCTGAAAAACACGTTTTGAAAAGTGTTCTGTTCCTGCCCTATAACTTACATGTTGTTGACCAAAGTTGCCAAAACGTGTTTATTTGTGCTGAAAAAACACGTTTTGACAACTTCTGCACACTGGGGTTAAGGGCTGACTCAGTGGGCTCTTCTGAGCCAGTCAGTTACACTGTGATTCCAAGGGTTGAGAAAACGCGTTTATTTCGGGCTGAAAAACACGTTTTGAAAAGTGTTCTGTTCCTGCCCTATAACTTACATGTTGGTGACCAAAGTTGCCAAAACGTGTTTATTTGTGCTGAAAAACACATTTTGACAACTTCTGCACACTGGGGTTAAGGGCTGACTCAGTGGGCTCTTCTGAGCCAGTCAGTTACACTGTGATTCCAAGGGTTGAGAAAACGCGTTTATTTCGGGCTGAAAAACACGTTTTGAAAAGTGTTCTGTTCCTGCCCTATAACTTACATGTTGTTGACCAAAGTTGCCAAAACGTGTTTATTTGTGCTGAAAAACACGTTTTGACAACTTCTGCACACTGGGGTTAAGGGCTGACTCAGTGGGCTCTTCTGAGCCAGTCAGTTACACTGTGATTCCAGGAGTTGAGAAAACGCGTTTATTTCGGGCTGAAAAACACGTTTTGAAAAGTGTTCTGTTCCTGCCCTATAACTTACATGTTGGTGACCAAAGTTGCCAAAACGTGTTTATTTGTGCTGAAAAACACGTTTTGACAACTTCTGCACACTGGGGTTAAGGGCTGACTCAGTGGGCTCTTCTGAGCCAGTCAGTTACACTGTGATTCCAAGGGTTGAGAAAACGCGTTTATTTCGGGCTGAAAAACACGTTTTGAAAAGTGTTCTGTTCCTGCCCTATAACTTACATGTTGTTGACCAAAGTTGCCAAAACGTGTTTATTTGTGCTGAAAAAACACGTTTTGACAACTTCTGCACACTGGGGTTAAGGGCTGACTCAGTGGGCTCTTCTGAGCCAGTCAGTTACACTGTGATTCCAAGGGTTGAGAAAACGCGTTTATTTCGGGCTGAAAAACACGTTTTGA
Organism: Lepisosteus platostomus; assembly: GCF_059453375.1. Lineage (NCBI taxonomy): Eukaryota > Metazoa > Chordata > Actinopteri > Semionotiformes > Lepisosteidae > Lepisosteus > Lepisosteus platostomus. The sequence continues at coordinate 27,119,604 of NC_142620.1, forward strand.
AAAGTGTTCTGTTCCTGCCCTATAACTTACATGTTGTTGACCAAAGTTGCCAAAACGTGTTTATTTGTGCTGAAAAACACGTTTTGACAACTTCTGCACACTGGGGTTAAGGGCTGACTCAGTGGGCTCTTCTGAGCCAGTCAGTTACACTGTGATTCCAGGAGTTGAGAAAACGCGTTTATTTCAGGCTGAAAAACACGTTTTGAAAAGTGTTCTGTTCCTGCCCTATAACTTACATGTTGTTGACCAAAGTTGCCAAAACGTGTTTATTTGTGCTGAAAAACACGTTTTGACAACTTCTGCACACTGGGGTTAAGGGCTGACTCAGTGGGCTCTTCTGAGCCAGTCAGTTACACTGATTCCAGGAGTTGAGAAAACGCGTTTATTTCGGGCTGAAAAACACGTTTTGAAAAGTGTTCTGTTCCTGCCCTATAACTTACATGTTGGTGACCAAAGTTGCCAAAACGTGTTTATTTGTGCTGAAAAACACGTTTTGACAACTTCTGCACACTGGGGTTAAGGGCTGACTCAGTGGGCTCTTCTGAGCCAGTCAGTTACACTGTGATTCCAAGGGTTGAGAAAACGCGTTTATTTCGGGCTGAAAAACACGTTTTGAAAAGTGTTCTGTTCCTGCCCTATAACTTACATGTTGTTGACCAAAGTTGCCAAAACGTGTTTATTTGTGCTGAAAAAACACGTTTTGACAACTTCTGCACACTGGGGTTAAGGGCTGACTCAGTGGGCTCTTCTGAGCCAGTCAGTTACACTGTGATTCCAAGGGTTGAGAAAACGCGTTTATTTCGGGCTGAAAAACACGTTTTGAAAAGTGTTCTGTTCCTGCCCTATAACTTACATGTTGTTGACCAAAGTTGCCAAAACGTGTTTATTTGTGCTGAAAAACACGTTTTGACAACTTCTGCACACTGGGGTTAAGGGCTGACTCAGTGGGCTCTTCTGAGCCAGTCAGTTACACTGTGATTCCAGGAGTTGAGAAAACGCGTTTATTTCAGGCTGAAAAACACGTTTTGAAAAGTGTTCTGTTCCTGCCCTATAACTTACATGTTGGTGACCAAAGTTGCCAAAACGTGTTTATTTGTGCTGAGAAACACGTTTTGACAACTTCTGCACACTGGGGTTAAGGGCTGCCTCAGTGGGCTCTTCTGAGCCAGTCAGTTACACTGTGATTCCAGGAGTTGAGAAAACGCGTTTATTTCGGGCTGAAAAACACGTTTTGAAAAGTGTTCTGTTCCTGCCCTATAACTTACATGTTGGTGACCAAAGTTGCCAAAACGTGTTTATTTGTGCTGAAAAAACACGTTTTGACAACTTCTGCACACTGGGGTTAAGGGCTGACTCAGTGGGCTCTTCTGAGCCAGTCAGTTACACTGTGATTCCAAGGGTTGAGAAAACGCGTTTATTTCGGGCTGAAAAACACGTTTTGAAAAGTGTTCTGTTCCTGCCCTATAACTTACATGTTGGTGACCAAAGTTGCCAAAACGTGTTTATTTGTGCTTAAAAACACGTTTTGACAACTTCTGCTTACTGGGGTTAAGGGCTGACTCAGTGGGCTCTTCTGAGCCAGTCAGTTACACTGTGATTCCAAGAGTTGAGAAAACGCGTTTATTTCGGGCTGAAAAACACGTTTTGAAAAGTGTTCTGTTCCTGCCCTATAACTTACATGTTGTTGACCAAAGTTGCCAAAACGTGTTTATTTGTGCTGAAAAACACGTTTTGACAACTTCTGCACACTGGGGTTAAGGGCTGACTCAGTGGGCTCTTCTGAGCCAGTCAGTTACACTGTGATTCCAGTAGTTGAGAAAACGCGTTTATTTCGGGCTGAAAAACACGTTTTGAAAAGTGTTCTGTTCCTGCCCTATTACTTACATGTTGGTGACCAAAGTTGCCAAAACGTGTTTATTTGTGCTGAAAAACACGTTTTGACAACTTCTGCACACTGGGGTTAAGGGCTGACTCAGTGGGCTCTTCTGAGCCAGTCAGTTACACTGTGATTCCAGGAGTTGAGAAAACGCATTTATTTCGGGCTGAAAAACACGTTTTGAAAAGTGTTCTGTTCCTGCCCTATAACTTACATGTTGGTGACCAAAGTTGCCAAAACGTGTTTATTTGTGCTGAAAAACACGTTTTGACAACTTCTGCACACTGGGGTTAAGGGCTGACTCAGTGGGCTCTTCTGAGCCAGTCAGTTACACTGTGATTCCAAGGGTTGAGAAAACGCGTTTATTTCGGGCTGAAAAACACGTTTTGAAAAGTGTTCTGTTCCTGCCCTATAACTTACATGTTGTTGACCAAAGTTGCCAAAACGTGTTTATTTGTGCTGAAAAAACACGTTTTGACAACTTCTGCACACTGGGGTTAAGGGCTGACTCAGTGGGCTCTTCTGAGCCAGTCAGTTACACTGTGATTCCAAGGGTTGAGAAAACGCGTTTATTTTGGGCTGAAAAACACGTTTTGAAAAGTGTTCTGTTCCTGCCCTATAACTTACATGTTGGTGACCAAAGTTGCCAAAACGTGTTTATTTGTGCTGAAAAACACATTTTGACAACTTCTGCACACTGGGGTTAAGGGCTGACTCAGTGGGCTCTTCTGAGCCAGTCAGTTACACTGTGATTCCAAGGGTTGAGAAAACGCGTTTATTTCGGGCTGAAAAACACGTTTTGAAAAGTGTTCTGTTCCTGCCCTATAACTTACATGTTGTTGACCAAAGTTGCCAAAACGTGTTTATTTGTGCTGAAAAACACGTTTTGACAACTTCTGCACACTGGGGTTAAGGGCTGACTCAGTGGGCTCTTCTGAGCCAGTCAGTTACACTGTGATTCCAGGAGTTGAGAAAACGCGTTTATTTCGGGCTGAAAAACACGTTTTGAAAAGTGTTCTGTTCCTGCCCTATAACTTACATGTTGGTGACCAAAGTTGCCAAAACGTGTTTATTTGTGCTGAAAAACACGTTTTGACAACTTCTGCACACTGGGGTTAAGGGCTGACTCAGTGGGCTCTTCTGAGCCAGTCAGTTACACTGTGATTCCAAGGGTTGAGAAAACGCGTTTATTTCGGGCTGAAAAACACGTTTTGAAAAGTGTTCTGTTCCTGCCCTATAACTTACATGTTGGTGACCAAAGTTGCCAAAACGTGTTTATTTGTGCTGAAAAACACGTTTTGACAACTTCTGCACACTGGGGTTAAGGGCTGACTCAGTGGGCTCTTCTGAGCCAGTCAGTTACACTGTGATTCCAAGGGTTGAGAAAACGCGTTTATTTCGGGCTGAAAAACACGTTTTGAAAAGTGTTCTGTTCCTGCCCTATAACTTACATGTTGTTGACCAAAGTTGCCAAAACGTGTTTATTTGTGCTGAAAAAACACGTTTTGACAACTTCTGCACACTGGGGTTAAGGGCTGACTCAGTGGGCTCTTCTGAGCCAGTCAGTTACACTGTGATTCCAAGGGTTGAGAAAACGCGTTTATTTCGGGCTGAAAAACACGTTTTGAAAAGTGTTCTGTTCCTGCCCTATAACTTACATGTTGTTGACCAAAGTTGCCAAAACGTGTTTATTTGTGCTGAAAAACACGTTTTGACAACTTCTGCACACTGGGGTTAAGGGCTGACTCAGTGGGCTCTTCTGAGCCAGTCAGTTACACTGTGATTCCAGGAGTTGAGAAAACGCGTTTATTTCAGGCTGAAAAACACGTTTTGAAAAGTGTTCTGTTCCTGCCCTATAACTTACATGTTGGTGACCAAAGTTGCCAAAACGTGTTTATTTGTGCTGAAAAACACGTTTTGACAACTTCTGCACACTGGGGTTAAGGGCTGCCTCAGTGGGCTCTTCTGAGCCAGTCAGTTACACTGTGATTCCAGGAGTTGAGAAAACGCGTTTATTTCGGGCTGAAAAACACGTTTTGAAAAGTGTTCTGTTCCTGCCCTATAACTTACATGTTGGTGACCAAAGTTGCCAAAACGTGTTTATTTGTGCTGAAAAACACGTTTTGACAACTTCTGCACACTGGGGTTAAGGGCTGACTCAGTGGGCTCTTCTGAGCCAGTCAGTTACACTGTGATTCCAAGGGTTGAGAAAACGCGTTTATTTCGGGCTGAAAAACACGTTTTGAAAAGTGTTCTGTTCCTGCCCTATAACTTACATGTTGTTGACCAAAGTTGCCAAAACGTGTTTATTTGTGCTGAAAAAACACGTTTTGACAACTTCTGCACACTGGGGTTAAGGGCTGACTCAGTGGGCTCTTCTGAGCCAGTCAGTTACACTGTGATTCCAAGGGTTGAGAAAACGCGTTTATTTCGGGCTGAAAACACGTTTTGAAAAGTGTTCTGTTCCTGCCCTATAACTTACATGTTGGTGACCAAAGTTGCCAAAACGTGTTTATTTGTGCTGAAAAACACGTTTTGACAACTTCTGCACACTGGGGTTAAGGGCTGACTCAGTGGGCTCTTCTGAGCCAGTCAGTTACACTGTGATTCCAAGGGTTGAGAAAACGCGTTTATTTCGGGCTGAAAAACACGTTTTGAAAAGTGTTCTGTTCCTGCCCTATAACTTACATGTTGTTGACCAAAGTTGCCAAAACGTGTTTATTTGTGCTGAAAAACACGTTTTGACAACTTCTGCACACTGGGGTTAAGGGCTGACTCAGTGGGCTCTTCTGAGCCAGTCAGTTACACTGTGATTCCAGGAGTTGAGAAAACGTGTTTATTTCGGGCTGAAAAACACGTTTTGAAAAGTGTTCTGTTCCTGCCCTATAACTTACATGTTGGTGACCAAAGTTGCCAAAACGTGTTTATTTGTGCTGAAAAACACGTTTTGACAACTTCTGCACACTGGGGTTAAGGGCTGACTCAGTGGGCTCTTCTGAGCCAGTCAGTTACACTGTGATTCCAGGAGTTGAGAAAACGCGTTTATTTCGGGCTGAAAAACACGTTTTGAAAAGTGTTCTGTTCCTGCCCTATAACTTACATGTTGTTGACCAAAGTTGCCAAAACGTGTTTATTTGTGCTGAAAAACACGTTTTGACAACTTCTGCACACTGGGGTTAAGGGCTGACTCAGTGGGCTCTTCTGAGCCAGTCAGTTACACTGTGATTCCAAGGGTTGAGAAAACGCGTTTATTTCGGGCTGAAAAACACGTTTTGAAAAGTGTTCTTTTCCTGCCCTATAACTTACATGTTGGTGACCAAAGTTGCCAAAACGTGTTTTTTTGTGCTGAAAAACACGTTTTGACAACTTCTGCACACTGGGGTTAAGGGCTGACTCAGTGGGCTCTTCTGAGCCAGTCAGTTACACTGTGATTCCAAGGGTTGAGAAAACGCGTTTATTTCGGGCTGAAAAACACGTTTTGAAAAGTGTTCTGTTCCTGCCCTATAACTTACATGTTGGTGACCAAAGTTGCCAAAACGTGTTTATTTGTGCTAAAAAACACGTTTTGACAACTTCTGCACACTGGGGTTAAGGGCTGACTCAGTGGGCTCTTCTGAGCCAGTCAGTTACAGTGTGATTCCAGGAGTTGAGAAAACGCGTTTATTTCGGGCTGAAAAACACGTTTTGAAAAGTGTTCTGTTCCTGCCCTATAACTTACATGTTGTTGACCAAAGTTGCCAAAACGTGTTTATTTGTGCTGAAAAACACGTTTTGACAACTTCTGCACGCTGGGGTTAAGGGCTGACTCAGTGGGCTCTTCTGAGCCAGTCAGTTACACTGTGATTCCAAGAGTTGAGAAAACGCGTTTATTTCGGGCTGAAAAACACGTTTTGAAAAGTGTTCTGTTCCTGCCCTATAACTTACATGTTGTTGACCAAAGTTGCCAAAACGTGTTTATTTGTGCTGAAAAACACGTTTTGACAACTTCTGCACACTGGGGTTAAGGGCTGACTCAGTGGGCTCTTCTGAGCCAGTCAGTTACACTGTGATTCCAGGAGTTGAGAAAACGCGTTTATTTCGGGCTGAAAAACACGTTTTGAAAAGTGCTCTGTTCCTGCCCTATAACTTACATGTTGGTGACCAAAGTTGCCAAAACGTGTTTATTTGTGCTGAAAAACACGTTTTGACAACTTATGCACACTGGGGTTAAGGGCTGACTCAGTGGGCTCTTCTGAGCCAGTCAGTTACACTGGGATTCCAAGGGTTGAGAAAACGCGTTTATTTTTTGCTGAAAAACACGTTTTGAAAAGTGTTCTGTTCCTGCCCTATAACTTACATGTTGGCGACCAAAGTTGCCAAAACGTATTTATTTGTGCTGAAAAACACGTTTTGACAACTTCTGCACACTGGGGTTAAGGGCTGACTCAGTGGGCTCTTCTGAGCCAGTCAGTTACACTGGGATTCCAAGGGTTGAGAAAACGCGTTTATTTCGGGCTGAAAAACACGTTTTGAAAAGTGTTCTGTTCCTGCCCTATAACTTACATGTTGTTGACCAAAGTTGCCAAAACGTGTTTATTTGTGCTGAAAAACACGTTTTGACAACTTCTGCACACTGGGGTTAAGGGCTGACTCAGTGGGCTCTTCTGAGCCAGTCAGTTACACTGTGATTCCAAGGGTTGAGAAAACGCGTTTATTTCGGGCTGAAAAACACGTTTTGAAAAGTATGTTGTTCCTGCCCTATAACTTACATGTTGGTGACCAAAGTTGCCAAAACGTGTTTATTTGTGCTGAAAAACACGTTTTGACAACTTCTGCACACTGGGGTTAAGGGCTGACTCAGTGGGCTCTTCTGAGCCAGTCAGTTACACTGTGATTCCAAGGGTTGAGAAAACGCGTTTATTTCGGGCTGAAAAACATGTTTTGAAAAGTATGTTGTTCCTACCCTATAAATTACATGTTGGTGACCAAAGTTGCCAAAACGTGTTTATTTGTGCTGAAAAACACGTTTTGACAACTTCTGCACACTGGGGTTAAGGGCTGACTCAGTGGGCTCTTCTGAGCCAGTCAGTTACACTGTGATTCCAAGGGTTGAGAAAACGCGTTTATTTCGGGCTGAAAAACACGTTTTGAAAAGTGTTCTGTTCCTGCCCTATAACTTACATGTTGGCGACCAAAGTTGCCAAAACGTGTTTATTTGTGCTGAAAAACACGTTTTGACAAATTCTGCACACTGGGGTTAAGGGCTGACTCAGTGGGCTCTTCTGAGCCAGTCAGTTACACTGATTCCAAGGGTTGAGAAAACGCGTTTATTTCGGGCTGAAAAACATGTTTTGAAAAGTATGTTGTTCCTACCCTATAAATTACATGTTGGTGACCAAAGTTGCCAAAACGTGTTTATTTGTGCTGAAAAACACGTTTTGACAAATTCTGCACACTGGGGTTAAGGGCTGACTCAGTGGGCTCTTCTGAGCCAGTCAGTTACACTGTGATTCCAGGAGTTGAGAAAACGCGTTTATTTCGGGCTGAAAAACACGTTTTGAAAAGTGTTCTGTTCCTGCCTTATAACTTACATGTTGGCGACCAAAGTTGCCAAAACGTGTTTATTTGTGCTGAAAAACACGTTTTGACAACGTCTGCACACTGGGGTTAAGGGCTGACTCAGTGGGCTCTTCTGAGCCAGTCAGTTACACTGTGATTCCAAGAGTTGAGAAAACGCATTTATTTCGGGCTGAAAAACACGTTTTGAAAAGTGTTCTGTTCCTGCCCTATAACTTACATGTTGGTGACCAAAGTTGCCAAAACGTGTTTATTTGTGCTGAAAAACACGTTTTGACAAATTCTGCACACTGGGGTTAAGGGCTGACTCAGTGGGCTCTTCTGAGCCTGTCAGTTACACTGTGATTCCAAGGGTTGAGAAAACGCGTTTATTTCGGGCTGAAAAACATGTTTTGAAAAGTGTTCTGTTCCTGCCCTATAACTTACATGTTGGTGACCAAAGTTGCCAAAACGTGTTTATTTGTGCTGAAAAACACGTTTTGACAACTTCTGCACACTGGGGTTAAGGGCTGACTCAGTGGGCTCTTCTGAGCCAGTCAGTTACACTGTGATTCCAAGGGTTGAGAAAACGCGTTTATTTCAAGCTAAAAAACACGTTTTGAAAAGTGTTCTGTTCCTGCCCTATAACTTACATGTTGGTGACCAAAGTTGCCAAACCGTGTTTATTTGTGCTGAAAAACACGTTTTGACAACTTCTGCACACTGGGGTTAAGGGCTGACTCAGTGGGCTCTTCTGAGCCAGTCAGTTACACTGCGATTCCAAGGGTTGAGAAAACGAGTTTATTTCGGGCTGAAAAACACGTTTTGAAAAGTGTTCTGTTCCTGCCCTATAACTTACATGTTGGCGACCAAAGTTGCCAAAACGTGTTTATTTGTGCTGAAAAACACGTTTTGACAACTTCTGCACACTGGGGTTAAGGGCTGACTCAGTGGGCTCTTCTGAGCCAGTCAGTTACACTGTGATTCCAAGAGTTGAGAAAACGCATTTATTTCGGGCTGAAAAACACGTTTTGAAAAGTGTTCTTTTCCTGCCCTATAACTTACATGTTGGTGACCAAAGTTGCCAAAACGTGTTTATTTGTGCTGAAAAACACGTTTTGACAACTTCTGCACACTGGGGTTAAGGGCTGACTCAGTGGGCTCTTCTGAGCCAGTCAGTTACACTGTGATTCCAAGGGTTGAGAAAACGCGTTTATTTCGGGCTGAAAAACACGTTTTGAAAAGTATGTTGTTCCTGCCCTATAACTTACGTGTTGGTGACCAAAGCTGCCAAAACGTGTTTATTTTTGCTGAAAAACACGTTTTGACAACTTCTGCACACTGGGGTTAAGGGCTGACTCAGTGGGCTCTTCTGAGCCAGTCAGTTACACTGGGATTCCAAGGGTTGAGAAAACGCGTTTATTTTTTGCTGAAAAACACGTTTTGAAAAGTGTTCTGTTCCTGCCCTATAACTTACATGTTGGCGACCAAAGTTGCCAAAACGTGTTTATTTGTGCTGAAAAACACGTTTTGACAACTTCTGCACACTGGGGTTAAGGGCTGACTCAGTGGGCTCTTCTGAGCCAGTCAGTTACACTGTTATTCCAAGAGTTGAGAAAACGCATTTATTTCGGGCTGAAAAACACGTTTTGAAAAGTGTTCTGTTCCTGCCCTATAACTTACATGTTGGTGACCAAAGTTGCCAAAACGTATTTATTTGTGCTGAAAAACACGTTTTGACAACTTCTGCACACTGGGGTTAAGGGCTGACTCAGTGGGCTCTTCTGAGCCGGTCAGTTACACTGTGATTCCAAGGGTTGAGAAAACGCGTTTATTTCGGGCTGAAAAACACGTTTTGAAAAGTATGTTGTTCCTGCCCTATAACTTACATGTTGGTGACCAAAGTTGCCAAAACGTGTTTATTTGTGCTGAAAAACACGTTTTGACAACTTCTGCACACTGGGGTTAAGGGCTGACTCAGTGGGCTCTTCTGAGCCAGTCAGTTACACTGTGATTCCAAGGGTTGAGAAAACGCGTTTATTTCGGGCTGAAAAACACGTTTTGAAAAGTATGTTGTTCCTGCCCTATAACTTACGTGTTGGTGACCAAAGCTGCCAAAACGTGTTTATTTGTGCTGAAAAACACGTTTTGACAACTTCTGCACACTGGGGTTAAGGGCTGACTCAGTGGGCTCTTCTGAGCCAGTCAGTTACACTGGGATTCCAAGGGTTGAGAAAACGCGTTTATTTCGGGCTGAAAAACACGTTTTGAAAAGTGTTCTGTTCCTGCCCTATAACTTACATGTTGTTGACCAAAGTTGCCAAAACGTGTTTATTTGTGCTGAAAAACACGTTTTGACAACTTCTGCACACTGGGGTTAAGGGCTGACTCAGTGGGCTCTTCTGAGCCAGTCAGTTACACTGTGATTCCAAGGGTTGAGAAAACGCGTTTATTTCGGGCTGAAAAACACGTTTTGAAAAGTATGTTGTTCCTGCCCTATAACTTACATGTTGGTGACCAAAGTTGCCAAAACGTGTTTATTTGTGCTGAAAAACACGTTTTGACAACTTCTGCACACTGGGGTTAAGGGCTGACTCAGTGGGCTCTTCTGAGCCAGTCAGTTACACTGTGATTCCAAGGGTTGAGAAAACGCGTTTATTTCGGGCTGAAAAACATGTTTTGAAAAGTATGTTGTTCCTACCCTATAAATTACATGTTGGTGACCAAAGTTGCCAAAACGTGTTTATTTGTGCTGAAAAACACGTTTTGACAACTTCTGCACACTGGGGTTAAGGGCTGACTCAGTGGGCTCTTCTGAGCCAGTCAGTTACACTGTGATTCCAAGGGTTGAGAAAACGCGTTTATTTCGGGCTGAAAAACACGTTTTGAAAAGTGTTCTGTTCCTGCCCTATAACTTACATGTTGGCGACCAAAGTTGCCAAAACGTGTTTATTTGTGCTGAAAAACACGTTTTGACAACTTCTGCACACTGGGGTTAAGGGCTGACTCAGTGGGCTCTTCTGAGCCAGTCAGTTACACTGTGATTCCAAGAGTTGAGAAAACGCATTTATTTCGGGCTGAAAAACACGTTTTGAAAAGTGTTCTGTTACTGCCCTATAACTTACATGTTGGTGACCAAAGTTGCCAAAACGTGTTTATTTGTGCTGAAAAACACGTTTTGACAACTTCTGCACACTGGGGTTAAGGGCTGACTCAGTGGGCTCTTCTGAGCCAGTCAGTTACACTGATTCCAAGGGTTGAGAAAACGCGTTTATTTCGGGCTGAAAAACATGTTTTGAAAAGTATGTTGTTCCTACCCTATAAATTACATGTTGGTGACCAAAGTTGCCAAAACGTGTTTATTTGTGCTGAAAAACACGTTTTGACAACTTCTGCACACTGGGGTTAAGGGCTGACTCAGTGGGCTCTTCTGAGCCAGTCAGTTACACTGCGATTCCAAGTTTGGAAAACGCATTTATTTCGGGCTGAAAACCACATTTTGAAAAGTGTTCTGTTTCTGCCCTATAACTTACATGTTGTTGACCAAAGTTGCCAATACGTGTTTATTTGTGCTGAAAAACACGTTTTGACAACTTCTGCACACTGGGGTTAAGGGCTGACTCAGTGGGCTCTTCTGAGCCAGTCAGTTACACTGTGATTCCAAGGGTTGAGAAAACGCGTTTATTTCGGGCTGAAAAACACTTTTTGAAAAGTATGTTGTTCCTACCCTATAAATTACATGTTGGTGACCAAAGTTGCCAAAACGTGTTTATTTGTGCTGAAAAACACGTTTTGACAACTTCTGCACACTGGGGTTAAGGGCTGACTCAGTGGGCTCTTCTGAGCCAGTCAGTTACACTGTGATTCCAAGGGTTGAGAAAACGCGTTTATTTCGGGCTGAAAAACACGTTTTGAAAAGTGTTCTGTTCCTGCCCTATAACTTACATGTTGTTGACCAAAGTTGCCAATACGTGTTTATTTGTGCTGAAAAACACGTTTTGACAACTTCTGCACACTGGGGTTAAGGGCTGACTCAGTGGGCTCTTCTGAGCCAGTCAGTTACACTGTTATTCCAAGAGTTGAGAAAACGCATTTATTTCGGGCTGAAAAACACGTTTTGAAAAGTGTTCTGTTCCTGCCCTATAACTTACATGTTGGTGACCAAAGTTGCCAAAACGTATTTATTTGTGCTGAAAAACACGTTTTGACAACTTCTGCACACTGGGGTTAAGGGCTGACTCAGTGGGCTCTTCTGAGCCGGTCAGTTACACTGTGATTCCAAGGGTTGAGAAAACGCGTTTATTTCGGGCTGAAAAACACGTTTTGAAAAGTATGTTGTTCCTGCCCTATAACTTACATGTTGGTGACCAAAGTTGCCAAACCGTGTTTATTTGTGCTGAAAAACACGTTTTGACAAATTCTGCACACTGGGGTTAAGGGCTGACTCAGTGGGCTCTTCTGAGCCAGTCAGTTACACTGTGATTCCAGGAGTTGAGAAAACGCGTTTATTTCGGGCTGAAAAACACGTTTTGAAAAGTGTTCTGTTCCTGCCTTATAACTTACATGTTGGCGACCAAAGTTGCCAAAACGTGTTTATTTGTGCTGAAAAACACGTTTTGACAACGTCTGCACACTGGGGTTAAGGGCTGACTCAGTGGGCTCTTCTGAGCCAGTCAGTTACACTGTGATTCCAAGAGTTGAGAAAACGCATTTATTTCGGGCTGAAAAACACGTTTTGAAAAGTGTTCTGTTCCTGCCGTATAACTTACATGTTGGTGACCAAAGTTGCCAAAACGTGTTTATTTGTGCTGAAAAACACGTTTTGACAAATTCTGCACACTGGGGTTAAGGGCTGACTCAGTGGGCTCTTCTGAGCCTGTCAGTTACACTGTGATTCCAAGGGTTGAGAAAACGCGTTTATTTCGGGCTGAAAAACATGTTTTGAAAAGTGTTCTGTTCCTGCCCTATAACTTACATGTTGGTGACCAAAGTTGCCAAAACGTGTTTATTTGTGCTGAAAAACACGTTTTGACAACTTCTGCACACTGGGGTTAAGGGCTGACTCAGTGGGCTCTTCTGAGCCAGTCAGTTACACTGTGATTCCAAGGGTTGAGAAAACGCGTTTATTTCAAGCTAAAAAACACGTTTTGAAAAGTGTTCTGTTCCTGCCCTATAACTTACATGTTGGTGACCAAAGTTGCCAAAACGTGTTTATTTGTGCTGAAAAACACGTTTTGACAACTTCTGCACACTGGGGTTAAGGGCTGACTCAGTGGGCTCTTCTGAGCCAGTCAGTTACACTGCGATTCCAAGGGTTGAGAAAACGAGTTTATTTCGGGCTGAAAAACACGTTTTGAAAAGTGTTCTGTTCCTGCCCTATAACTTACATGTTGGCGACCAAAGTTGCCAAAACGTGTTTATTTGTGCTGAAAAACACGTTTTGACAACTTCTGCACACTGGGGTTAAGGGCTGACTCAGTGGGCTCTTCTGAGCCAGTCAGTTACACTGTGATTCCAAGAGTTGAGAAAACGCATTTATTTCGGGCTGAAAAACACGTTTTGAAAAGTGTTCTGTTCCTGCCCTATAACTTACATGTTGGTGACCAAAGTTGCCAAAACGTGTTTATTTGTGCTGAAAAACACGTTTTGACAACTTCTGCACACTGGGGTTAAGGGCTGACTCAGTGGGCTCTTCTGAGCCAGTCAGTTACACTGTGATTCCAAGGGTTGAGAAAACGCGTTTATTTCGGGCTGAAAAACACGTTTTGAAAAGTATGTTGTTCCTGCCCTATAACTTACGTGTTGGTGACCAAAGCTGCCAAAACGTGTTTATTTGTGCTGAAAAACACGTTTTGACAACTTCTGCACACTGGGGTTAAGGGCTGACTCAGTGGGCTCTTCTGAGCCAGTCAGTTACACTGGGATTCCAAGGGTTGAGAAAACGCGTTTATTTCGGGCTGAAAAACACGTTTTGAAAAGTGTTCTGTTCCTGCCCTATAACTTACATGTTGTTGACCAAAGTTGCCAAAACGTGTTTATTTGTGCTGAAAAACACGTTTTGACAACTTCTGCACACTGGGGTTAAGGGCTGACTCAGTGGGCTCTTCTGAGCCAGTCGGTTACACTGCGATTCCAAGGTTTGGAAAACGCGTTTATTTCGGGCTGAAAAACACGTTTTGAAAAGTGTTCTGTTTCTGCCCTATAACTTACATGTTGTTGACCAAAGTTGCCAATACGTGTTTATTTGTGCTGAAAAACACGTTTTGACAACTTCTGCACACTGGGGTTAAGGGCTGACTCAGTGGGCTCTTCTGAGCCAGTCAGTTACACTGTGATTCCAAGGGTTGAGAAAACGCGTTTATTTCGGGCTGAAAAACACTTTTTGAAAAGTATGTTGTTCCTACCCTATAAATTACATGTTGGTGACCAAAGTTGCCAAAACGTGTTTATTTGTGCTGAAAAACACGTTTTGACAAATTCTGCACACTGGGGTTAAGGGCTGACTCAGTGGGCTCTTCTGAGCCTGTCAGTTACACTGTGATTCCAAGGGTTGAGAAAACGCGTTTATTTCGGGCTGAAAAACATGTTTTGAAAAGTGTTCTGTTCCTGCCCTATAACTTACATGTTGGTGACCAAAGTTGCCAAAACGTGTTTATTTGTGCTGAAAAACACGTTTTGACAACTTCTGCACACTGGGGTTAAGGGCTGACTCAGTGGGCTCTTCTGAGCCAGTCAGTTACACTGTGATTCCAAGGGTTGAGAAAACGCGTTTATTTCGGGCTAAAAAACATGTTTTGAAAAGTGTTCTGTTCCTGCCCTATAACTTACATGTTGGTGACCAAAGTTGCCAAAACGTGTTTATTTGTGCTGAAAAACACGTTTTGACAACTTCTGCACACTGGGGTTAAGGGCTGACTCAGTGGGCTCTTCTGAGCCAGTCAGTTACACTGTGATTCCAAGGGTTGAGAAAACGCGTTTATTTCGGGCTGAAAAACACGTTTTGAAAAGTATGTTGTTCCTGCCCTATAAATTACGTGTTGGTGACCAAAGCTGCCAAAACGTGTTTATTTGTGCTGAAAAACACGTTTTGACAACTTCTGCACACTGGGGTTAAGGGCTGACTCAGTGGGCTCTTCTGAGCCAGTCAGTTACACTGGGATTCCAAGGGTTGAGAAAACGCGTTTATTTCGGGCTGAAAAACACGTTTTGAAAAGTGTTCTGTTCCTGCCCTATAACTTACATGTTGTTGACCAAAGTTGCCAAAACGTGTTTATTTGTGCTGAAAAACACGTTTTGACAACTTCTGCACACTGGGGTTAAGGGCTGACTCAGTGGGCTCTTCTGAGCCAGTCGGTTACACTGCGATTCCAAGGTTTGGAAAACGCGTTTATTTCGGGCTGAAAAACACGTTTTGAAAAGTGTTCTGTTTCTGCCCTATAACTTACATGTTGTTGACCAAAGTTGCCAATACGTGTTTATTTGTGCTGAAAAACACGTTTTGACAACTTCTGCACACTGGGGTTAAGGGCTGACTCAGTGGGCTCTTCTGAGCCAGTCAGTTACACTGTGATTCCAAGGGTTGAGAAAACGCGTTTATTTCGGGCTGAAAAACACTTTTTGAAAAGTATGTTGTTCCTACCCTATAAATTACATGTTGGTGACCAAAGTTGCCAAAACGTGTTTATTTGTGCTGAAAAACACGTTTTGACAAATTCTGCACACTGGGGTTAAGGGCTGACTCAGTGGGCTCTTCTGAGCCTGTCAGTTACACTGTGATTCCAAGGGTTGAGAAAACGCGTTTATTTCGGGCTGAAAAACATGTTTTGAAAAGTGTTCTGTTCCTGCCCTATAACTTACATGTTGGTGACCAAAGTTGCCAAAACGTGTTTATTTGTGCTGAAAAACACGTTTTGACAACTTCTGCACACTGGGGTTAAGGGCTGACTCAGTGGGCTCTTCTGAGCCAGTCAGTTACACTGTGATTCCAAGGGTTGAGAAAACGCGTTTATTTCGGGCTAAAAAACACGTTTTGAAAAGTGTTCTGTTCCTGCCCTATAACTTACATGTTGGTGACCAAAGTTGCCAAAACGTGTTTATTTGTGCTGAAAAACACGTTTTGACAACTTCTGCACACTGGGGTTAAGGGCTGACTCAGTGGGCTCTTCTGAGCCAGTCAGTTACACTGCGATTCCATGGGTTGAGAAAACGCGTTTATTTCGGGCTGAAAAACACGTTTTGAAAAGTGTTCTGTTCCTGCCCTATAACTTACATGTTGGCGACCAAAGTTGCCAAAACGTGTTTATTTGTGCTGAAAAACACGTTTTGACAACTTCTGCACACTGGGGTTAAGGGCTGACTCAGTGGGCTCTTCTGAGCCAGTCAGTTACACTGTGATTCCAAGAGTTGAGAAAACGCATTTATTTCGGGCTGAAAAACACGTTTTGAAAAGTGTTCTGTTCCTGCCCTATAACTTACATGTTGGTGACCAAAGTTGCCAAAACGTGTTTATTTGTGCTGAAAAACACGTTTTGACAACTTCTGCACACTGGGGTTAAGGGCTGACTCAGTGGGCTCTTCTGAGCCAGTCAGTTACACTGGGATTCCAAGGGTTGAGAAAACGCGTTTATTTCGGGCTGAAAAACACGTTTTGAAAAGTGTTCTGTTCCTGCCCTATAACTTACATGTTGTTGACCAAAGTTGCCAAAACGTGTTTATTTGTGCTGAAAAACACGTTTTGACAACTTCTGCACACTGGGGTTAAGGGCTGACTCAGTGGGCTCTTCTGAGCCAGTCAGTTACACTGTGATTCCAAGGGTTGAGAAAACGCGTTTATTTCAAGCTAAAAAACACGTTTTGAAAAGTGTTCTGTTCCTGCCCTATAACTTACATGTTGGTGACCAAAGTTGCCAAAACGTGTTTATTTGTGCTGAAAAACACGTTTTGACAACTTCTGCACACTGGGGTTAAGGGCTGACTCAGTGGGCTCTTCTGAGCCAGTCAGTTACACTGCGATTCCAAGGGTTGAGAAAACGAGTTTATTTCGGGCTGAAAAACACGTTTTGAAAAGTGTTCTGTTCCTGCCCTATAACTTACATGTTGGCTACCAAAGTTGCCAAAACGTGTTTATTTGTGCTGAAAAACACGTTTTGACAACTTCTGCACACTGGGGTTAAGGGCTGACTCAGTGGGCTCTTCTGAGCCAGTCAGTTACACTGTGATTCCAAGAGTTGAGAAAACGCATTTATTTCGGGCTGAAAAACACGTTTTGAAAAGTGTTCTGTTCCTGCCCTATAACTTACATGTTGGTGACCAAAGTTGCCAAAACGTGTTTATTTGTGCTGAAAAACACATTTTGACAACTTCTGCACACTGGGGTTAAGGGCTGACTCAGTGGGCTCTTCTGAGCCAGTCAGTTACACTGTGATTCCAAGGGTTGAGAAAACGCGTTTATTTCGGGCTGAAAAACACGTTTTGAAAAGTATGTTGTTCCTGCCCTATAACTTACGTGTTGGTGACCAAAGCTGCCAAAACGTGTTTATTTGTGCTGAAAAACACGTTTTGACAACTTCTGCACACTGGGGTTAAGGGCTGACTCAGTGGGCTCTTCTGAGCCAGTCAGTTACACTGGGATTCCAAGGGTTGAGAAAACGCGTTTATTTCGGGCTGAAAAACACGTTTTGAAAAGTGTTCTGTTCCTGCCCTATAACTTACATGTTGTTGACCAAAGTTGCCAAAACGTGTTTATTTGTGCTGAAAAACACGTTTTGACAACTTCTGCACACTGGGGTTAAGGGCTGACTCAGTGGGCTCTTCTGAGCCAGTCGGTTACACTGCGATTCCAAGGTTTGGAAAACGCGTTTATTTCGGGCTGAAAAACACGTTTTGAAAAGTGTTCTGTTCCTGCCCTATAACTTACATGTTGGTGACCAAAGTTGCCAAAACGTGTTTATTTGTGCTGAAAAACACGTTTTGACAACTTCTGCACACTGGGGTTAAGGGCTGACTCAGTGGGCTCTTCTGAGCCAGTCAGTTACACTGTGATTCCAAGGGTTGAGAAAACGCGTTTATTTCGGGCTAAAAAACACGTTTTGAAAAGTGTTCTGTTCCTGCCCTATAACTTACATGTTGGTGACCAAAGTTGCCAAAACGTGTTTATTTGTGCTGAAAAACACGTTTTGACAACTTCTGCACACTGGGGTTAAGGGCTGACTCAGTGGGCTCTTCTGAGCCAGTCAGTTACACTGTGATTCCAAGGGTTGAGAAAACGCGTTTATTTCGGGCTGAAAAACACGTTTTGAAAAGTATGTTGTTCCTGCCCTATAACTTACGTGTTGGTGACCAAAGCTGCCAAAACGTGTTTATTTGTGCTGAAAAACACGTTTTGACAACTTCTGCACACTGGGGTTAAGGGCTGACTCAGTGGGCTCTTCTGAGCCAGTCGGTTACACTGCGATTCCAAGGTTTGGAAAACGCGTTTATTTCGGGCTGAAAAACACGTTTTGAAAAGTGTTCTGTTTCTGCCCTATAACTTACATGTTGTTGACCAAAGTTGCCAATACGTGTTTATTTGTGCTGAAAAACACGTTTTGACAACTTCTGCACACTGGGGTTAAGGGCTGACTCAGTGGGCTCTTCTGAGCCAGTCAGTTACACTGTGATTCCAAGGGTTGAGAAAACGCGTTTATTTCGGGCTGAAAAACACTTTTTGAAAAGTATGTTGTTCCTACCCTATAAATTACATGTTGGTGACCAAAGTTGCCAAAACGTGTTTATTTGTGCTGAAAAACACGTTTTGACAAATTCTGCACACTGGGGTTAAGGGCTGACTCAGTGGGCTCTTCTGAGCCTGTCAGTTACACTGTGATTGCAAGGGTTGAGAAAACGCGTTTATTTCGGGCTGAAAAACATGTTTTGAAAAGTGTTCTGTTCCTGCCCTATAACTTACATGTTGGTGACCAAAGTTGCCAAAACGTGTTTATTTGTGCTGAAAAACACGTTTTGACAACTTCTGCACACTGGGGTTAAGGGCTGACTCAGTGGGCTCTTCTGAGCCAGTCAGTTACACTGTGATTCCAAGGGTTGAGAAAACGCGTTTATTTCGGGCTAAAAAACACGTTTTGAAAAGTGTTCTGTTCCTGCCCTATAACTTACATGTTGGTGACCAAAGTTGCCAAAACGTGTTTATTTGTGCTGAAAAACACGTTTTGACAACTTCTGCACACTGGGGTTAAGGGCTGACTCAGTGGGCTCTTCTGAGCCAGTCAGTTACACTGCGATTCCATGGGTTGAGAAAACGCGTTTATTTCGGGCTGAAAAACACGTTTTGAAAAGTGTTCTGTTCCTGCCCTATAACTTACATGTTGGCGACCAAAGTTGCCAAAACGTGTTTATTTGTGCTGAAAAACACGTTTTGACAACTTCTGCACACTGGGGTTAAGGGCTGACTCAGTGGGCTCTTCTGAGCCAGTCAGTTACACTGTGATTCCAAGAGTTGAGAAAACGCATTTATTTCGGGCTGAAAAACACGTTTTGAAAAGTGTTCTGTTCCTGCCCTATAACTTACATGTTGGTGACCAAAGTTGCCAAAACGTGTTTATTTGTGCTGAAAAACACGTTTTGACAAATTCTGCACACTGGGGTTAAGGGCTGACTCAGTGGGCTCTTCTGAGCCTGTCAGTTACACTGTGATTCCAAGGGTTGAGAAAACGCGTTTATTTCGGGCTGAAAAACATGTTTTGAAAAGTGTTCTGTTCCTGCCCTATAACTTACATGTTGGTGACCAAAGTTGCCAAAACGTGTTTATTTGTGCTGAAAAACACGTTTTGACAACTTCTGCACACTGGGGTTAAGGGCTGACTCAGTGGGCTCTTCTGAGCCAGTCAGTTACACTGTGATTCCAAGGGTTGAGAAAACGCGTTTATTTCGGGCTAAAAAACACGTTTTGAAAAGTGTTCTGTTCCTGCCCTATAACTTACATGTTGGTGACCAAAGTTGCCAAAACGTGTTTATTTGTGCTGAAAAACACGTTTTGACAACTTCTGCACACTGGGGTTAAGGGCTGACTCAGTGGGCTCTTCTGAGCCAGTCAGTTACACTGTGATTCCAAGGGTTGAGAAAACGCGTTTATTTCGGGCTGAAAAACACGTTTTGAAAAGTATGTTGTTCCTGCCCTATAACTTACGTGTTGGTGACCAAAGCTGCCAAAACGTGTTTATTTGTGCTGAAAAACACGTTTTGACAACTTCTGCACACTGGGGTTAAGGGCTGACTCAGTGGGCTCTTCTGAGCCAGTCGGTTACACTGCGATTCCAAGGTTTGGAAAACGCGTTTATTTCGGGCTGAAAAACACGTTTTGAAAAGTGTTCTGTTTCTGCCCTATAACTTACATGTTGTTGACCAAAGTTGCCAATACGTGTTTATTTGTGCTGAAAAACACGTTTTGACAACTTCTGCACACTGGGGTTAAGGGCTGACTCAGTGGGCTCTTCTGAGCCAGTCAGTTACACTGTGATTCCAAGGGTTGAGAAAACGCGTTTATTTCGGGCTGAAAAACACTTTTTGAAAAGTATGTTGTTCCTACCCTATAAATTACATGTTGGTGACCAAAGTTGCCAAAACGTGTTTATTTGTGCTGAAAAACACGTTTTGACAAATTCTGCACACTGGGGTTAAGGGCTGACTCAGTGGGCTCTTCTGAGCCTGTCAGTTACACTGTGATTGCAAGGGTTGAGAAAACGCGTTTATTTCGGGCTGAAAAACATGTTTTGAAAAGTGTTCTGTTCCTGCCCTATAACTTACATGTTGGTGACCAAAGTTGCCAAAACGTGTTTATTTGTGCTGAAAAACACGTTTTGACAACTTCTGCACACTGGGGTTAAGGGCTGACTCAGTGGGCTCTTCTGAGCCAGTCAGTTACACTGTGATTCCAAGGGTTGAGAAAACGCGTTTATTTCGGGCTAAAAAACACGTTTTGAAAAGTGTTCTGTTCCTGCCCTATAACTTACATGTTGGTGACCAAAGTTGCCAAAACGTGTTTATTTGTGCTGAAAAACACGTTTTGACAACTTCTGCACACTGGGGTTAAGGGCTGACTCAGTGGGCTCTTCTGAGCCAGTCAGTTACACTGCGATTCCATGGGTTGAGAAAACGCGTTTATTTCGGGCTGAAAAACACGTTTTGAAAAGTGTTCTGTTCCTGCCCTATAACTTACATGTTGGCGACCAAAGTTGCCAAAACGTGTTTATTTGTGCTGAAAAACACGTTTTGACAACTTCTGCACACTGGGGTTAAGGGCTGACTCAGTGGGCTCTTCTGAGCCAGTCAGTTACACTGTGATTCCAAGAGTTGAGAAAACGCATTTATTTCGGGCTGAAAAACACGTTTTGAAAAGTGTTCTGTTCCTGCCCTATAACTTACATGTTGGTGACCAAAGTTGCCAAAACGTGTTTATTTGTGCTGAAAAACACGTTTTGACAACTTCTGCACACTGGGGTTAAGGGCTGACTCAGTGGGCTCTTCTGAGCCAGTCAGTTACACTGTGATTCCAAGGGTTGAGAAAACGCGTTTACTTCGGGCTGAAAAACACGTTTTGAAAAGTATGTTGTTCCTGCCCTATAACTTACGTGTTGGTGACCAAAGCTGCCAAAACGTGTTTATTTGTGCTGAAAAACACGTTTTGACAATTTCTGCACACTGGGGTTAAGGGCTGACTCAGTGGGCTCTTCTGAGCCAGTCAGTTACACTGGGATTCCAAGGGTTGAGAAAACGCGTTTATTTCGGGCTGAAAAACACGTTTTGAAAAGTGTTCTGTTCCTGCCCTATAACTTACATGTTGTTGACCAAAGTTGCCAAAACGTGTTTATTTGTGCTGAAAAACACGTTTTGACAACTTCTGCACACTGGGGTTAAGGGCTGACTCAGTGGGCTCTTCTGAGCCAGTCAGTTACACTGTGATTCCAAGGGTTGAGAAAACGCGTTTATTTCGGGCTGAAAAACACGTTTTGAAAAGTATGTTGTTCCTGCCCTATAACTTACATGTTGGTGACCAAAGTTGCCAATACGTGTTTATTTGTGCTGAAAAACACGTTTTGACAACTTCTGCACACTGGGGTTAAGGGCTGACTCAGTGGGCTCTTCTGAGCCAGTCAGTTACACTGATTCCAAGGGTTGAGAAAACGCGTTTATTTCGGGCTGAAAAACATGTTTTGAAAAGTATGTTGTTCCTACCCTATAAATTACATGTTGGTGACCAAAGTTGCCAAAACGTGTTTATTTGTGCTGAAAAACACGTTTTGACAACTTCTGCACACTGGGGTTAAGGGCTGACTCAGTGGGCTCTTCTGAGCCAGTCAGTTACACTGCGATTCCAAGTTTGGAAAACGCGTTTATTTCGGGCTGAAAACCACATTTTGATAAGTGTTCTGTTTCTGCCCTATAACTTACATGTTGTTGACCAAAGTTGCCAATACGTGTTTATTTGTGCTGAAAAACACGTTTTGACAACTTCTGCACACTGGGGTTAAGGGCTGACTCAGTGGGCTCTTCTGAGCCAGTCAGTTACACTGTGATTCCAAGGGTTGAGAAAACGCGTTTATTTCGGGCTGAAAAACACTTTTTGAAAAGTATGTTGTTCCTACCCTATAAATTACATGTTGGTGACCAAAGTTGCCAAAACGTGTTTATTTGTGCTGAAAAACACGTTTTGACAACTTCTGCACACTGG
This sequence comes from Lepisosteus platostomus, assembly GCF_059453375.1. Lineage (NCBI taxonomy): Eukaryota > Metazoa > Chordata > Actinopteri > Semionotiformes > Lepisosteidae > Lepisosteus > Lepisosteus platostomus. Next base: position 27,141,737 of record NC_142620.1, read on the forward strand.
GGTTAAGGGCTGACTCAGTGGGCTCTTCTGAGCCAGTCAGTTACACTGTGATTCCAAGGGTTGAGAAAACGCGTTTATTTCGGGCTGAAAAACACGTTTTGAAAAGTGTTCTGTTCCTGCCCTATAACTTACATGTTGTTGACCAAAGTTGCCAATACGTGTTTATTTGTGCTGAAAAACACGTTTTGACAACTTCTGCACACTGGGGTTAAGGGGTGACTCAGTGGGCTCTTCTGAGCCAGTCAGTTACACTGTGATTCCAAGGGTTGAGAAAACGCGTTTATTTCGGGCTGAAAAACACTTTTTGAAAAGTATGTTGTTCCTACCCTATAAATTACATGTTGGTGACCAAAGTTGCCAAAACGTGTTTATTTGTGCTTAAAAACACGTTTTGACAACTTCTGCACACTGGGGTTAAGGGCTGACTCAGTGGGCTCTTCTGAGCCAGTCAGTTACACTGTGATTCCAAGAGTTGAGAAAACGCATTTATTTCGGGCTGAAAAACACGTTTTGAAAAGTGTTCTGTTCCTGCCCTATAACTTACATGTTGTTGACCAAAGTTGCCAATACGTGTTTATTTGTGCTGAAAAACACGTTTTGACAACTTCTGCACACTGGGGTTAAGGGCTGACTCAGTGGGCTCTTCTGAGCCAGTCAGTTACACTGTGATTCCAAGGGTTGAGAAAACGCGTTTATTTCGGGCTGAAAAACACTTTTTGAAAAGTATGTTGTTCCTACCCTATAAATTACATGTTGGTGACCAAAGTTGCCAAAACGTGTTTATTTGTGCTGAAAAACACGTTTTGACAACTTCTGCACACTGGGGTTAAGGGCTGACTCAGTGGGCTCTTCTGAGCCAGTCAGTTACACTGTGATTCCAAGGGTTGAGAAAACGCGTTTATTTCGGGCTGAAAAACACGTTTTGAAAAGTGTTCTGTTCCTGCCCTATAACTTACATGTTGGCGACCAAAGTTGCCAAAACGTGTTTATTTGTGCTGAAAAACACGTTTTGACAACTTCTGCACACTGGGGTTAAGGGCTGACTCAGTGGGCTCTTCTGAGCCAGTCAGTTACACTGTTATTCCAAGAGTTGAGAAAACGCATTTATTTCGGGCTGAAAAACACGTTTTGAAAAGTGTTCTGTTCCTGCCCTATAACTTACATGTTGGTGACCAAAGTTGCCAAAACGTATTTATTTGTGCTGAAAAACACGTTTTGACAACTTCTGCACACTGGGGTTAAGGGCTGACTCAGTGGGCTCTTCTGAGCCAGTCAGTTACACTGTCATTCCAAGGGTTGAGAAAACGCGTTTATTTCGGGCTGAAAAACACGTTTTGAAAAGTATGTTGTTCCTGCCCTATAACTTACATGTTGGTGACCAAAGTTGCCAAACCGTGTTTATTTGTGCTGAAAAACACGTTTTGACAACTTCTGCACACTGGGGTTAAGGGCTGACTCAGTGGGCTCTTCTGAGCCAGTCAGTTACACTGTGATTCCAGGAGTTGAGAAAACGCGTTTATTTCGGGCTGAAAAACACGTTTTGAAAAGTGTTCTGTTCCTGCCCTATAACTTACATGTTGGTGACCAAAGTTGCCAAAACGTATTTATTTGTGCTGAAAAACACGTTTTGACAACTTCTGCACACTGGGGTTAAGGGCTGACTCAGTGGGCTCTTTTGAGCCGGTCAGTTACACTGTGATTCCAAGGGTTGAGAAAACGCGTTTATTTCGGGCTGAAAAACACGTTTTGAAAAGTATGTTGTTCCTGCCCTATAACTTACATGTTGGTGACCAAAGTTGCCAAAACGTGTTTATTTGTGCTGAAAAACACGTTTTGACAAATTCTGCACACTGGGGTTAAGGGCTGACTCAGTGGGCTCTTCTGAGCCAGTCAGTTACACTGTGATTCCAAGGGTTGAGAAAACGCGTTTATTTCGGGCTGAAAAACATGTTTTGAAAAGTGTTCTGTTCCTGCCCTATAACTTACATGTTGTTGACCAAAGTTGCCAAAACGTGTTTATTTGTGCTGAAAAACACGTTTTGACAACTTCTGCACACTGGGGTTAAGGGCTGACTCAGTGGGCTCTTCTGAGCCAGTCAGTTACACTGTGATTCCAGGAGTTGAGAAAACGCGTTTATTTCGGGCTGAAAAACACGTTTTGAAAAGTGTTCTGTTCCTGCCCTATAACTTACATGTTGGCGACCAAAGTTGCCAAAACGTGTTTATTTGTGCTGAAAAACACGTTTTGACAACTTCTGCACACTGGGGTTAAGGGCTGACTCAGTGGGCTCTTCTGAGCCAGTCAGTTACACTGTGATTCCAAGAGTTGAGAAAACGCATTTATTTCGGGCTGAAAAACACGTTTTGAAAAGTGTTCTGTTCCTGCCCTATAACTTACGTTGGTGACCAAAGTTGCCAAAACGTGTTTATTTGTGCTGAAAAACACGTTTTGACAACTTCTGCACACTGGGGTTAAGGGCTGACTCAGTGGGCTCTTCTGAGCCAGTCAGTTACACTGTGATTCCAAGGGTTGAGAAAACGCGTTTATTTCGGGCTGAAAAACACGTTTTGAAAAGTATGTTGTTCCTGCCCTATAACTTACGTGTTGGTGACCAAAGCTGCCAAAACGTGTTTATTTGTGCTGAAAAACACGTTTTGACAACTTCTGCACACTGGGGTTAAGGGCTGACTCAGTGGGCTCTTCTGAGCCAGTCAGTTACACTGGGATTCCAAGGGTTGAGAAAACGTGTTTATTTCGGGCTGAAAAACACGTTTTGAAAAGTGTTCTGTTCCTGCCCTATAACTTACATGTTGTTGACCAAAGTTGCCAAAACGTGTTTATTTGTGCTGAAAAACACGTTTTGACAACTTCTGCACACTGGGGTTAAGGGCTGACTCAGTGGGCTCTTCTGAGCCAGTCAGTTACACTGTGATTCCAAGGGTTGAGAAAACGCGTTTATTTCGGGCTGAAAAACATGTTTTGAAAAGTATGTTGTTCCTACCCTATAAATTACATGTTGGTGACCAAAGTTGCCAAAACGTGTTTATTTGTGCTGAAAAACACGTTTTGACAACTTCTGCACACTGGGGTTAAGGGCTGACTCAGTGGGCTCTTCTGAGCCAGTCAGTTACACTGTGATTCCAAGGGTTGAGAAAACGCGTTTATTTCGGGCTGAAAAACACGTTTTGAAAAGTGTTCTGTTCCTGCCCTATAACTTACATGTTGGCGACCAAAGTTGCCAAAACGTGTTTATTTGTGCTGAAAAACACGTTTTGACAACTTCTGCACACTGGGGTTAAGGGCTGACTCAGTGGGCTCTTCTGAGCCAGTCAGTTACACTGTGATTCCAAGAGTTGAGAAAACGCATTTATTTCGGGCTGAAAAACACGTTTTGAAAAGTGTTCTGTTCCTGCCCTATAACTTACATGTTGGTGACCAAAGTTGCCAAAACGTGTTTATTTGTGCTGAAAAACACGTTTTGACAACTTCTGCACACTGGGGTTAAGGGCTGACTCAGTGGGCTCTTCTGAGCCAGTCAGTTACACTGATTCCAAGGGTTGAGAAAACGCGTTTATTTCGGGCTGAAAAACATGTTTTGAAAAGTATGTTGTTCCTACCCTATAAATTACATGTTGGTGACCAAAGTTGCCAAAACGTGTTTATTTGTGCTGAAAAACACGTTTTGACAACTTCTGCACACTGGGGTTAAGGGCTGACTCAGTGGGCTCTTCTGAGCCAGTCAGTTACACTGCGATTCCAAGGTTTGGAAAACGCATTTATTTCGGGCTGAAAAACACCTTTTGAAAAGTGTTCTGTTTCTGCCCTATAACTTACATGTTGTTGACCAAAGTTGCCAATACGTGTTTATTTGTGCTGAAAAACACTTTTGACAACTTCTGCACACTGGGGTTAAGGGCTGACTCAGTGGGCTCTTCTGAGCCAGTCAGTTACACTGTGATTCCAAGGGTTGAGAAAACGCGTTTATTTCGGGCTGAAAAACACTTTTTGAAAAGTATGTTGTTCCTACCCTATAAATTACATGTTGGTGACCAAAGTTGCCAAAACGTGTTTATTTGTGCTGAAAAACACGTTTTGACAACTTCTGCACACTGGGGTTAAGGGCTGACTCAGTGGGCTCTTCTGAGCCTGTCAGTTACACTGTGATTCCAAGGGTTGAGAAAACGCGTTTATTTCGGGCTGAAAAACATGTTTTGAAAAGTGTTCTGTTCCTGCCCTATAACTTACATGTTGGTGACCAAAGTTGCCAAAACGTGTTTATTTGTGCTGAAAAACACGTTTTGACAACTTCTGCACACTGGGTTTAAGGGCTGACTCAGTGGGCTCTTCTGAGCCAGTCAGTTACACTGCGATTCCAAGGGTTGAGAAAACGCGTTTATTTCGGGCTGAAAAACACGTTTTGAAAAGTGTTCTGTTCCTGCCCTATAACTTACATGTTGGTGACCAAAGTTTCCAAAACGTGTTTATTTGTGCTGAAAAACACGTTTTGACAACTTCTGCACACTGGGGTTAAGGGCTGACTCAGTGGGCTCTTCTGAGCCAGTCAGTTACACTGTGATTCCAGGAGTTGAGAAAACGCGTTTATTTCGGGCTGAAAAACACGTTTTGAAAAGTGTTCTGTTCCTGCCCTATAACTTACATGTTGGCGACCAAAGTTGCCAAAACGTGTTTATTTGTGCTGAAAAACACGTTTTGACAACTTCTGCACACTGGGGTTAAGGGCTGACTCAGTGGGCTCTTCTGAGCCAGTCAGTTACACTGTGATTCCAGGAGTTGAGAAAACGCGTTTATTTCGGGCTGAAAAACACGTTTTGAAAAGTGTTCTGTTCCTGCCCTATAACTTACATGTTGTTGACCAAAGTTGCCAAAACGTGTTTATTTGTGCTGAAAAACACGTTTTGACAACTTCTGCACACTGGGGTTAAGGGCTGACTCAGTGGGCTCTTCTGAGCCAGTCAGTTACACTGTGATTCCAGGAGTTGAGAAAACGCGTTTATTTCGGGCTGAAAAACACGTTTTGAAAAGTGTTCTGTTCCTGCCCTATAACTTACATGTTGTTGACCAAAGTTGCCAAAACGTGTTTATTTGTGCTGAAAAACACGTTTTGACAACTTCTGCACACTGGGGTTAAGGGCTGACTCAGTGGGCTCTTCTGAGCCAGTCAGTTACATTGTGATTCCAAGAGTTGAGAAAACGCGTTTATTTCGGGCTGAAAAACACGTTTTGAAAAGTGTTCTGTTCCTGCCCTATAACTTACATGTTGTTGACCAAAGTTGCCAAAACGTGTTTATTTGTGCTGAAAAACACGTTTTGACAACTTCTGCACACTGGGGTTAAGGGCTGACTCAGTGGGCTCTTCTGAGCCTGTCAGTTACACTGTGATTCCAGGAGTTGAGAAAACGCGTTTATTTCGGGCTGAAAAACACGTTTTGAAAAGTGTTCTGTTCCTTCCCCTAACTCTTACATGTTGGTGACCAAAGTTGCCAAAACGTGTTTATTTGTGCTGAAAAACACGTTTTGACAACTTCTGCACACTGGGGTTAAGGGCTGACTCAGTGGGCTCTTCTGAGCCAGTCAGTTACACTGTGATTCCAGGAGTTGAGAAAACGCATTTATTTCGGGCTGAAAAACACGTTTTGAAAAGTATGTTGTTCCTGCCCTATAACTTACATGTTGGTGACCAAAGTTGCCAAAACGTGTTTATTTGTGCTGAAAAACACGTTTTGACAACTTCTGCACACTGGGGTTAAGGGCTGACTCAGTGGGCTCTTCTGAGCCAGTCAGTTACACTGTGATTCCAAGAGTTGAGAAAACGCGTTTATTTCGGGCTGAATAACACGTTTTGAAAAGTGTTCTGTTCCTGCCCTATAACTTACATGTTGTTGACCAAAGTTGCCAAAACGTGTTTATTTGTGCTGAAAAACACGTTTTGACAACTTCTGCACACTGGGGTTAAGGGCTGACTCAGTGGGCTCTTCTGAGCCAGTCAGTTACACTGTGATTCCAAGAGTTGAGAAAACGCGTTTATTTCGGGCTGAAAAACACGTTTTGAAAAGTGTTCTGTTCCTGCCCTATAACTTACATGTTGTTGACCAAAGTTGCCAAAACGTGTTTATTTGTGCTGAAAAACACGTTTTGACAACTTCTGCACACTGGGGTTAAGGGCTGACTCAGTGGGCTCTTCTGAGCCAGTCAGTTACACTGTGATTCCAGGAGTTGAGAAAACGCGTTTATTTCGGGCTGAAAAACACGTTTTGAAAAGTGTTCTGTTCCTGCCCTATAACTTACATGTTGGTGACCAAAGTTGCCAAAACGTGTTTATTTGTGCTGAAAAACACGTTTTGACAACTTCTGCACACTGGGGTTAAGGGCTGACTCAGTGGGCTCTTCTGAGCCAGTCAGTTACACTGTGATTCCAAGAGTTGAGAAAACGCGTTTATTTCGGGCTGAAAAACACGTTTTGAAAAGTGTTCTGTTCCTGCCCTATAACTTACATGTTGTTGACCAAAGTTGCCAAAACGTGTTTATTTGTGCTGAAAAACACGTTTTGACAACTTCTGCACACTGGGGTTAAGGGCTGACTCAGTGGGCTCTTCTGAGCCAGTCAGTTACACTGTGATTCCAGTAGTTGAGAAAACGCGTTTATATCGGGCTGAAAAACACGTTTTGAAAAGTGTTCTGTTCCTGCCCTATAACTTACATGTTGGTGACCAAAGTTGCCAAAACGTGTTTATTTGTGCTGAAAAACACGTTTTGACAACTTCTGCACACTGGGGTTAAGGGCTGACTCAGTGGGCTCTTCTGAGCCAGTCAGTTACACTGTGATTCCAAGGGTTGAGAAAACGCGTTTATTTCGGGCTGAAAAACACGTTTTGAAAAGTGTTCTGTTCCTGCCCTATAACTTACATGTTGTTGACCAAAGTTGCCAAAACGTGTTTATTTGTGCTGAAAAACACGTTTTGACAACTTCTGCACACTGGGGTTAAGGGCTGACTCAGTGGGCTCTTCTGAGCCAGTCAGTTACACTGTGATTCCAAGAGTTGAGAAAACGCATTTATTTCGGGCTGAAAAACACGTTTTGAAAAGTGTTCTGTTCCTGCCCTATAACTTACATGTTGGTGACCAAAGTTGCCAAAACGTGTTTATTTGTGCTGAAAAACACGTTTTGACAACTTCTGCACACTGGGGTTAAGGGCTGACTCAGTGGGCTCTTCTGAGCCAGTCAGTTACACTGTGATTCCAGGAGTTGAGAAAACGCGTTTATTTCGGGCTGAAAAACACGTTTTGAAAAGTGTTCTGTTCCTGCTCTATAACTTACATGTTGTTGACCAAAGTTGCCAAAACGTGTTTATTTGTGCTGAAAAACACGTTTTGACAACTTCTGCACACTGGGGTTAAGGGCTGACTCAGTGGGCTCTTCTGAGCCAGTCAGTAACACTGTGATTCCAAGAGTTGAGAAAACGCGTTTATTTCGGGCTGAAAAACACGTTTTGAAAAGTGTTCTGTTCCTGCCCTATAACTTACATGTTGTTGACCAAAGTTGCCAAAACGTGTTTATTTGTGCTGAAAAACACGTTTTGACAACTTCTGCACACTGGGGTTAAGGGCTGACTCAGTGGGCTCTTCTGAGCCAGTCAGTTACACTGATTCCAGGAGTTGAGAAAACGCGTTTATTTCGGGCTGAAAAACACGTTTTGAAAAGTGTTCTGTTCCTGCCCTATAACTTACATGTTGGTGACCAAAGTTGCCAAAACGTGTTTATTTGTGCTGAAAAACACGTTTTGACAACTTCTGCACACTGGGGTTAAGGGCTGACTCAGTGGGCTCTTCTGAGCCAGTCAGTTACACTGTGATTCCAAGAGTTGAGAAAACGCGTTTATTTCGGGCTGAAAAACACGTTTTGAAAAGTGTTCTGTTCCTGCCCTATAACTTACATGTTGTTGACCAAAGTTGCCAAAACGTGTTTATTTGTGCTGAAAAACACGTTTTGACAACTTCTGCACACTGGGGTTAAGGGCTGACTCAGTGGGCTCTTCTGAGCCAGTCAGTTACACTGTGATTCCAGTAGTTGAGAAAACGCGTTTATTTCGGGCTGAAAAACACGTTTTGAAAAGTGTTCTGTTCCTGCCCTATAACTTACATGTTGGTGACCAAAGTTGCCAAAACGTGTTTATTTGTGCTGAAAAACACGTTTTGACAACTTCTGCACACTGGGGTTAAGGGCTGACTCAGTGGGCTCTTCTGAGCCAGTCAGTTACACTGTGATTCCAGGAGTTGAGAAAACGCATTTATTTCGGGCTGAAAAACACGTTTTGAAAAGTGTTCTGTTCCTGCCCTATAACTTACATGTTGGTGACCAAAGTTGCCAAAACGTGTTTATTTGTGCTGAAAAACACGTTTTGACAACTTCTGCACACTGGGGTTAAGGTCTGACTCAGTGGGCTCTTCTGAGCCAGTCAGTTACACTGTGATTCCAAGGGTTGAGAAAACGCGTTTATTTCGGGCTGAAAAACACGTTTTGAAAAGTGTTCTGTTCCTGCCCTATAACTTACATGTTGTTGACCAAAGTTGCCAAAACGTGTTTATTTGTGCTGAAAAAACACGTTTTGACAACTTCTGCACACTGGGGTTAAGGGCTGACTCAGTGGGCTCTTCTGAGCCAGTCAGTTACACTGTGATTCCAAGGGTTGAGAAAACGCGTTTATTTCGGGCTGAAAAACACGTTTTGAAAAGTGTTCTGTTCCTGCCCTATAACTTACATGTTGGTGACCAAAGTTGCCAAAACGTGTTTATTTGTGCTGAAAAACACGTTTTGACAACTTCTGCACACTGGGGTTAAGGGCTGACTCAGTGGGCTCTTCTGAGCCAGTCAGTTACACTGTGATTCCAAGGGTTGAGAAAACGCGTTTATTTCGGGCTGAAAAACACGTTTTGAAAAGTGTTCTGTTCCTGCCCTATAACTTACATGTTGTTGACCAAAGTTGCCAAAACGTGTTTATTTGTGCTGAAAAACACGTTTTGACAACTTCTGCACACTGGGGTTAAGGGCTGCCTCAGTGGGCTCTTCTGAGCCAATCAGTTACACTGTGATTCCAGGAGTTGAGAAAACGCGTTTATTTCGGGCTGAAAAACACGTTTTGAAAAGTGTTCTGTTCCTGCCCTATAACTTACATGTTGGTGACCAAAGTTGCCAAAACGTGTTTATTTGTGCTGAAAAACACGTTTTGACAACTTCTGCACACTGGGGTTAAGGTCTGACTCAGTGGGCTCTTCTGAGCCAGTCAGTTACACTGTGATTCCAAGGGTTGAGAAAACGCGTTTATTTCGGGCTGAAAAACACGTTTTGAAAAGTGTTCTGTTCCTGCCCTATAACTTACATGTTGTTGACCAAAGTTGCCAAAACGTGTTTATTTGTGCTGAAAAACACGTTTTGACAACTTCTGCACACTGGGGTTAAGGGCTGACTCAGTGGGCTCTTCTGAGCCAGTCAGTTACACTGTGATTCCAAGAGTTGAGAAAACGCGTTTATTTCGGGCTGAAAAACACGTTTTGAAAAGTGTTCTGTTCCTGCCCTATAACTTACATGTTGTTGACCAAAGTTGCCAAAACGTGTTTATTTGTGCTGAAAAACACGTTTTGACAACTTCTGCACACTGGGGTTAAGGGCTGACTCAGTGGGCTCTTCTGAGCCAGTCAGTTACACTGTGATTCCAGGAGTTGAGAAAACGCGTTTATTTCGGGCTGAAAAACACGTTTTGAAAAGTGTTCTGTTCCTGCCCTATAACTTACATGTTGGTGACCAAAGTTGCCAAAACGTGTTTATTTGTGCTGAAAAACACGTTTTGACAACTTCTGCACACTGGGGTTAAGGGCTGACTCAGTGGGCTCTTCTGAGCCAGTCAGTTACACTGTGATTCCAAGAGTTGAGAAAACGCGTTTATTTCGGGCTGAAAAACACGTTTTGAAAAGTGTTCTGTTCCTGCCCTATAACTTACATGTTGTTGACCAAAGTTGCCAAAACGTGTTTATTTGTGCTGAAAAACACGTTTTGACAACTTCTGCACACTGGGGTTAAGGGCTGACTCAGTGGGCTCTTCTGAGCCAGTCAGTTACACTGTGATTCCAGTAGTTGAGAAAACGCGTTTATATCGGGCTGAAAAACACGTTTTGAAAAGTGTTCTGTTCCTGCCCTATAACTTACATGTTGGTGACCAAAGTTGCCAAAACGTGTTTATTTGTGCTGAAAAACACGTTTTGACAACTTCTGCACACTGGGGTTAAGGTCTGACTCTGTGGGCTCTTCTGAGCCAGTCAGTTACACTGTGATTCCAAGGGTTGAGAAAACGCGTTTATTTCGGGCTGAAAAACACGTTTTGAAAAGTGTTCTGTTCCTGCCCTATAACTTACATGTTGGTGACCAAAGTTGCCAAAACGTGTTTATTTGTGCTGAAAAACACGTTTTGACAACTTCTGCACACTGGGGTTAAGGGCTGACTCAGTGGGCTCTTCTGAGCCAGTCAGTTACACTGTGATTCCAGGAGTTGAGAAAACGCGTTTATTTCGGGCTGAAAAACACGTTTTGAAAAGTATGTTGTTCCTGCCCTATAACTTACATGTTGTTGACCAAAGTTGCCAAAACGTGATTATTTGTGCTGAAAAACAAGTTTTGACAACTTCTGCACACTGGGGTTAAGGGCTGACTCAGTGGGCTCTTCTGAGCCAGTCAGATACACTGTGATTCCAGGAGTTGAGAAAACGCGTTTATATCGGGCTGAAAAACACGTTTTGAAAAGTGTTCTGTTCCTGCCCTATAACTTACATGTTGGTGACCAAAGTTGCCAAAACGTGTTTATTTGTGCTGAAAAACACGTTTTGACAACTTCTGCACACTGGGGTTAAGGGCTGACTCAGTGGGCTCTTCTGAGCCAGTCAGTTACACTGTGATTCCAAGGGTTGAGAAAACGCGTTTATTTCGGGCTGAAAAACACGTTTTGAAAAGTGTTCTGTTCCTGCCCTATAACTTACATGTTGGTGACCAAAGTTGCCAAAACGTGTTTATTTGTGCTGAAAAACACGTTTTGACAACTTCTGCACACTGGGGTTAAGGGCTGACTCAGTGGGCTCTTCTGAGCCAGTCAGTTACACTGTGATTCCAAGGGTTGAGAAAACGCGTTTATTTCGGGCTGAAAAACACGTTTTGAAAAGTGTTCTGTTCCTGCCCTATAACTTACATGTTGGTGACCAAAGTTGCCAAAACGTGTTTATTTGTGCTGAAAAACACGTTTTGACAACTTCTGCACACTGGGGTTAAGGGCTGACTCAGTGGGCTCTTCTGAGCCAGTCAGTTACACTGTGATTCCAGGAGTTGAGAAAACGCGTTTATTTCCGGCTGAAAAACACGTTTTGAAAAGTGTTCTGTTCCTGCCCTATAACTTACATGTTGTTGACCAAAGTTGCCAAAACGTGTTTATTTGTGCTGAAAAACACGTTTTGACAACTTCTGCACACTGGGGTTAAGGGCTGACTCAGTGGGCTCTTCTGAGCCAGTCAGTTACACTGTGATTCCAAGAGTTGAGAAAACGCGTTTATTTCGGGCTGAAAAACACGTTTTGAAAAGTGTTCTGTTCCTGCCCTATAACTTACATGTTGTTGACCAAAGTTGCCAAAACGTGTTTATTTGTGCTGAAAAACACGTTTTGACAACTTCTGCACACTGGGGTTAAGGGCTGACTCAGTGGGCTCTTCTGAGCCAGTCAGTTACACTGTGATTCCAGGAGTTGAGAAAACGCGTTTATTTCGGGCTGAAAAACACGTTTTGAAAAGTGTTCTGTTCCTGCCCTATAACTTACATGTTGGTGACCAAAGTTGCCAAAACGTGTTTATTTGTGCTGAAAAACACGTTTTGACAACTTCTGCACACTGGGGTTAAGGGCTGACTCAGTGGGCTCTTCTGAGCCAGTCAGTTACACTGTGATTCCAAGAGTTAAGAAAACGCGTTTATTTCGGGCTGAAAAACACGTTTTGAAAAGTGTTCTGTTCCTGCCCTATAACTTACATGTTGTTGACCAAAGTTGCCAAAACGTGTTTATTTGTGCTGAAAAACACGTTTTGACAACTTCTGCACACTGGGGTTAAGGGCTGACTCAGTGGGCTCTTCTGAGCCAGTCAGTTACACTGTGATTCCAGTAGTTGAGAAAACACGTTTATATCGGGCTGAAAAACACGTTTTGAAAAGTGTTCTGTTCCTGCCCTATAACTTACATGTTGGTGACCAAAGTTGCCAAAACGTGTTTATTTGTGCTGAAAAACACGTTTTGACAACTTCTGCACACTGGGGTTAAGGTCTGACTCAGTGGGCTCTTCTGAGCCAGTCAGTTACACTGTGATTCCAAGGGTTGAGAAAACGCGTTTATTTCGGGCTGAAAAACACGTTTTGAAAAGTGTTCTGTTCCTGCCCTATAACTTACATGTTGGTGACCAAAGTTGCCAAAACGTGTTTATTTGTGCTAAAAAACACGTTTTGACAACTTCTGCACACTGGGGTTAAGGGCTGACTCAGTGGGCTCTTCTGAGCCAGTCAGTTACACTGTGATTCCAAGGGTTGAGAAAACGCGTTTATTTCGGGCTGAAAAACATGTTTTGAAAAGTGTTCTGTTCCTGCCCTATAACTTACATGTTGTTGACCAAAGTTGCCAAAACGTGTTTATTTGTGCTGAAAAAACACGTTTTGACAACTTCTGCACACTGGGGTTAAGGGCTGACTCAGTGGGCTCTTCTGAGCCAGTCAGTTACACTGTGATTCCAAGAGTTGAGAAAACGCGTTTATTTCGGGCTGAAAAACACGTTTTGAAAAGTGTTCTGTTCCTGCCCTATAACTTACATGTTGTTGACCAAAGTTGCCAAAACGTGTTTATTTGTGCTGAAAAACACGTTTTGACAACTTCTGCACACTGGGGTTAAGGGCTGACTCAGTGGGCTCTTCTGAGCCAGTCAGTTACACTGTGATTCCAGGAGTTGAGAAAACGCGTTTATTTCGGGCTGAAAAACACGTTTTGAAAAGTATGTTGTTCCTGCCCTATAACTTACATGTTGGTGACCAAAGTTGCCAAAACGTGTTTATTTGTGCTGAAAAACACGTTTTGACAACTTCTGCACACTGGGGTTAAGGGCTGACTCAGTGGGCTCTTCTGAGCCAGTCAGTTACACTGTGATTCCAGGAGTTGAGAAAATGCGTTTATATCGGGCTGAAAAACACGTTTTGAAAAGTGTTCTGTTCCTGCCCTATAACTTACATGTTGGTGACCAAAGTTGCCAAAACGTGTTTATTTGTGCTGAAAAACACGTTTTGACAACTTCTGCACACTGGGGTTAAGGGCTGACTCAGTGGGCTCTTCTGAGCCAGTCAGTTACACTGTGATTCCAAGAGTTGAGAAAACGCGTTTATTTCGGGCTGAAAAACACGTTTTGAAAAGTGTTCTGTTCCTGCCCTATAACTTACATGTTGTTGACCAAAGTTGCCAAAACGTGTTTATTTGTGCTGAAAAACACGTTTTGACAACTTCTGCACACTGGGGTTAAGGGCTGACTCAGTGGGCTCTTCTGAGCCAGTCAGTTACACTGTGATTCCAGGAGTTGAGAAAACGCGTTTATTTCGGGCTGAAAAACACGTTTTGAAAAGTATGTTGTTCCTGCCCTATAACTTACATGTTGGTGACCAAAGTTGCCAAAACGTGTTTATTTGTGCTGAAAAACACGTTTTGACAACTTCTGCACACTGGGGTTAAGGGCTGACTCAGTGGGCTCTTCTGAGCCAGTCAGTTACACTGTGATTCCAGGAGTTGAGAAAACGCGTTTATTTCGGGCTGAAAAACACGTTTTGAAAAGTGTTCTGTTCCTGCCCTATAACTTACATGTTGTTGACCAAAGTTGCCAAAACGTGTTTATTTGTGCTGAAAAACACGTTTTGACAACTTCTGCACACTGGGGTTAAGGGCTGACTCAGTGGGCTCTTCTGAGCCAGTCAGTTACACTGTGATTCCAAGAGTTGAGAAAACGCGTTTATTTCGGGCTGAAAAACACGTTTTGAAAAGTGTTCTGTTCCTGCCCTATAACTTACATGTTGTTGACCAAAGTTGCCAAAACGTGTTTATTTGTGCTGAAAAACACGTTTTGACAACTTCTGCACACTGGGGTTAAGGGCTGACTCAGTGGGCTCTTCTGAGCCAGTCAGTTACACTGATTCCAGGAGTTGAGAAAACGCGTTTATTTCGGGCTGAAAAACACGTTTTGAAAAGTGTTCTGTTCCTGCCCTATAACTTACATGTTGGTGACCAAAGTTGCCAAAACGTGTTTATTTGTGCTGAAAAACACGTTTTGACAACTTCTGCACACTGGGGTTAAGGGCTGACTCAGTGGGCTCTTCTGAGCCAGTCAGTTACACTGTGATTCCAGTAGTTGAGAAAACGCGTTTATTTCGGGCTGAAAAACACATTTTGAAAAGTGTTCTGTTCCTGCCCTATAACTTACATGTTGGTGACCAAAGTTGCCAAAACGTGTTTATTTGTGCTGAAAAACACGTTTTGACAACTTCTGCACACTGGGGTTAAGGGCTGACTCAGTGGGCTCTTCTGAGCCAGTCAGTTACACTGTGATTCCAGGAGTTGAGAAAACGCATTTATTTCGGGCTGAAAAACACGTTTTGAAAAGTGTTCTGTTCCTGCCCTATAACTTACATGTTGGTGACCAAAGTTGCCAAAACGTGTTTATTTGTGCTGAAAAACACGTTTTGACAACTTCTGCACACTGGGGTTAAGGGCTGACTCAGTGGGCTCTTCTGAGCCAGTCAGTTACACTGTGATTCCAAGGGTTGAGAAAACGCGTTTATTTCGGGCTGAAAAACACGTTTTGAAAAGTGTTCTGTTCCTGCCCTATAACTTACATGTTGTTGACCAAAGTTGCCAAAACGTGTTTATTTGTGCTGAAAAAACACGTTTTGACAACTTCTGCACACTGGGGTTAAGGGCTGACTCAGTGGGCTCTTCTGAGCCAGTCAGTTACACTGTGATTCCAAGAGTTGAGAAAACGCGTTTATTTCGGGCTGAAAAACACGTTTTGAAAAGTGTTCTGTTCCTGCCCTATAACTTACATGTTGTTGACCAAAGTTGCCAAAACGTGTTTATTTGTGCTGAAAAACACGTTTTGACAACTTCTGCACACTGGGGTTAAGGGCTGACTCAGTGGGCTCTTCTGAGCCAGTCAGTTACACTGTGATTCCAAGGGTTGAGAAAACGCGTTTATTTCGGGCTGAAAAACACGTTTTGAAAAGTGTTCTGTTCCTGCCCTATAACTTACATGTTGGTGACCAAAGTTGCCAAAACGTGTTTATTTGTGCTAAAAAACACGTTTTGACAACTTCTGCACACTGGGGTTAAGGGCTGACTCAGTGGGCTCTTCTGAGCCAGTCAGTTACACTGTGATTCCAAGGGTTGAGAAAACGCGTTTATTTCGGGCTGAAAAACATGTTTTGAAAAGTGTTCTGTTCCTGCCCTATAACTTACATGTTGTTGACCAAAGTTGCCAAAACGTGTTTATTTGTGCTGAAAAAACACGTTTTGACAACTTCTGCACACTGGGGTTAAGGGCTGACTCAGTGGGCTCTTCTGAGCCAGTCAGTTACACTGTGATTCCAAGAGTTGAGAAAACGCGTTTATTTCGGGCTGAAAAACACGTTTTGAAAAGTGTTCTGTTCCTGCCCTATAACTTACATGTTGTTGACCAAAGTTGCCAAAACGTGTTTATTTGTGCTGAAAAACACGTTTTGACAACTTCTGCACACTGGGGTTAAGGGCTGACTCAGTGGGCTCTTCTGAGCCAGTCAGTTACACTGTGATTCCAGGAGTTGAGAAAACGCGTTTATTTCGGGCTGAAAAACACGTTTTGAAAAGTATGTTGTTCCTGCCCTATAACTTACATGTTGGTGACCAAAGTTGCCAAAACGTGTTTATTTGTGCTGAAAAACACGTTTTGACAACTTCTGCACACTGGGGTTAAGGGCTGACTCAGTGGGCTCTTCTGAGCCAGTCAGTTACACTGTGATTCCAGGAGTTGAGAAAATGCGTTTATATCGGGCTGAAAAACACGTTTTGAAAAGTGTTCTGTTCCTGCCCTATAACTTACATGTTGGTGACCAAAGTTGCCAAAACGTGTTTATTTGTGCTGAAAAACACGTTTTGACAACTTCTGCACACTGGGGTTAAGGGCTGACTCAGTGGGCTCTTCTGAGCCAGTCAGTTACACTGTGATTCCAAGAGTTGAGAAAACGCGTTTATTTCGGGCTGAAAAACACGTTTTGAAAAGTGTTCTGTTCCTGCCCTATAACTTACATGTTGTTGACCAAAGTTGCCAAAACGTGTTTATTTGTGCTGAAAAACACGTTTTGACAACTTCTGCACACTGGGGTTAAGGGCTGACTCAGTGGGCTCTTCTGAGCCAGTCAGTTACACTGTGATTCCAGGAGTTGAGAAAACGCGTTTATTTCGGGCTGAAAAACACGTTTTGAAAAGTATGTTGTTCCTGCCCTATAACTTACATGTTGGTGACCAAAGTTGCCAAAACGTGTTTATTTGTGCTGAAAAACACGTTTTGACAACTTCTGCACACTGGGGTTAAGGGCTGACTCAGTGGGCTCTTCTGAGCCAGTCAGTTACACTGTGATTCCAGGAGTTGAGAAAACGCGTTTATTTCGGGCTGAAAAACACGTTTTGAAAAGTGTTCTGTTCCTGCCCTATAACTTACATGTTGTTGACCAAAGTTGCCAAAACGTGTTTATTTGTGCTGAAAAACACGTTTTGACAACTTCTGCACACTGGGGTTAAGGGCTGACTCAGTGGGCTCTTCTGAGCCAGTCAGTTACACTGTGATTCCAAGAGTTGAGAAAACGCGTTTATTTCGGGCTGAAAAACACGTTTTGAAAAGTGTTCTGTTCCTGCCCTATAACTTACATGTTGTTGACCAAAGTTGCCAAAACGTGTTTATTTGTGCTGAAAAACACGTTTTGACAACTTCTGCACACTGGGGTTAAGGGCTGACTCAGTGGGCTCTTCTGAGCCAGTCAGTTACACTGATTCCAGGAGTTGAGAAAACGCGTTTATTTCGGGCTGAAAAACACGTTTTGAAAAGTGTTCTGTTCCTGCCCTATAACTTACATGTTGGTGACCAAAGTTGCCAAAACGTGTTTATTTGTGCTGAAAAACACGTTTTGACAACTTCTGCACACTGGGGTTAAGGGCTGACTCAGTGGGCTCTTCTGAGCCAGTCAGTTACACTGTGATTCCAGTAGTTGAGAAAACGCGTTTATTTCGGGCTGAAAAACACGTTTTGAAAAGTGTTCTGTTCCTGCCCTATAACTTACATGTTGGTGACCAAAGTTGCCAAAACGTGTTTATTTGTGCTGAAAAACACGTTTTGACAACTTCTGCACACTGGGGTTAAGGGCTGACTCAGTGGGCTCTTCTGAGCCAGTCAGTTACACTGTGATTCCAGGAGTTGAGAAAACGCATTTATTTCGGGCTGAAAAACACGTTTTGAAAAGTGTTCTGTTCCTGCCCTATAACTTACATGTTGGTGACCAAAGTTGCCAAAACGTGTTTATTTGTGCTGAAAAACACGTTTTGACAACTTCTGCACACTGGGGTTAAGGGCTGACTCAGTGGGCTCTTCTGAGCCAGTCAGTTACACTGTGATTCCAAGGGTTGAGAAAACGCGTTTATTTCGGGCTGAAAAACACGTTTTGAAAAGTGTTCTGTTCCTGCCCTATAACTTACATGTTGTTGACCAAAGTTGCCAAAACGTGTTTATTTGTGCTGAAAAAACACGTTTTGACAACTTCTGCACACTGGGGTTAAGGGCTGACTCAGTGGGCTCTTCTGAGCCAGTCAGTTACACTGTGATTCCAAGAGTTGAGAAAACGCGTTTATTTCGGGCTGAAAAACACGTTTTGAAAAGTGTTCTGTTCCTGCCCTATAACTTACATGTTGTTGACCAAAGTTGCCAAAACGTGTTTATTTGTGCTGAAAAACACGTTTTGACAACTTCTGCACACTGGGGTTAAGGGCTGACTCAGTGGGCTCTTCTGAGCCAGTCAGTTACACTGTGATTCCAAGGGTTGAGAAAACGCGTTTATTTCGGGCTGAAAAACACGTTTTGAAAAGTGTTCTGTTCCTGCCCTATAACTTACATGTTGTTGACCAAAGTTGCCAAAACGTGTTTATTTGTGCTGAAAAACACGTTTTGACAACTTCTGCACACTGGGGTTAAGGGCTGACTCAGTGGGCTCTTCTGAGCCAGTCAGTTACACTGTGATTCCAGGAGTTGAGAAAACGCGTTTATTTCGGGCTGAAAAACACGTTTTGAAAAGTATGTTGTTCCTGCCCTATAACTTACATGTTGGTGACCAAAGTTGCCAAAACGTGTTTATTTGTGCTGAAAAACACGTTTTGACAACTTCTGCACACTGGGGTTAAGGGCTGACTCAGTGGGCTCTTCTGAGCCAGTCAGTTACACTGTGATTCCAGGAGTTGAGAAAACGCGTTTATATCGGGCTGAAAAACACGTTTTGAAAAGTGTTCTGTTCCTGCCCTATAACTTACATGTTGGTGACCAAAGTTGCCAAAACGTGTTTATTTGTGCTGAAAAACACGTTTTGACAACTTCTGCACACTGGGGTTAAGGGCTGACTCAGTGGGCTCTTCTGAGCCAGTCAGTTACACTGTGATTCCAGGAGTTGAGAAAACGCGTTTATATCGGGCTGAAAAACACGTTTTGAAAAGTGTTCTGTTCCTGCCCTATAACTTACATGTTGGTGACCAAAGTTGCCAAAACGTGTTTATTTGTGCTGAAAAACACGTTTTGACAACTTCTGCACACTGGGGTTAAGGGCTGACTCAGTGGGGTCTTCTGAGCCAGTCAGTTACACTGTGATTCCAAGAGTTGAGAAAACGCGTTTATTTCGGGCTGAAAAACACGTTTTGAAAAGTGTTCTGTTCCTGCCCTATAACTTACATGTTGTTGACCAAAGTTGCCAAAACGTGTTTATTTGTGCTGAAAAACACGTTTTGACAACTTCTGCACACTGGGGTTAAGGGCTGACTCAGTGGGCTCTTCTGAGCCAGTCAGTTACACTGTGATTCCAAGGGTTGAGAAAACGCGTTTATTTCGGGCTGAAAAACACGTTTTGAAAAGTGTTCTGTTCCTGCCCTATAACTTACATGTTGGTGACCAAAGTTGCCAAAACGTGTTTATTTGTGCTGAAAAACACGTTTTGACAACTTCTGCACACTGGGGTTAAGGGCTGACTCAGTGGGCTCTTCTGAGCCAGTCAGATACACTGTGATTCCAGGAGTTGAGAAAACGCGTTTATATCGGGCTGAAAAACACGTTTTGAAAAGTGTTCTGTTCCTGCCCTATAACTTACATGTTGGTGACCAAAGTTGCCAAAACGTGTTTATTTGTGCTGAAAAACACGTTTTGACAACTTCTGCACACTGGGGTTAAGGGCTGACTCAGTGGGCTCTTCTGAGCCAGTCAGTTACACTGTGATTCCAGGAGTTGAGAAAACGCGTTTATTTCCGGCTGAAAAACACGTTTTGAAAAGTGTTCTGTTCCTGCCCTATAACTTACATGTTGTTGACCAAAGTTGCCAAAACGTGTTTATTTGTGCTGAAAAACACGTTTTGACAACTTCTGCACACTGGGGTTAAGGGCTGACTCAGTGGGCTCTTCTGAGCCAGTCAGTTACACTGTGATTCCAAGAGTTGAGAAAACGCGTTTATTTCGGGCTGAAAAACACGTTTTGAAAAGTGTTCTGTTCCTGCCCTATAACTTACATGTTGTTGACCAAAGTTGCCAAAACGTGTTTATTTGTGCTGAAAAACACGTTTTGACAACTTCTGCACACTGGGGTTAAGGGCTGACTCAGTGGGCTCTTCTGAGCCAGTCAGATACACTGTGATTCCAGGAGTTGAGAAAACGCGTTTATATCGGGCTGAAAAACACGTTTTGAAAAGTATGTTGTTCCTGCCCTATAACTTACATGTTGGTGACCAAAGTTGCCAAAACGTGTTTATTTGTGCTGAAAAACACGTTTTGACAACTTCTGCACACTGGGGTTAAGGGCTGACTCAGTGGGCTCTTCTGAGCCAGTCAGTTACACTGTGATTCCAGGAGTTGAGAAAACGCGTTTATTTCCGGCTGAAAAACACGTTTTGAAAAGTGTTCTGTTCCTGCCCTATAACTTACATGTTGTTGACCAAAGTTGCCAAAACGTGTTTATTTGTGCTGAAAAACACGTTTTGACAACTTCTGCACACTGGGGTTAAGGGCTGACTCAGTGGGCTCTTCTGAGCCAGTCAGTTACACTGTGATTCCAAGAGTTGAGAAAACGCGTTTATTTCGGGCTGAAAAACACGTTTTGAAAAGTGTTCTGTTCCTGCCCTATAACTTACATGTTGTTGACCAAAGTTGCCAAAACGTGTTTATTTGTGCTGAAAAACACGTTTTGACAACTTCTGCACACTGGGGTTAAGGGCTGACTCAGTGGGCTCTTCTGAGCCAGTCAGTTACACTGTGATTCCAAGAGTTGAGAAAACGCGTTTATTTCGGGCTGAAAAACACGTTTTGAAAAGTATGTTGTTCCTGCCCTATAACTTACATGTTGGTGACCAAAGTTGCCAAAATGTGTTTATTTGTGCTGAAAAACACGTTTTGACAACTTCTGCACACTGGGGTTAAGGGCTGACTCAGTGGGCTCTTCTGAGCCAGTCAGTTACACTGTGATTCCAGGAGTTGAGAAAACGCGTTTATATCGGGCTGAAAAACACGTTTTGAAAAGTGTTCTGTTCCTGCCCTATAACTTACATGTTGGTGACCAAAGTTGCCAAAACGTGTTTATTTGTGCTGAAAAACACGTTTTGACAACTTCTGCACACTGGGGTTAAGGGCTGACTCAGTGGGCTCTTCTGAGCCAGTCAGTTACACTGTGATTCCAAGGGTTGAGAAAACGCGTTTATTTCGGGCTGAAAAACACGTTTTGAAAAGTGTTCTGTTCCTGCCCTATAACTTACATGTTGGTGACCAAAGTTGCCAAAACGTGTTTATTTGTGCTGAAAAACACGTTTTGACAACTTCTGCACACTGGGGTTAAGGGCTGACTCAGTGGGCTCTTCTGAGCCAGTCAGTTACACTGTGATTCCAAGGGTTGAGAAAACGCGTTTATTTCGGGCTGAAAAACACGTTTTGAAAAGTGTTCTGTTCCTGCCCTATAACTTACATGTTGGTGACCAAAGTTGCCAAAACGTGTTTATTTGTGCTGAAAAACACGTTTTGACAACTTCTGCACACTGGGGTTAAGGGCTGACTCAGTGGGCTCTTCTGAGCCAGTCAGTTACACTGTGATTCCAGGAGTTGAGAAAACGCGTTTATATCGGGCTGAAAAACACGTTTTGAAAAGTGTTCTGTTCCTGCCCTATAACTTACATGTTGGTGACCAAAGTTGCCAAAACGTGTTTATTTGTGCTGAAAAACACGTTTTGACAACTTCTGCACACTGGGGTTAAGGGCTGACTCAGTGGGGTCTTCTGAGCCAGTCAGTTACACTGTGATTCCAAGAGTTGAGAAAACGCGTTTATTTCGGGCTGAAAAACACGTTTTGAAAAGTGTTCTGTTCCTGCCCTATAACTTACATGTTGTTGACCAAAGTTGCCAAAACGTGTTTATTTGTGCTGAAAAACACGTTTTGACAACTTCTGCACACTGGGGTTAAGGGCTGACTCAGTGGGCTCTTCTGAGCCAGTCAGTTACACTGTGATTCCAAGGGTTGAGAAAACGCGTTTATTTCGGGCTGAAAAACACGTTTTGAAAAGTGTTCTGTTCCTGCCCTATAACTTACATGTTGGTGACCAAAGTTGCCAAAACGTGTTTATTTGTGCTGAAAAACACGTTTTGACAACTTCTGCACACTGGGGTTAAGGGCTGACTCAGTGGGCTCTTCTGAGCCAGTCAGATACACTGTGATTCCAGGAGTTGAGAAAACGCGTTTATATCGGGCTGAAAAACACGTTTTGAAAAGTGTTCTGTTCCTGCCCTATAACTTACATGTTGGTGACCAAAGTTGCCAAAACGTGTTTATTTGTGCTGAAAAACACGTTTTGACAACTTCTGCACACTGGGGTTAAGGGCTGACTCAGTGGGCTCTTCTGAGCCAGTCAGTTACACTGTGATTCCAGGAGTTGAGAAAACGCGTTTATTTCCGGCTGAAAAACACGTTTTGAAAAGTGTTCTGTTCCTGCCCTATAACTTACATGTTGTTGACCAAAGTTGCCAAAACGTGTTTATTTGTGCTGAAAAACACGTTTTGACAACTTCTGCACACTGGGGTTAAGGGCTGACTCAGTGGGCTCTTCTGAGCCAGTCAGTTACACTGTGATTCCAAGAGTTGAGAAAACGCGTTTATTTCGGGCTGAAAAACACGTTTTGAAAAGTGTTCTGTTCCTGCCCTATAACTTACATGTTGTTGACCAAAGTTGCCAAAACGTGTTTATTTGTGCTGAAAAACACGTTTTGACAACTTCTGCACACTGGGGTTAAGGGCTGACTCAGTGGGCTCTTCTGAGCCAGTCAGATACACTGTGATTCCAGGAGTTGAGAAAACGCGTTTATATCGGGCTGAAAAACACGTTTTGAAAAGTATGTTGTTCCTGCCCTATAACTTACATGTTGGTGACCAAAGTTGCCAAAACGTGTTTATTTGTGCTGAAAAACACGTTTTGACAACTTCTGCACACTGGGGTTAAGGGCTGACTCAGTGGGCTCTTCTGAGCCAGTCAGTTACACTGTGATTCCAGGAGTTGAGAAAACGCGTTTATTTCCGGCTGAAAAACACGTTTTGAAAAGTGTTCTGTTCCTGCCCTATAACTTACATGTTGTTGACCAAAGTTGCCAAAACGTGTTTATTTGTGCTGAAAAACACGTTTTGACAACTTCTGCACACTGGGGTTAAGGGCTGACTCAGTGGGCTCTTCTGAGCCAGTCAGTTACACTGTGATTCCAAGAGTTGAGAAAACGCGTTTATTTCGGGCTGAAAAACACGTTTTGAAAAGTGTTCTGTTCCTGCCCTATAACTTACATGTTGTTGACCAAAGTTGCCAAAACGTGTTTATTTGTGCTGAAAAACACGTTTTGACAACTTCTGCACACTGGGGTTAAGGGCTGACTCAGTGGGCTCTTCTGAGCCAGTCAGTTACACTGTGATTCCAAGAGTTGAGAAAACGCGTTTATTTCGGGCTGAAAAACACGTTTTGAAAAGTATGTTGTTCCTGCCCTATAACTTACATGTTGGTGACCAAAGTTGCCAAAATGTGTTTATTTGTGCTGAAAAACACGTTTTGACAACTTCTGCACACTGGGGTTAAGGGCTGACTCAGTGGGCTCTTCTGAGCCAGTCAGTTACACTGTGATTCCAGGAGTTGAGAAAACGCGTTTATATCGGGCTGAAAAACACGTTTTGAAAAGTGTTCTGTTCCTGCCCTATAACTTACATGTTGGTGACCAAAGTTGCCAAAACGTGTTTATTTGTGCTGAAAAACACGTTTTGACAACTTCTGCACACTGGGGTTAAGGGCTGACTCAGTGGGCTCTTCTGAGCCAGTCAGTTACACTGTGATTCCAAGGGTTGAGAAAACGCGTTTATTTCGGGCTGAAAAACACGTTTTGAAAAGTGTTCTGTTCCTGCCCTATAACTTACATGTTGGTGACCAAAGTTGCCAAAACGTGTTTATTTGTGCTGAAAAACACGTTTTGACAACTTCTGCACACTGGGGTTAAGGGCTGACTCAGTGGGCTCTTCTGAGCCAGTCAGTTACACTGTGATTCCAAGGGTTGAGAAAACGCGTTTATTTCGGGCTGAAAAACACGTTTTGAAAAGTGTTCTGTTCCTGCCCTATAACTTACATGTTGGTGACCAAAGTTGCCAAAACGTGTTTATTTGTGCTGAAAAACACGTTTTGACAACTTCTGCACACTGGGGTTAAGGGCTGACTCAGTGGGCTCTTCTGAGCCAGTCAGTTACACTGTGATTCCAGGAGTTGAGAAAACGCGTTTATTTCGGGCTGAAAAACACGTTTTGAAAAGTGTTCTGTTCCTGCCCTATAACTTACATGTTGTTGACCAAAGTTGCCAAAACGTGTTTATTTGTGCTGAAAAACACGTTTTGACAACTTCTGCACACTGGGGTTAAGGGCTGACTCAGTGGGCTCTTCTGAGCCAGTCAGTTACACTGTGATTCCAAGAGTTGAGAAAACGCGTTTATTTCGGGCTGAAAAACACGTTTTGAAAAGTGTTCTGTTCCTGCCCTATAACTTACATGTTGTTGACCAAAGTTGCCAAAACGTGTTTATTTGTGCTGAAAAACACGTTTTGACAACTTCTGCACACTGGGGTTAAGGGCTGACTCAGTGGGCTCTTCTGAGCCAGTCAGTTACACTGATTCCAGGAGTTGAGAAAACGCGTTTATTTCGGGCTGAAAAACACGTTTTGAAAAGTGTTCTGTTCCTGCCCTATAACTTACATGTTGGTGACCAAAGTTGCCAAAACGTGTTTATTTGTGCTGAAAAACACGTTTTGACAACTTCTGCACACTGGGGTTAAGGGCTGACTCAGTGGGCTCTTCTGAGCCAGTCAGTTACACTGTGATTCCAGTAGTTGAGAAAACGCGTTTATTTCGTGCTGAAAAACACGTTTTGAAAAGTGTTCTGTTCCTGCCCTATAACTTACATGTTGGTGACCAAAGTTGCCAAAACGTGTTTATTTGTGCTGAAAAACACGTTTTGACAACTTCTGCACACTGGGGTTAAGGGCTGACTCAGTGGGCTCTTCTGAGCCAGTCAGTTACACTGTGATTCCAGGAGTTGAGAAAACGCATTTATTTCGGGCTGAAAAACACGTTTTGAAAAGTGTTCTGTTCCTGCCCTAAAACTTACATGTTGGTGACCAAAGTTGCCAAAACGTGTTTATTTGTGCTGAAAAACACGTTTTGACAACTTCTGCACACTGGGGTTAAGGGCTGACTCAGTGGGCTCTTCTGAGCCAGTCAGTTACACTGTGATTCCAAGGGTTGAGAAAACGCGTTTATTTCGGGCTGAAAAACACGTTTTGAAAAGTGTTCTGTTCCTGCCCTATAACTTACATGTTGTTGACCAAAGTTGCCAAAACGTGTTTATTTGTGCTGAAAAAACACGTTTTGACAACTTCTGCACACTGGGGTTAAGGGCTGACTCAGTGGGCTCTTCTGAGCCAGTCAGTTACACTGTGATTCCAAGAGTTGAGAAAACGCGTTTATTTCGGGCTGAAAAACACGTTTTGAAAAGTGTTCTGTTCCTGCCCTATAACTTACATGTTGTTGACCAAAGTTGCCAAAACGTGTTTATTTGTGCTGAAAAACACGTTTTGACAACTTCTGCACACTGGGGTTAAGGGCTGACTCAGTGGGCTCTTCTGAGCCAGTCAGTTACACTGTGATTCCAGGAGTTGAGAAAACGCGTTTATTTCGGGCTGAAAAACACGTTTTGAAAAGTATGTTGTTCCTGCCCTATAACTTACATGTTGGTGACCAAAGTTGCCAAAACGTGTTTATTTGTGCTGAAAAACACGTTTTGACAACTTCTGCACACTGGGGTTAAGGGCTGACTCAGTGGGCTCTTCTGAGCCAGTCAGTTACACTGTGATTCCAGGAGTTGAGAAAACGCGTTTATATCGGGCTGAAAAACACGTTTTGAAAAGTGTTCTGTTCCTGCCCTATAACTTACATGTTGGTGACCAAAGTTGCCAAAACGTGTTTATTTGTGCTGAAAAACACGTTTTGACAACTTCTGCACACTGGGGTTAAGGGCTGACTCAGTGGGCTCTTCTGAGCCAGTCAGTTACACTGTGATTCCAGGAGTTGAGAAAACGCGTTTATATCGGGCTGAAAAACACGTTTTGAAAAGTGTTCTGTTCCTGCCCTATAACTTACATGTTGGTGACCAAAGTTGCCAAAACGTGTTTATTTGTGCTGAAAAACACGTTTTGACAACTTCTGCACACTGGGGTTAAGGGCTGACTCAGTGGGCTCTTCTGAGCCAGTCAGTTACACTGTGATTCCAAGAGTTGAGAAAACGCATTTATTTCGGGCTGAAAAACACGTTTTGAAAAGTGTTCTGTTCCTGCCCTATAACTTACATGTTGTTGACCAAAGTTGCCAAAACGTGTTTATTTGTGCTGAAAAACACGTTTTGACAACTTCTGCACACTGGGGTTAAGGGCTGACTCAGTGGGCTCTTCTGAGCCAGTCAGTTACACTGTGATTCCAAGGGTTGAGAAAACGCGTTTATTTCGGGCTGAAAAACACGTTTTGAAAAGTGTTCTGTTCCTGCCCTATAACTTACATGTTGGTGACCAAAGTTGCCAAAACGTGTTTATTTGTGCTGAAAAACACGTTTTGACAACTTCTGCACACTGGGGTTAAGGGCTGACTCAGTGGGCTCTTCTGAGCCAGTCAGATACACTGTGATTCCAGGAGTTGAGAAAACGCGTTTATATCGGGCTGAAAAACACGTTTTGAAAAGTGTTCTGTTCCTGCCCTATAACTTACATGTTGGTGACCAAAGTTGCCAAAACGTGTTTATTTGTGCTGAAAAACACGTTTTGACAACTTCTGCACACTGGGGTTAAGGGCTGACTCAGTGGGCTCTTCTGAGCCAGTCAGTTACACTGTGATTCCAGGAGTTGAGAAAACGCGTTTATTTCCGGCTGAAAAACACGTTTTGAAAAGTGTTCTGTTCCTGCCCTATAACTTACATGTTGTTGACCAAAGTTGCCAAAACGTGTTTATTTGTGCTGAAAAACACGTTTTGACAACTTCTGCACACTGGGGTTAAGGGCTGACTCAGTGGGCTCTTCTGAGCCAGTCAGTTACACTGTGATTCCAAGAGTTGAGAAAACGCGTTTATTTCGGGCTGAAAAACACGTTTTGAAAAGTGTTCTGTTCCTGCCCTATAACTTACATGTTGTTGACCAAAGTTGCCAAAACGTGTTTATTTGTGCTGAAAAACACGTTTTGACAACTTCTGCACACTGGGGTTAAGGGCTGACTCAGTGGGCTCTTCTATGCCAGTCAGTTACACTGTGATTCCAGGAGTTGAGAAAACGCGTTTATTTCGGGCTGAAAAACACGTTTTGAAAAGTGTTCTGTTCCTGCCCTATAACTTACATGTTGGTGACCAAAGTTGCCAAAACGTGTTTATTTGTGCTGAAAAACACGTTTTGACAACTTCTGCACACTGGGGTTAAGGGCTGACTCAGTGGGCTCTTCTGAGCCAGTCAGTTACACTGTGATTCCAAGAGTTGAGAAAACGCGTTTATTTCGGGCTGAAAAACACGTTTTGAAAAGTGTTCTGTTCCTGCCCTATAACTTACATGTTGTTGACCAAAGTTGCCAAAACGTGTTTATTTGTGCTGAAAAACACGTTTTGACAACTTCTGCACACTGGGGTTAAGGGCTGACTCAGTGGGCTCTTCTGAGCCAGTCAGTTACACTGTGATTCCAGTAGTTGAGAAAACGCGTTTATATCGGGCTGAAAAACACGTTTTGAAAAGTGTTCTGTTCCTGCCCTATAACTTACATGTTGGTGACCAAAGTTGCCAAAACGTGTTTATTTGTGCTGAAAAACACGTTTTGACAACTTCTGCACACTGGGGTTAAGGGCTGACTCAGTGGGCTCTTCTGAGCCAGTCAGTTACACTGTGATTCCAAGGGTTGAGAAAACGCGTTTATTTCGGGCTGAAAAACACGTTTTGAAAAGTGTTCTGTTCCTGCCCTATAACTTACATGTTGGTGACCAAAGTTGCCAAAACGTGTTTATTTGTGCTGAAAAACACGTTTTGACAACTTCTGCACACTGGGGTTAAGGGCTGACTCAGTGGGCTCTTCTGAGCCAGTCAGTTACACTGATTCCAGGAGTTGAGAAAACGCGTTTATTTCGGGCTGAAAAACACGTTTTGAAAAGTGTTCTGTTCCTGCCCTATAACTTACATGTTGGTGACCAAAGTTGCCAAAACGTGTTTATTTGTGCTGAAAAACACGTTTTGACAACTTCTGCACACTGGGGTTAAGGGCTGACTCAGTGGGCTCTTCTGAGCCAGTCAGTTACACTGTGATTCCAGTAGTTGAGAAAACGCGTTTATTTCGGGCTGAAAAACACGTTTTGAAAAGTGTTCTGTTCCTGCCCTATAACTTACATGTTGGTGACCAAAGTTGCCAAAACGTGTTTATTTGTGCTGAAAAACACGTTTTGACAACTTCTGCACACTGGGGTTAAGGGCTGACTCAGTGGGCTCTTCTGAGCCAGTCAGTTACACTGTGATTCCAGGAGTTGAGAAAACGCATTTATTTCGGGCTGAAAAACACGTTTTGAAAAGTGTTCTGTTCCTGCCCTATAACTTACATGTTGGTGACCAAAGTTGCCAAAACGTGTTTATTTGTGCTGAAAAACACGTTTTGACAACTTCTGCACACTGGGGTTAAGGGCTGACTCAGTGGGCTCTTCTGAGCCAGTCAGTTACACTGTGATTCCAAGGGTTGAGAAAACGCGTTTATTTCGGGCTGAAAAACACGTTTTGAAAAGTGTTCTGTTCCTGCCCTATAACTTACATGTTGTTGACCAAAGTTGCCAAAACGTGTTTATTTGTGCTGAAAAAACACGTTTTGACAACTTCTGCACACTGGGGTTAAGGGCTGACTCAGTGGGCTCTTCTGAGCCAGTCAGTTACACTGTGATTCCAAGAGTTGAGAAAACGCGTTTATTTCGGGCTGAAAAACACGTTTTGAAAAGTGTTCTGTTCCTGCCCTATAACTTACATGTTGTTGACCAAAGTTGCCAAAACGTGTTTATTTGTGCTGAAAAACACGTTTTGACAACTTCTGCACACTGGGGTTAAGGGCTGACTCAGTGGGCTCTTCTGAGCCAGTCAGTTACACTGTGATTCCAGGAGTTGAGAAAACGCGTTTATTTCGGGCTGAAAAACACGTTTTGAAAAGTATGTTGTTCCTGCCCTATAACTTACATGTTGGTGACCAAAGTTGCCAAAACGTGTTTATTTGTGCTGAAAAACACGTTTTGACAACTTCTGCACACTGGGGTTAAGGGCTGACTCAGTGGGCTCTTCTGAGCCAGTCAGTTACACTGTGATTCCAGGAGTTGAGAAAACGCGTTTATATCGGGCTGAAAAACACGTTTTGAAAAGTGTTCTGTTCCTGCCCTATAACTTACATGTTGGTGACCAAAGTTGCCAAAACGTGTTTATTTGTGCTGAAAAACACGTTTTGACAACTTCTGCACACTGGGGTTAAGGGCTGACTCAGTGGGCTCTTCTGAGCCAGTCAGTTACACTGTGATTCCAGGAGTTGAGAAAACGCGTTTATATCGGGCTGAAAAACACGTTTTGAAAAGTGTTCTGTTCCTGCCCTATAACTTACATGTTGGTGACCAAAGTTGCCAAAACGTGTTTATTTGTGCTGAAAAACACGTTTTGACAACTTCTGCACACTGGGGTTAAGGGCTGACTCAGTGGGCTCTTCTGAGCCAGTCAGTTACACTGTGATTCCAAGAGTTGAGAAAACGCGTTTATTTCGGGCTGAAAAACACGTTTTGAAAAGTGTTCTGTTCCTGCCCTATAACTTACATGTTGTTGACCAAAGTTGCCAAAACGTGTTTATTTGTGCTGAAAAACACGTTTTGACAACTTCTGCACACTGGGGTTAAGGGCTGACTCAGTGGGCTCTTCTGAGCCAGTCAGTTACACTGTGATTCCAAGGGTTGAGAAAACGCGTTTATTTCGGGCTGAAAAACACGTTTTGAAAAGTGTTCTGTTCCTGCCCTATAACTTACATGTTGGTGACCAAAGTTGCCAAAACGTGTTTATTTGTGCTGAAAAACACGTTTTGACAACTTCTGCACACTGGGGTTAAGGGCTGACTCAGTGGGCTCTTCTGAGCCAGTCAGATACACTGTGATTCCAGGAGTTGAGAAAACGCGTTTATATCGGGCTGAAAAACACGTTTTGAAAAGTGTTCTGTTCCTGCCCTATAACTTACATGTTGGTGACCAAAGTTGCCAAAACGTGTTTATTTGTGCTGAAAAACACGTTTTGACAACTTCTGCACACTGGGGTTAAGGGCTGACTCAGTGGGCTCTTCTGAGCCAGTCAGTTACACTGTGATTCCAGGAGTTGAGAAAACGCGTTTATTTCCGGCTGAAAAACACGTTTTGAAAAGTGTTCTGTTCCTGCCCTATAACTTACATGTTGTTGACCAAAGTTGCCAAAACGTGTTTATTTGTGCTGAAAAACACGTTTTGACAACTTCTGCACACTGGGGTTAAGGGCTGACTCAGTGGGCTCTTCTGAGCCAGTCAGTTACACTGTGATTCCAAGAGTTGAGAAAACGCGTTTATTTCGGGCTGAAAAACACGTTTTGAAAAGTGTTCTGTTCCTGCCCTATAACTTACATGTTGTTGACCAAAGTTGCCAAAACGTGTTTATTTGTGCTGAAAAACACGTTTTGACAACTTCTGCACACTGGGGTTAAGGGCTGACTCAGTGGGCTCTTCTATGCCAGTCAGTTACACTGTGATTCCAGGAGTTGAGAAAACGCGTTTATTTCGGGCTGAAAAACACGTTTTGAAAAGTGTTCTGTTCCTGCCCTATAACTTACATGTTGGTGACCAAAGTTGCCAAAACGTGTTTATTTGTGCTGAAAAACACGTTTTGACAACTTCTGCACACTGGGGTTAAGGGCTGACTCAGTGGGCTCTTCTGAGCCAGTCAGTTACACTGTGATTCCAAGAGTTGAGAAAACGCGTTTATTTCGGGCTGAAAAACACGTTTTGAAAAGTGTTCTGTTCCTGCCCTATAACTTACATGTTGTTGACCAAAGTTGCCAAAACGTGTTTATTTGTGCTGAAAAACACGTTTTGACAACTTCTGCACACTGGGGTTAAGGGCTGACTCAGTGGGCTCTTCTGAGCCAGTCAGTTACACTGTGATTCCAGTAGTTGAGAAAACGCGTTTATATCGGGCTGAAAAACACGTTTTGAAAAGTGTTCTGTTCCTGCCCTATAACTTACATGTTGGTGACCAAAGTTGCCAAAACGTGTTTATTTGTGCTGAAAAACACGTTTTGACAACTTCTGCACACTGGGGTTAAGGTCTGACTCAGTGGGCTCTTCTGAGCCAGTCAGTTACACTGTGATTCCAAGGGTTGAGAAAACGCGTTTATTTCGGGCTGAAAAACACGTTTTGAAAAGTGTTCTGTTCCTGCCCTATAACTTACATGTTGGTGACCAAAGTTGCCAAAACGTGTTTATTTGTGCTGAAAAACACGTTTTGACAACTTCTGCACACTGGGGTTAAGGGCTGACTCAGTGGGCTCTTCTGAGCCAGTCAGTTACACTGTGATTCCAAGGGTTGAGAAAACGCGTTTATTTCGGGCTGAAAAACACGTTTTGAAAAGTGTTCTGTTCCTGCCCTATAACTTACATGTTGTTGACCAAAGTTGCCAAAACGTGTTTATTTGTGCTGAAAAACACGTTTTGACAACTTCTGCACACTGGGGTTAAGGGCTGACTCAGTGGGCTCTTCTGAGCCAGTCAGTTACACTGTGATTCCAGGAGTTG
Organism: Lepisosteus platostomus; assembly: GCF_059453375.1. Classification (NCBI taxonomy): domain Eukaryota; kingdom Metazoa; phylum Chordata; class Actinopteri; order Semionotiformes; family Lepisosteidae; genus Lepisosteus; species Lepisosteus platostomus. The sequence continues at coordinate 27,173,516 of NC_142620.1, forward strand.
AGAAAACGCGTTTATTTCGGGCTGAAAAACACGTTTTGAAAAGTATGTTGTTCCTGCCCTATAACTTACATGTTGGTGACCAAAGTTGCCAAAACGTGTTTATTTGTGCTGAAAAACACGTTTTGACAACTTCTGCACACTGGGGTTAAGGGCTGACTCAGTGGGCTCTTCTGAGCCAGTCAGTTACACTGTGATTCCAGGAGTTGAGAAAACGCGTTTATATCGGGCTGAAAAACACGTTTTGAAAAGTGTTCTGTTCCTGCCCTATAACTTACATGTTGGTGACCAAAGTTGCCAAAACGTGTTTATTTGTGCTGAAAAACACGTTTTGACAACTTCTGCACACTGGGGTTAAGGGCTGACTCAGTGGGCTCTTCTGAGCCAGTCAGTTACACTGTGATTCCAAGAGTTGAGAAAACGCGTTTATTTCGGGCTGAAAAACACGTTTTGAAAAGTGTTCTGTTCCTGCCCTATAACTTACATGTTGTTGACCAAAGTTGCCAAAACGTGTTTATTTGTGCTGAAAAACACGTTTTGACAACTTCTGCACACTGGGGTTAAGGGCTGACTCAGTGGGCTCTTCTGAGCCAGTCAGTTACACTGTGATTCCAAGGGTTGAGAAAACGCGTTTATTTCGGGCTGAAAAACACGTTTTGAAAAGTGTTCTGTTCCTGCCCTATAACTTACATGTTGGTGACCAAAGTTGCCAAAACGTGTTTATTTGTGCTGAAAAACACGTTTTGACAACTTCTGCACACTGGGGTTAAGGGCTGACTCAGTGGGCTCTTCTGAGCCAGTCAGATACACTGTGATTCCAGGAGTTGAGAAAACGCGTTTATATCGGGCTGAAAAACACGTTTTGAAAAGTGTTCTGTTCCTGCCCTATAACTTACATGTTGGTGACCAAAGTTGCCAAAACGTGTTTATTTGTGCTGAAAAACACGTTTTGACAACTTCTGCACACTGGGGTTAAGGGCTGACTCAGTGGGCTCTTCTGAGCCAGTCAGTTACACTGTGTTTCCAGGAGTTGAGAAAACGCGTTTATTTCCGGCTGAAAAACACGTTTTGAAAAGTGTTCTGTTCCTGCCCTATAACTTACATGTTGTTGACCAAAGTTGCCAAAACGTGTTTATTTGTGCTGAAAAACACGTTTTGACAACTTCTGCACACTGGGGTTAAGGGCTGACTCAGTGGGCTCTTCTGAGCCAGTCAGTTACACTGTGATTCCAAGAGTTGAGAAAACGCGTTTATTTCGGGCTGAAAAACACGTTTTGAAAAGTGTTCTGTTCCTGCCCTATAACTTACATGTTGTTGACCAAAGTTGCCAAAACGTGTTTATTTGTGCTGAAAAACACGTTTTGACAACTTCTGCACACTGGGGTTAAGGGCTGACTCAGTGGGCTCTTCTATGCCAGTCAGTTACACTGTGATTCCAGGAGTTGAGAAAACGCGTTTATTTCGGGCTGAAAAACACGTTTTGAAAAGTGTTCTGTTCCTGCCCTATAACTTACATGTTGGTGACCAAAGTTGCCAAAACGTGTTTATTTGTGCTGAAAAACACGTTTTGACAACTTCTGCACACTGGGGTTAAGGGCTGACTCAGTGGGCTCTTCTGAGCCAGTCAGTTACACTGTGATTCCAAGAGTTGAGAAAACGCGTTTATTTCGGGCTGAAAAACACGTTTTGAAAAGTGTTCTGTTCCTGCCCTATAACTTACATGTTGTTGACCAAAGTTGCCAAAACGTGTTTATTTGTGCTGAAAAACACGTTTTGACAACTTCTGCACACTGGGGTTAAGGGCTGACTCAGTGGGCTCTTCTGAGCCAGTCAGTTACACTGTGATTCCAGTAGTTGAGAAAACGCGTTTATATCGGGCTGAAAAACACGTTTTGAAAAGTGTTCTGTTCCTGCCCTATAACTTACATGTTGGTGACCAAAGTTGCCAAAACGTGTTTATTTGTGCTGAAAAACACGTTTTGACAACTTCTGCACACTGGGGTTAAGGTCTGACTCAGTGGGCTCTTCTGAGCCAGTCAGTTACACTGTGATTCCAAGGGTTGAGAAAACGCGTTTATTTCGGGCTGAAAAACACGTTTTGAAAAGTGTTCTGTTCCTGCCCTATAACTTACATGTTGGTGACCAAAGTTGCCAAAACGTGTTTATTTGTGCTGAAAAACACGTTTTGACAACTTCTGCACACTGGGGTTAAGGGCTGACTCAGTGGGCTCTTCTGAGCCAGTCAGTTACACTGTGATTCCAAGGGTTGAGAAAACGCGTTTATTTCGGGCTGAAAAACACGTTTTGAAAAGTGTTCTGTTCCTGCCCTATAACTTACATGTTGTTGACCAAAGTTGCCAAAACGTGTTTATTTGTGCTGAAAAACACGTTTTGACAACTTCTGCACACTGGGGTTAAGGGCTGACTCAGTGGGCTCTTCTGAGCCAGTCAGTTACACTGTGATTCCAGGAGTTGAGAAAACGCGTTTATTTCGGGCTGAAAAACACGTTTTGAAAAGTATGTTGTTCCTGCCCTATAACTTACATGTTGGTGACCAAAGTTGCCAAAACGTGTTTATTTGTGCTGAAAAACACGTTTTGACAACTTCTGCACACTGGGGTTAAGGGCTGACTCAGTGGGCTCTTCTGAGCCAGTCAGTTACACTGTGATTCCAGGAGTTGAGAAAACGCGTTTATATCGGGCTGAAAAACACGTTTTGAAAAGTGTTCTGTTCCTGCCCTATAACTTACATGTTGGTGACCAAAGTTGCCAAAACGTGTTTATTTGTGCTGAAAAACACGTTTTGACAACTTCTGCACACTGGGGTTAAGGGCTGACTCAGTGGGCTCTTCTGAGCCAGTCAGTTACACTGTGATTCCAAGAGTTGAGAAAACGCGTTTATTTCGGGCTGAAAAACACGTTTTGAAAAGTGTTCTGTTCCTGCCCTATAACTTACATGTTGTTGACCAAAGTTGCCAAAACGTGTTTATTTGTGCTGAAAAACACGTTTTGACAACTTCTGCACACTGGGGTTAAGGGCTGACTCAGTGGGCTCTTCTGAGCCAGTCAGTTACACTGTGATTCCAAGGGTTGAGAAAACGCGTTTATTTCGGGCTGAAAAACACGTTTTGAAAAGTGTTCTGTTCCTGCCCTATAACTTACATGTTGGTGACCAAAGTTGCCAAAACGTGTTTATTTGTGCTGAAAAACACGTTTTGACAACTTCTGCACACTGGGGTTAAGGGCTGACTCAGTGGGCTCTTCTGAGCCAGTCAGATACACTGTGATTCCAGGAGTTGAGAAAACGCGTTTATATCGGGCTGAAAAACACGTTTTGAAAAGTGTTCTGTTCCTGCCCTATAACTTACATGTTGGTGACCAAAGTTGCCAAAACGTGTTTATTTGTGCTGAAAAACACGTTTTGACAACTTCTGCACACTGGGGTTAAGGGCTGACTCAGTGGGCTCTTCTGAGCCAGTCAGTTACACTGTGATTCCAGGAGTTGAGAAAACGCGTTTATTTCCGGCTGAAAAACACGTTTTGAAAAGTGTTCTGTTCCTGCCCTATAACTTACATGTTGTTGACCAAAGTTGCCAAAACGTGTTTATTTGTGCTGAAAAACACGTTTTGACAACTTCTGCACACTGGGGTTAAGGGCTGACTCAGTGGGCTCTTCTGAGCCAGTCAGTTACACTGTGATTCCAAGAGTTGAGAAAACGCGTTTATTTCGGGCTGAAAAACACGTTTTGAAAAGTGTTCTGTTCCTGCCCTATAACTTACATGTTGTTGACCAAAGTTGCCAAAACGTGTTTATTTGTGCTGAAAAACACGTTTTGACAACTTCTGCACACTGGGGTTAAGGGCTGACTCAGTGGGCTCTTCTGAGCCAGTCAGTTACACTGTGATTCCAGGAGTTGAGAAAACGCGTTTATTTCGGGCTGAAAAACACGTTTTGAAAAGTGTTCTGTTCCTGCCCTATAACTTACATGTTGGTGACCAAAGTTGCCAAAACGTGTTTATTTGTGCTGAAAAACACGTTTTGACAACTTCTGCACACTGGGGTTAAGGGCTGACTCAGTGGGCTCTTCTGAGCCAGTCAGTTACACTGTGATTCCAAGAGTTGAGAAAACGCGTTTATTTCGGGCTGAAAAACACGTTTTGAAAGTGTTCTGTTCCTGCCCTATAACTTACATGTTGTTGACCAAAGTTGCCAAAACGTGTTTATTTGTGCTGAAAAACACGTTTTGACAACTTCTGCACACTGGGGTTAAGGGCTGACTCAGTGGGCTCTTCTGAGCCAGTCAGTTACACTGTGATTCCAGTAGTTGAGAAAACGCGTTTATATCGGGCTGAAAAACACGTTTTGAAAAGTGTTCTGTTCCTGCCCTATAACTTACATGTTGGTGACCAAAGTTGCCAAAACGTGTTTATTTGTGCTGAAAAACACGTTTTGACAACTTCTGCACACTGGGGTTAAGGGCTGACTCAGTGGGCTCTTCTGAGCCAGTCAGTTACACTGTGATTCCAAGGGTTGAGAAAACGCGTTTATTTCGGGCTGAAAAACACGTTTTGAAAAGTGTTCTGTTCCTGCCCTATAACTTACATGTTGGTGACCAAAGTTGCCAAAACGTGTTTATTTGTGCTGAAAAACACGTTTTGACAACTTCTGCACACTGGGGTTAAGGGCTGACTCAGTGGGCTCTTCTGAGCCAGTCAGTTACACTGTGATTCCAAGGGTTGAGAAAACGCGTTTATTTCGGGCTGAAAAACACGTTTTGAAAAGTGTTCTGTTCCTGCCCTATAACTTACATGTTGTTGACCAAAGTTGCCAAAACGTGTTTATTTGTGCTGAAAAAACACGTTTTGACAACTTCTGCACACTGGGGTTAAGGGCTGACTCAGTGGGCTCTTCTGAGCCAGTCAGTTACACTGTGATTCCAAGAGTTGAGAAAACGCGTTTATTTCGGGCTGAAAAACACGTTTTGAAAAGTGTTCTGTTCCTGCCCTATAACTTACATGTTGGTGACCAAAGTTGCCAAAACGTGTTTATTTGTGCTGAAAAACACGTTTTGACAACTTCTGCACACTGGGGTTAAGGGCTGACTCAGTGGGCTCTTCTGAGCCAGTCAGTTACACTGTGATTCCAAGAGTTGAGAAAACGCATTTATTTCGGGCTGAAAAACACGTTTTGAAAAGTGTTCTGTTCCTGCCCTATAACTTACATGTTGGTGACCAAAGTTGCCAAAACGTGTTTATTTGTGCTGAAAAACACGTTTTGACAACTTCTGCACACTGGGGTTAAGGGCTGACTCAGTGGGCTCTTCTGAGCCAGTCAGATACACTGTGATTCCAGGAGTTGAGAAAACGCGTTTATTTCGGGCTGAAAAACACGTTTTGAAAAGTGTTCTGTTCCTGCTCTATAACTTACATGTTGTTGACCAAAGTTGCCAAAACGTGTTTATTTGTGCTGAAAAACACGTTTTGACAACTTCTGCACACTGGGGTTAAGGGCTGACTCAGTGGGCTCTTCTGAGCCAGTCAGTTACACTGTGATTCCAAGAGTTGAGAAAACGCGTTTATTTCGGGCTGAAAAACACGTTTTGAAAAGTGTTCTGTTCCTGCCCTATAACTTACATGTTGTTGACCAAAGTTGCCAAAACGTGTTTATTTGTGCTGAAAAACACGTTTTGACAACTTCTGCACACTGGGGTTAAGGGCTGACTCAGTGGGCTCTTCTGAGCCAGTCAGTTACACTGATTCCAGGAGTTGAGAAAACGCGTTTATTTCGGGCTGAAAAACACGTTTTGAAAAGTGTTCTGTTCCTGCCCTATAACTTACATGTTGTTGACCAAAGTTGCCAAAACGTGTTTATTTGTGCTGAAAAACACGTTTTGACAACTTCTGCACACTGGGGTTAAGGGCTGACTCAGTGGGCTCTTCTGAGCCAGTCAGTTACACTGTGATTCCAAGAGTTGAGAAAACGCGTTTATTTCGGGCTGAAAAACACGTTTTGAAAAGTGTTCTGTTCCTGCCCTATAACTTACATGTTGTTGACCAAAGTTGCCAAAACGTGTTTATTTGTGCTGAAAAACACGTTTTGACAACTTCTGCACACTGGGGTTAAGGGCTGACTCAGTGGGCTCTTCTGAGCCAGTCAGTTACACTGTGATTCCAGTAGTTGAGAAAACGCGTTTATTTCGGGCTGAAAAACACGTTTTGAAAAGTGTTCTGTTCCTGCCCTATAACTTACATGTTGTTGACCAAAGTTGCCAAAACGTGTTTATTTGTGCTGAAAAAACACGTTTTGACAACTTCTGCACACTGGGGTTAAGGGCTGACTCAGTGGGCTCTTCTGAGCCAGTCAGTTACACTGTGATTCCAAGGGTTGAGAAAACGCGTTTATTTCGGGCTGAAAAACACGTTTTGAAAATTGTTTTGTTCCTGCCCTATAACTTACATGTTGGTGACCAAAGTTGCCAAAACGTGTTTATTTGTGCTGAAAAACACGTTTTGACAACTTCTGCACACTGGGGTTAAGGGCTGACTCAGTGGGCTCTTCTGAGCCAGTCAGTTACACTGTGATTCCAAGGGTTGAGAAAACGCGTTTATTTCGGGCTGAAAAACACGTTTTGAAAAGTGTTCTGTTCCTGCCCTATAACTTACATGTTGTTGACCAAAGTTGCCAAAACGTGTTTATTTGTGCTGAAAAACACGTTTTGACAACTTCTGCACACTGGGGTTAAGGGCTGCCTCAGTGGGCTCTTCTGAGCCAGTCAGTTACACTGTGATTCCAGGAGTTGAGAAAACGCGTTTATTTCGGGCTGAAAAACACGTTTTGAAAAGTGTTCTGTTCCTGCCCTATAACTTACATGTTGGTGACCAAAGTTGCCAAAACGTGTTTATTTGTGCTGAAAAACACGTTTTGACAACTTCTGCACACTGGGGTTAAGGTCTGACTCAGTGGGCTCTTCTGAGCCAGTCAGTTACACTGTGATTCCAAGGGTTGAGAAAACGCGTTTATTTCGGGCTGAAAAACACGTTTTGAAAAGTGTTCTGTTCCTGCCCTATAACTTACATGTTGTTGACCAAAGTTGCCAAAACGTGTTTATTTGTGCTGAAAAAACACGTTTTGACAACTTCTGCACACTGGGGTTAAGGGCTGACTCAGTGGGCTCTTCTGAGCCAGTCAGTTACACTGTGATTCCAAGGGTTGAGAAAACGCGTTTATTTCGGGCTGAAAAACACGTTTTGAAAAGTGTTCTGTTCCTGCCCTATAACTTACATGTTGGTGACCAAAGTTGCCAAAACGTGTTTATTTGTGCTGAAAAACACGTTTTGACAACTTCTGCACACTGGGGTTAAGGGCTGACTCAGTGGGCTCTTCTGAGCCAGTCAGTTACACTGTGATTCCAAGGGTTGAGAAAACGCGTTTATTTCGGGCTGAAAAACACGTTTTGAAAAGTGTTCTGTTCCTGCCCTATAACTTACATGTTGTTGACCAAAGTTGCCAAAACGTGTTTATTTGTGCTGAAAAAACACGTTTTGACAACTTCTGCACACTGGGGTTAAGGGCTGACTCAGTGGGCTCTTCTGAGCCAGTCAGTTACACTGTGATTCCAAGAGTTGAGAAAACGCGTTTATTTCGGGCTGAAAAACACGTTTTGAAAAGTGTTCTGTTCCTGCCCTATAACTTACATGTTGTTGACCAAAGTTGCCAAAACGTGTTTATTTGTGCTGAAAAACACGTTTTGACAACTTCTGCACACTGGGGTTAAGGGCTGACTCAGTGGGCTCTTCTGAGCCAGTCAGTTACACTGTGATTCCAGGAGTTGAGAAAACGCGTTTATTTCGGGCTGAAAAACACGTTTTGAAAAGTATGTTGTTCCTGCCCTATAACTTACATGTTGGTGACCAAAGTTGCCAAAACGTGTTTATTTGTGCTGAAAAACACGTTTTGACAACTTCTGCACACTGGGGTTAAGGGCTGACTCAGTGGGCTCTTCTGAGCCAGTCAGTTACACTGTGATTCCAGGAGTTGAGAAAACGCGTTTATATCGGGCTGAAAAACACGTTTTGAAAAGTGTTCTGTTCCTGCCCTATAACTTACATGTTGGTGACCAAAGTTGCCAAAACGTGTTTATTTGTGCTGAAAAACACGTTTTGACAACTTCTGCACACTGGGGTTAAGGGCTGACTCAGTGGGCTCTTCTGAGCCAGTCAGTTACACTGTGATTCCAAGAGTTGAGAAAACGCGTTTATTTCGGGCTGAAAAACACGTTTTGAAAAGTGTTCTGTTCCTGCCCTATAACTTACATGTTGTTGACCAAAGTTGCCAAAACGTGTTTATTTGTGCTGAAAAACACGTTTTGACAACTTCTGCACACTGGGGTTAAGGGCTGACTCAGTGGGCTCTTCTGAGCCAGTCAGATACACTGTGATTCCAGGAGTTGAGAAAACGCGTTTATATCGGGCTGAAAAACACGTTTTGAAAAGTGTTCTGTTCCTGCCCTATAACTTACATGTTGGTGACCAAAGTTGCCAAAACGTGTTTATTTGTGCTGAAAAACACGTTTTGACAACTTCTGCACACTGGGGTTAAGGGCTGACTCAGTGGGCTCTTCTGAGCCAGTCAGTTACACTGTGATTCCAAGGGTTGAGAAAACGCGTTTATTTCGGGCTGAAAAACACGTTTTGAAAAGTGTTCTGTTCCTGCCCTATAACTTACATGTTGGTGACCAAAGTTGCCAAAACGTGTTTATTTGTGCTGAAAAACACGTTTTGACAACTTCTGCACACTGGGGTTAAGGGCTGACTCAGTGGGCTCTTCTGAGCCAGTCAGTTACACTGTGATTCCAAGGGTTGAGAAAACGCGTTTATTTCGGGCTGAAAAACACGTTTTGAAAAGTGTTCTGTTCCTGCCCTATAACTTACATGTTGGTGACCAAAGTTGCCAAAACGTGTTTATTTGTGCTGAAAAACACGTTTTGACAACTTCTGCACACTGGGGTTAAGGGCTGACTCAGTGGGCTCTTCTGAGCCAGTCAGTTACACTGTGATTCCAGGAGTTGAGAAAACGCGTTTATTTCCGGCTGAAAAACACGTTTTGAAAAGTGTTCTGTTCCTGCCCTATAACTTACATGTTGTTGACCAAAGTTGCCAAAACGTGTTTATTTGTGCTGAAAAACACGTTTTGACAACTTCTGCACACTGGGGTTAAGGGCTGACTCAGTGGGCTCTTCTGAGCCAGTCAGTTACACTGTGATTCCAAGAGTTGAGAAAACGCGTTTATTTCGGGCTGAAAAACACGTTTTGAAAAGTGTTCTGTTCCTGCCCTATAACTTACATGTTGTTGACCAAAGTTGCCAAAACGTGTTTATTTGTGCTGAAAAACACGTTTTGACAACTTCTGCACACTGGGGTTAAGGGCTGACTCAGTGGGCTCTTCTGAGCCAGTCAGTTACACTGTGATTCCAGGAGTTGAGAAAACGCGTTTATTTCGGGCTGAAAAACACGTTTTGAAAAGTGTTCTGTTCCTGCCCTATAACTTACATGTTGGTGACCAAAGTTGCCAAAACGTGTTTATTTGTGCTGAAAAACACGTTTTGACAACTTCTGCACACTGGGGTTAAGGGCTGACTCAGTGGGCTCTTCTGAGCCAGTCAGTTACACTGTGATTCCAAGAGTTGAGAAAACGCGTTTATTTCGGGCTGAAAAACACGTTTTGAAAAGTGTTCTGTTCCTGCCCTATAACTTACATGTTGTTGACCAAAGTTGCCAAAACGTGTTTATTTGTGCTGAAAAACACGTTTTGACAACTTCTGCACACTGGGGTTAAGGGCTGACTCAGTGGGCTCTTCTGAGCCAGTCAGTTACACTGTGATTCCAGTAGTTGAGAAAACGCGTTTATATCGGGCTGAAAAACACGTTTTGAAAAGTGTTCTGTTCCTGCCCTATAACTTACATGTTGGTGACCAAAGTTGCCAAAACGTGTTTATTTGTGCTGAAAAACACGTTTTGACAACTTCTGCACACTGGGGTTAAGGGCTGACTCAGTGGGCTCTTCTGAGCCAGTCAGTTACACTGTGATTCCAAGAGTTGAGAAAACGCGTTTATTTCGGGCTGAAAAACACGTTTTGAAAAGTGTTCTGTTCCTGCCCTATAACTTACATGTTGTTGACCAAAGTTGCCAAAACGTGTTTATTTGTGCTGAAAAACACGTTTTGACAACTTCTGCACACTGGGGTTAAGGGCTGACTCAGTGGGCTCTTCTGAGCCAGTCAGTTACACTGTGATTCCAGGAGTTGAGAAAACGCGTTTATTTCGGGCTGAAAAACACGTTTTGAAAAGTATGTTGTTCCTGCCCTATAACTTACATGTTGGTGACCAAAGTTGCCAAAACGTGTTTATATGTGCTGAAAAACATGTTTTGACAACTTCTGCACACTGGGGTTAAGGGCTGACTCAGTGGGCTCTTCTGAGCCAGTCAGTTACACTGTGATTCCAAGGGTTGAGAAAACGCGTTTATTTCGGGCTGAAAAACACGTTTTGAAAAGTGTTCTGTTCCTGCCCTATAACTTACATGTTGTTGACCAAAGTTGCCAAAACGTGTTTATTTGTGCTGAAAAACACGTTTTGACAACTTCTGCACACTGGGGTTAAGGGCTGCCTCAGTGGGCTCTTCTGAGCCAGTCAGTTACACTGTGATTCCAGGAGTTGAGAAAACGCGTTTATTTCGGGCTGAAAAACACGTTTTGAAAAGTGTTCTGTTCCTGCCCTATAACTTACATGTTGGTGACCAAAGTTGCCAAAACGTGTTTATTTGTGCTGAAAAACACGTTTTGACAACTTCTGCACACTGGGGTTAAGGTCTGACTCAGTGGGCTCTTCTGAGCCAGTCAGTTACACTGTGATTCCAAGGGTTGAGAAAACGCGTTTATTTCGGGCTGAAAAACACGTTTTGAAAAGTGTTCTGTTCCTGCCCTATAACTTACATGTTGTTGACCAAAGTTGCCAAAACGTGTTTATTTGTGCTGAAAAAACACGTTTTGACAACTTCTGCACACTGGGGTTAAGGGCTGACTCAGTGGGCTCTTCTGAGCCAGTCAGTTACACTGTGATTCCAAGGGTTGAGAAAACGCGTTTATTTCGGGCTGAAAAACACGTTTTGAAAAGTGTTCTGTTCCTGCCCTATAACTTACATGTTGGTGACCAAAGTTGCCAAAACGTGTTTATTTGTGCTGAAAAACACGTTTTGACAACTTCTGCACACTGGGGTTAAGGGCTGACTCAGTGGGCTCTTCTGAGCCAGTCAGTTACACTGTGATTCCAAGGGTTGAGAAAACGCGTTTATTTCGGGCTGAAAAACACGTTTTGAAAAGTGTTCTGTTCCTGCCCTATAACTTACATGTTGTTGACCAAAGTTGCCAAAACGTGTTTATTTGTGCTGAAAAAACACGTTTTGACAACTTCTGCACACTGGGGTTAAGGGCTGACTCAGTGGGCTCTTCTGAGCCAGTCAGTTACACTGTGATTCCAAGAGTTGAGAAAACGCGTTTATTTCGGGCTGAAAAACACGTTTTGAAAAGTGTTCTGTTCCTGCCCTATAACTTACATGTTGTTGACCAAAGTTGCCAAAACGTGTTTATTTGTGCTGAAAAACACGTTTTGACAACTTCTGCACACTGGGGTTAAGGGCTGACTCAGTGGGCTCTTCTGAGCCAGTCAGTTACACTGTGATTCCAGGAGTTGAGAAAACGCGTTTATTTCGGGCTGAAAAACACGTTTTGAAAAGTATGTTGTTCCTGCCCTATAACTTACATGTTGGTGACCAAAGTTGCCAAAACGTGTTTATTTGTGCTGAAAAACACGTTTTGACAACTTCTGCACACTGGGGTTAAGGGCTGACTCAGTGGGCTCTTCTGAGCCAGTCAGTTACACTGTGATTCCAGGAGTTGAGAAAACGCGTTTATATCGGGCTGAAAAACACGTTTTGAAAAGTGTTCTGTTCCTGCCCTATAACTTACATGTTGGTGACCAAAGTTGCCAAAACGTGTTTATTTGTGCTGAAAAACACGTTTTGACAACTTCTGCACACTGGGGTTAAGGGCTGACTCAGTGGGCTCTTCTGAGCCAGTCAGTTACACTGTGATTCCAAGAGTTGAGAAAACGCGTTTATTTCGGGCTGAAAAACACGTTTTGAAAAGTGTTCTGTTCCTGCCCTATAACTTACATGTTGTTGACCAAAGTTGCCAAAACGTGTTTATTTGTGCTGAAAAACACGTTTTGACAACTTCTGCACACTGGGGTTAAGGGCTGACTCAGTGGGCTCTTCTGAGCCAGTCAGATACACTGTGATTCCAGGAGTTGAGAAAACGCGTTTATATCGGGCTGAAAAACACGTTTTGAAAAGTGTTCTGTTCCTGCCCTATAACTTACATGTTGGTGACCAAAGTTGCCAAAACGTGTTTATTTGTGCTGAAAAACACGTTTTGACAACTTCTGCACACTGGGGTTAAGGGCTGACTCAGTGGGCTCTTCTGAGCCAGTCAGTTACACTGTGATTCCAAGGGTTGAGAAAACGCGTTTATTTCGGGCTGAAAAACACGTTTTGAAAAGTGTTCTGTTCCTGCCCTATAACTTACATGTTGGTGACCAAAGTTGCCAAAACGTGTTTATTTGTGCTGAAAAACACGTTTTGACAACTTCTGCACACTGGGGTTAAGGGCTGACTCAGTGGGCTCTTCTGAGCCAGTCAGTTACACTGTGATTCCAAGGGTTGAGAAAACGCGTTTATTTCGGGCTGAAAAACACGTTTTGAAAAGTGTTCTGTTCCTGCCCTATAACTTACATGTTGGTGACCAAAGTTGCCAAAACGTGTTTATTTGTGCTGAAAAACACGTTTTGACAACTTCTGCACACTGGGGTTAAGGGCTGACTCAGTGGGCTCTTCTGAGCCAGTCAGTTACACTGTGATTCCAGGAGTTGAGAAAACGCGTTTATTTCCGGCTGAAAAACACGTTTTGAAAAGTGTTCTGTTCCTGCCCTATAACTTACATGTTGTTGACCAAAGTTGCCAAAACGTGTTTATTTGTGCTGAAAAACACGTTTTGACAACTTCTGCACACTGGGGTTAAGGGCTGACTCAGTGGGCTCTTCTGAGCCAGTCAGTTACACTGTGATTCCAAGAGTTGAGAAAACGCGTTTATTTCGGGCTGAAAAACACGTTTTGAAAAGTGTTCTGTTCCTGCCCTATAACTTACATGTTGGTGACCAAAGTTGCCAAAACGTGTTTATTTGTGCTGAAAAACACGTTTTGACAACTTCTGCACACTGGGGTTAAGGGCTGACTCAGTGGGCTCTTCTGAGCCAGTCAGTTACACTGTGATTCCAAGAGTTGAGAAAACGCGTTTATTTCGGGCTGAAAAACACGTTTTGAAAAGTGTTCTGTTCCTGCCCTATAACTTACATGTTGTTGACCAAAGTTGCCAAAACGTGTTTATTTGTGCTGAAAAACACGTTTTGACAACTTCTGCACACTGGGGTTAAGGGCTGACTCAGTGGGCTCTTCTGAGCCAGTCAGTTACACTGTGATTCCAGTAGTTGAGAAAACGCGTTTATATCGGGCTGAAAAACACGTTTTGAAAAGTGTTCTGTTCCTGCCCTATAACTTACATGTTGGTGACCAAAGTTGCCAAAACGTGTTTATTTGTGCTGAAAAACACGTTTTGACAACTTCTGCACACTGGGGTTAAGGGCTGACTCAGTGGGCTCTTCTGAGCCAGTCAGTTACACTGTGATTCCAAGAGTTGAGAAAACGCGTTTATTTCGGGCTGAAAAACACGTTTTGAAAAGTGTTCTGTTCCTGCCCTATAACTTACATGTTGTTGACCAAAGTTGCCAAAACGTGTTTATTTGTGCTGAAAAACACGTTTTGACAACTTCTGCACACTGGGGTTAAGGGCTGACTCAGTGGGCTCTTCTGAGCCAGTCAGTTACACTGTGATTCCAGGAGTTGAGAAAACGCGTTTATTTCGGGCTGAAAAACACGTTTTGAAAAGTATGTTGTTCCTGCCCTATAACTTACATGTTGGTGACCAAAGTTGCCAAAACGTGTTTATATGTGCTGAAAAACATGTTTTGACAACTTCTGCACACTGGGGTTAAGGGCTGACTCAGTGGGCTCTTCTGAGCCAGTCAGTTACACTGTGATTCCAGGAGTTGAGAAAATGCGTTTATATCGGGCTGAAAAACACGTTTTGAAAAGTGTTCTGTTCCTGCCCTATAACTTACATGTTGGTGACCAAAGTTGCCAAAACGTGTTTATTTGTGCTGAAAAACACGTTTTGACAACTTCTGCACACTGGGGTTAAGGGCTGACTCAGTGGGCTCTTCTGAGCCAGTCAGTTACACTGTGATTCCAAGAGTTGAGAAAACGCGTTTATTTCGGGCTGAAAAACACGTTTTGAAAAGTGTTCTGTTCCTGCCCTATAACTTACATGTTGTTGACCAAAGTTGCCAAAACGTGTTTATTTGTGCTGAAAAACACGTTTTGACAACTTCTGCACACTGGGGTTAAGGGCTGACTCAGTGGGCTCTTCTGAGCCAGTCAGTTACACTGTGATTCCAGGAGTTGAGAAAACGCGTTTATTTCGGGCTGAAAAACACGTTTTGAAAAGTATGTTGTTCCTGCCCTATAACTTACATGTTGGTGACCAAAGTTGCCAAAATGTGTTTATTTGTGCTGAAAAACACGTTTTGACAACTTCTGCACACTGGGGTTAAGGGCTGACTCAGTGGGCTCTTCTGAGCCAGTCAGTTACACTGTGATTCCAGGAGTTGAGAAAACGCGTTTATATCGGGCTGAAAAACACGTTTTGAAAAGTGTTCTGTTCCTGCCCTATAACTTACATGTTGGTGACCAAAGTTGCCAAAACGTGTTTATTTGTGCTGAAAAACACGTTTTGACAACTTCTGCACACTGGGGTTAAGGGCTGACTCAGTGGGCTCTTCTGAGCCAGTCAGTTACACTGTGATTCCAAGGGTTGAGAAAACGCGTTTATTTCGGGCTGAAAAACACGTTTTGAAAAGTGTTCTGTTCCTGCCCTATAACTTACATGTTGTTGACCAAAGTTGCCAAAACGTGTTTATTTGTGCTGAAAAACACGTTTTGACAACTTCTGCACACTGGGGTTAAGGGCTGACTCAGTGGGCTCTTCTGAGCCAGTCAGTTACACTGTGATTCCAGGAGTTGAGAAAACGCGTTTATTTCGGGCTGAAAAACACGTTTTGAAAAGTGTTCTGTTCCTGCCCTATAACTTACATGTTGGTGACCAAAGTTGCCAAAACGTGTTTATTTGTGCTGAAAAACACGTTTTGACAACTTCTGCACACTGGGGTTAAGGGCTGACTCAGTGGGCTCTTCTGAGCCAGTCAGTTACACTGTGATTCCAGGAGTTGAGAAAACGCGTTTATTTCGGGCTGAAAAACACGTTTTGAAAAGTGTTCTGTTCCTGCCCTATAACTTACATGTTGTTGACCAAAGTTGCCAAAACGTGTTTATTTGTGCTGAAAAACACGTTTTGACAACTTCTGCACACTGGGGTTAAGGGCTGACTCAGTGGGCTCTTCTGAGCCAGTCAGTTACACTGTGATTCCAAGGGTTGAGAAAACGCGTTTATTTCGGGCTGAAAAACACGTTTTGAAAAGTGTTCTGTTCCTGCCCTATAACTTACATGTTGGTGACCAAAGTTGCCAAAACGTGTTTATTTGTGCTAAAAAACACGTTTTGACAACTTCTGCACACTGGGGTTAAGGGCTGACTCAGTGGGCTCTTCTGAGCCAGTCAGTTACAGTGTGATTCCAGGAGTTGAGAAAACGCGTTTATTTCGGGCTGAAAAACACGTTTTGAAAAGTGTTCTGTTCCTGCCCTATAACTTACATGTTGTTGACCAAAGTTGCCAAAACGTGTTTATTTGTGCTGAAAAACACGTTTTGACAACTTCTGCACGCTGGGGTTAAGGGCTGACTCAGTGGGCTCTTCTGAGCCAGTCAGTTACACTGTGATTCCAAGAGTTGAGAAAACGCGTTTATTTCGGGCTGAAAAACACGTTTTGAAAAGTGTTCTGTTCCTGCCCTATAACTTACATGTTGTTGACCAAAGTTGCCAAAACGTGTTTATTTGTGCTGAAAAACACGTTTTGACAACTTCTGCACACTGGGGTTAAGGGCTGACTCAGTGGGCTCTTCTGAGCCAGTCAGTTACACTGTGATTCCAGGAGTTGAGAAAACGCGTTTATTTCGGGCTGAAAAACACGTTTTGAAAAGTGCTCTGTTCCTGCCCTATAACTTACATGTTGGTGACCAAAGTTGCCAAAACGTGTTTATTTGTGCTTAAAAACACGTTTTGACAACTTCTGCACACTGGGGTTAAGGGCTGACTCAGTGGGCTCTTCTGAGCCAGTCAGTTACACTGTGATTCCAATGGTTGAGAAAACGCGTTTATTTCGTGCTGAAAAACACGTTTTGAAAAGTGTTCTGTTCCTGCCCTATAACTTACATGTTGGTGACCAAAGTTGCCAAAACGTGTTTATTTGTGCTGAAAAACACGTTTTGACAACTTATGCACACTGGGGTTAAGGGCTGACTCAGTGGGCTCTTCTGAGCCAGTCAGTTACACTGTGATTCCAAGGGTTGAGAAAACGCGTTTATTTCGGGCTGAAAAACACGTTTTGAAAAGTGTTCTGTTCCTGCCCTATAACTTACATGTTGGTGACCAAAGTTGCCAAAACGTGTTTATTTGTGCTGAAAAACACGTTTTGACAACTTCTGCACACTGGGGTTAAGGGCTGACTCAGTGGGCTCTTCTGAGCCAGTCAGTTACACTGTGATTCCAGGAGTTGAGAAAACGCGTTTATTTCGGGCTGAAAAACACGTTTTGAGAGTGTTCTGTTCCTGCCCTATAACTTACATGTTGTTGACCAAAGTTGCCAAAACGTGTTTATTTGTGCTGAAAAACACGTTTTGACAACTTCTGCACACTGGGGTTAAGGGCTGACTCAGTGGGCTCTTCTGAGCCAGTCAGTTACACTGTGATTCCAGTAGTTGAGAAAACGCGTTTATATCGGGCTGAAAAACACGTTTTGAAAAGTGTTCTGTTCCTGCCCTATAACTTACATGTTGGTGACCAAAGTTGCCAAAACGTGTTTATTTGTGCTGAAAAACACGTTTTGACAACTTCTGCACACTGGGGTTAAGGGCTGACTCAGTGGGCTCTTCTGAGCCAGTCAGTTACACTGTGATTCCAAGAGTTGAGAAAACGCGTTTATTTCGGGCTGAAAAACACGTTTTGAAAAGTGTTCTGTTCCTGCCCTATAACTTACATGTTGTTGACCAAAGTTGCCAAAACGTGTTTATTTGTGCTGAAAAACACGTTTTGACAACTTCTGCACACTGGGGTTAAGGGCTGACTCAGTGGGCTCTTCTGAGCCAGTCAGTTACACTGTGATTCCAGGAGTTGAGAAAACGCGTTTATTTCGGGCTGAAAAACACGTTTTGAAAAGTATGTTGTTCCTGCCCTATAACTTACATGTTGGTGACCAAAGTTGCCAAAACGTGTTTATATGTGCTGAAAAACATGTTTTGACAACTTCTGCACACTGGGGTTAAGGGCTGACTCAGTGGGCTCTTCTGAGCCAGTCAGTTACACTGTGATTCCAGGAGTTGAGAAAATGCGTTTATATCGGGCTGAAAAACACGTTTGAAAAGTGTTCTGTTCCTGCCCTATAACTTACATGTTGGTGACCAAAGTTGCCAAAACGTGTTTATTTGTGCTGAAAAACACGTTTTGACAACTTCTGCACACTGGGGTTAAGGGCTGACTCAGTGGGCTCTTCTGAGCCAGTCAGTTACACTGTGATTCCAAGAGTTGAGAAAACGCGTTTATTTCGGGCTGAAAAACACGTTTTGAAAAGTGTTCTGTTCCTGCCCTATAACTTACATGTTGTTGACCAAAGTTGCCAAAACGTGTTTATTTGTGCTGAAAAACACGTTTTGACAACTTCTGCACACTGGGGTTAAGGGCTGACTCAGTGGGCTCTTCTGAGCCAGTCAGTTACACTGTGATTCCAGGAGTTGAGAAAACGCGTTTATTTCGGGCTGAAAAACACGTTTTGAAAAGTATGTTGTTCCTGCCCTATAACTTACATGTTGGTGACCAAAGTTGCCAAAATGTGTTTATTTGTGCTGAAAAACACGTTTTGACAACTTCTGCACACTGGGGTTAAGGGCTGACTCAGTGGGCTCTTCTGAGCCAGTCAGTTACACTGTGATTCCAGGAGTTGAGAAAACGCGTTTATATCGGGCTGAAAAACACGTTTTGAAAAGTGTTCTGTTCCTGCCCTATAACTTACATGTTGGTGACCAAAGTTGCCAAAACGTGTTTATTTGTGCTGAAAAACACGTTTTGACAACTTCTGCACACTGGGGTTAAGGGCTGACTCAGTGGGCTCTTCTGAGCCAGTCAGTTACACTGTGATTCCAAGGGTTGAGAAAACGCGTTTATTTCGGGCTGAAAAACACGTTTTGAAAAGTGTTCTGTTCCTGCCCTATAACTTACATGTTGTTGACCAAAGTTGCCAAAACGTGTTTATTTGTGCTGAAAAACACGTTTTGACAACTTCTGCACACTGGGGTTAAGGGCTGACTCAGTGGGCTCTTCTGAGCCAGTCAGTTACACTGTGATTCCAGGAGTTGAGAAAACGCGTTTATTTCGGGCTGAAAAACACGTTTTGAAAAGTGTTCTGTTCCTGCCCTATAACTTACATGTTGGTGACCAAAGTTGCCAAAACGTGTTTATTTGTGCTGAAAAACACGTTTTGACAACTTCTGCACACTGGGGTTAAGGGCTGACTCAGTGGGCTCTTCTGAGCCAGTCAGTTACACTGTGATTCCAGGAGTTGAGAAAACGCGTTTATTTCGGGCTGAAAAACACGTTTTGAAAAGTGTTCTGTTCCTGCCCTATAACTTACATGTTGTTGACCAAAGTTGCCAAAACGTGTTTATTTGTGCTGAAAAACACGTTTTGACAACTTCTGCACACTGGGGTTAAGGGCTGACTCAGTGGGCTCTTCTGAGCCAGTCAGTTACACTGTGATTCCAAGGGTTGAGAAAACGCGTTTATTTCGGGCTGAAAAACACGTTTTGAAAAGTGTTCTGTTCCTGCCCTATAACTTACATGTTGGTGACCAAAGTTGCCAAAACGTGTTTTTTTGTGCTGAAAAACACGTTTTGACAACTTCTGCACACTGGGGTTAAGGGCTGACTCAGTGGGCTCTTCTGAGCCAGTCAGTTACACTGTGATTCCAAGGGTTGAGAAAACGCGTTTATTTCGGGCTGAAAAACACGTTTTGAAAAGTGTTCTGTTCCTGCCCTATAACTTACATGTTGGTGACCAAAGTTGCCAAAACGTGTTTATTTGTGCTAAAAAACACGTTTTGACAACTTCTGCACACTGGGGTTAAGGGCTGACTCAGTGGGCTCTTCTGAGCCAGTCAGTTACAGTGTGATTCCAGGAGTTGAGAAAACGCGTTTATTTCGGGCTGAAAAACACGTTTTGAAAAGTGTTCTGTTCCTGCCCTATAACTTACATGTTGTTGACCAAAGTTGCCAAAACGTGTTTATTTGTGCTGAAAAACACGTTTTGACAACTTCTGCACGCTGGGGTTAAGGGCTGACTCAGTGGCCTCTTCTGAGCCAGTCAGTTACACTGTGATTCCAAGAGTTGAGAAAACGCGTTTATTTCGGGCTGAAAAACACGTTTTGAAAAGTGTTCTGTTCCTGCCCTATAACTTACATGTTGTTGACCAAAGTTGCCAAAACGTGTTTATTTGTGCTGAAAAACACGTTTTGACAACTTCTGCACACTGGGGTTAAGGGCTGACTCAGTGGGCTCTTCTGAGCCAGTCAGTTACACTGTGATTCCAGGAGTTGAGAAAACGCGTTTATTTCGGGCTGAAAAACACGTTTTGAAAAGTGCTCTGTTCCTGCCCTATAACTTACATGTTGGTGACCAAAGTTGCCAAAACGTGTTTATTTGTGCTTAAAAACACGTTTTGACAACTTCTGCACACTGGGGTTAAGGGCTGACTCAGTGGGCTCTTCTGAGCCAGTCAGTTACACTGTGATTCCAATGGTTGAGAAAACGCGTTTATTTCGTGCTGAAAAACACGTTTTGAAAAGTGTTCTGTTCCTGCCCTATAACTTACATGTTGGTGACCAAAGTTGCCAAAACGTGTTTATTTGTGCTGAAAAACACGTTTTGACAACTTATGCACACTGGGGTTAAGGGCTGACTCAGTGGGCTCTTCTGAGCCAGTCAGTTACACTGTGATTCCAAGGGTTGAGAAAACGCGTTTATTTCGGGCTGAAAAACACGTTTTGAAAAGTGTTCTGTTCCTGCCCTATAACTTACATGTTGGTGACCAAAGTTGCCAAAACGTGTTTATTTGCGCTGAAAAACACGTTTTGACAACTTCTGCACACTGGGGTTAAGGGCTGACTCAGTGGGCTCTTCTGAGCCAGTCAGTTACACTGTGATTCCAGGAGTTGAGAAAACGCGTTTATTTCGGGCTGAAAAACACGTTTTGAAAAGTGTTCTGTTCCTGCCCTATAACTTACATGTTGTTGACCAAAGTTGCCAAAACGTGTTTATTTGTGCTGAAAAACACGTTTTGACAACTTCTGCACACTGGGGTTAAGGGCTGACTCAGTGGGCTCTTCTGAGCCAGTCAGTTACACTGTGATTCCAGGAGTTGAGAAAACGCGTTTATTTCGGGCTGAAAAACACGTTTTGAAAAGTGTTCTGATCCTGCCCTATAACTTACGTTGTTGACCAAAGTTGCCAAAACGTGTTTATTTGTGCTGAAAAACACGTTTTGACAACTTTTGCACACTGGGGTTAAGGTCTGACTCAGTGGGCTCTTCTGAGTCAGTCAGTTACACTGTGATTCCAGGAGTTGAGAAAACTCGTTTATTTCGGGCTGAAAAACACGTTTTGAAAAGTGTTCTGTTCCTGCCCTATAACTTACATGTTGTTGACCAAAGTTGCCAAAACGTGTTTATTTGTGCTGAAAAACACGTTTTGACAACTTCTGCACACTGGGGTTAAGGGCTGACTCAGTGGGCTCTTCTGAGCCAGTCAGTTACACTGTGATTCCAAGAGTTGAGAAAACGCGTTTATTTCGGGCTGAAAAACACGTTTTGAAAAGTGTTCTGTTCCTGCCCTATAACTTACATGTTGTTGACCAAAGTTGCCAAAACGTGTTTATTTGTGCTGAAAAACACGTTTTGACAACTTCTGCACACTGGGGTTAAGGGCTGACTCAGTGGGCTCTTCTGAGCCAGTCAGTTACACTGTGATTCCAAGAGTTGAGAAAACGCGTTTATTTCGGGCTGAAAAACACGTTTTGAAAAGTGTTCTGTTCCTGCCCTATAACTTACATGTTGTTGACCAAAGTTGCCAAAACGTGTTTATTTGTGCTGAAAAACACGTTTTGACAACTTCTGCACACTGGGGTTAAGGGCTGACTCAGTGGGCTCTTCTGAGCCAGTCAGTTACACTGTGATTCCAGGAGTTGAGAAAACGCGTTTATTTCGGGCTGAAAAACACGTTTTGAAAAGTGTTCTGTTCCTGCCCTATAACTTACATGTTGGTGACCAAAGTTGCCAAAACGTGTTTATTTGTGCTGAAAAACACGTTTTGACAACTTCTGCACACTGGGGTTAAGGGCTGACTCAGTGGGCTCTTCTGAGCCAGTCAGTTACACTGTGATTCCAAGAGTTGAGAAAACGCGTTTATTTCGGGCTGAAAAACACGTTTTGAAAAGTGTTCTGTTCCTGCCCTATAACTTACATGTTGTTGACCAAAGTTGCCAAAACGTGTTTATTTGTGCTGAAAAACACGTTTTGACAACTTCTGCACACTGGGGTTAAGGGCTGACTCAGTGGGCTCTTCTGAGCCAGTCAGTTACACTGTGATTCCAGTAGTTGAGAAAACGCGTTTATATCGGGCTGAAAAACACGTTTTGAAAAGTGTTCTGTTCCTGCCCTATAACTTACATGTTGGTGACCAAAGTTGCCAAAACGTGTTTATTTGTGCTGAAAAACACGTTTTGACAACTTCTGCACACTGGGGTTAAGGTCTGACTCAGTGGGCTCTTCTGACCCAGTCAGTTACACTGTGATTCCAAGGGTTGAGAAAACGCGTTTATTTCGGGCTGAAAAACACGTTTTGAAAAGTGTTCTGTTCCTGCCCTATAACTTACATGTTGGTGACCAAAGTTGCCAAAACGTGTTTATTTGTGCTGAAAAACACGTTTTGACAACTTCTGCACACTGGGGTTAAGGGCTGACTCAGTGGGCTCTTCTGAGCCAGTCAGTTACACTGTGATTCCAGGAGTTGAGAAAACGCGTTTATTTCGGGCTGAAAAACACGTTTTGAAAAGTATGTTGTTCCTGCCCTATAACTTACATGTTGGTGACCAAAGTTGCCAAAACGTGTTTATTTGTGCTGAAAAACACGTTTTGACAACTTCTGCACACTGGGGTTAAGGGCTGACTCAGTGGGCTCTTCTGAGCCAGTCAGTTACACTGTGATTCCAGGAGTTGAGAAAACGCGTTTATATCGGGCTGAAAAACATGTTTTGAAAAGTGTTCTGTTCCTGCCCTATAACTTACATGTTGGTGACCAAAGTTGCCAAAACGTGTTTATTTGTGCTGAAAAACACGTTTTGACAACTTCTGCACACTGGGGTTAAGGGCTGACTCAGTGGGCTCTTCTGAGCCAGTCAGTTACACTGTGATTCCAAGAGTTGAGAAAACGCGTTTATTTCGGGCTGAAAAACACGTTTTGAAAAGTGTTCTGTTCCTGCCCTATAACTTACATGTTGTTGACCAAAGTTGCCAAAACGTGTTTATTTGTGCTGAAAAACACGTTTTGACAACTTCTGCACACTGGGGTTAAGGGCTGACTCAGTGGGCTCTTCTGAGCCAGTCAGTTACACTGTGATTCCAGGAGTTGAGAAAACGCGTTTATTTCGGGCTGAAAAACACGTTTTGAAAAGTGTTCTGTTCCTGCCCTATAACTTACATGTTGGTGACCAAAGTTGCCAAAACGTGTTTATTTGTGCTGAAAAACACGTTTTGACAACTTCTGCACACTGGGGTTAAGGGCTGACTCAGTGGGCTCTTCTGAGCCAGTCAGTTACACTGTGATTCCAAGAGTTGAGAAAACGCGTTTATTTCGGGCTGAAAAACACGTTTTGAAAAGTGTTCTGTTCCTGCCCTATAACTTACATGTTGTTGACCAAAGTTGCCAAAACGTGTTTATTTGTGCTGAAAAACACGTTTTGACAACTTCTGCACACTGGGGTTAAGGGCTGACTCAGTGGGCTCTTCTGAGCCAGTCAGTTACACTGTGATTCCAGGAGTTGAGAAAACGCGTTTATTTCGGGCTGAAAAACACGTTTTGAAAAGTGCTCTGTTCCTGCCCTATAACTTACATGTTGGTGACCAAAGTTGCCAAAACGTGTTTATTTGTGCTTAAAAACACGTTTTGACAACTTCTGCACACTGGGGTTAAGGGCTGACTCAGTGGGCTCTTCTGAGCCAGTCAGTTACACTGTGATTCCAATGGTTGAGAAAACGCGTTTATTTCGTGCTGAAAAACACGTTTTGAAAAGTGTTCTGTTCCTGCCCTATAACTTACATGTTGGTGACCAAAGTTGCCAAAACGTGTTTATTTGTGCTGAAAAACACGTTTTGACAACTTATGCACACTGGGGTTAAGGGCTGACTCAGTGGGCTCTTCTGAGCCAGTCAGTTACACTGTGATTCCAAGGGTTGAGAAAACGCGTTTATTTCGGGCTGAAAAACACGTTTTGAAAAGTGTTCTGTTCCTGCCCTATAACTTACATGTTGGTGACCAAAGTTGCCAAAACGTGTTTATTTGTGCTGAAAAACACGTTTTGACAACTTCTGCACACTGGGGTTAAGGGCTGACTCAGTGGGCTCTTCTGAGCCAGTCAGTTACACTGTGATTCCAGGAGTTGAGAAAACGCGTTTATTTCGGGCTGAAAAACACGTTTTGAAAAGTGTTCTGTTCCTGCCCTATAACTTACATGTTGTTGACCAAAGTTGCCAAAACGTGTTTATTTGTGCTGAAAAACACGTTTTGACAACTTCTGCACACTGGGGTTAAGGGCTGACTCAGTGGGCTCTTCTGAGCCAGTCAGTTACACTGTGATTCCAGGAGTTGAGAAAACGCGTTTATTTCGGGCTGAAAAACACGTTTTGAAAAGTGTTCTGTTCCTGCCCTATAACTTACGTTGTTGACCAAAGTTGCCAAAACGTGTTTATTTGTGCTGAAAAACACGTTTTGACAACTTTTGCACACTGGGGTTAAGGTCTGACTCAGTGGGCTCTTCTGAGTCAGTCAGTTACACTGTGATTCCAGGAGTTGAGAAAACTCGTTTATTTCGGGCTGAAAAACACGTTTTGAAAAGTGTTCTGTTCCTGCCCTATAACTTACATGTTGTTGACCAAAGTTGCCAAAACGTGTTTATTTGTGCTGAAAAACACGTTTTGACAACTTCTGCACACTGGGGTTAAGGGCTGACTCAGTGGGCTCTTCTGAGCCAGTCAGTTACACTGTGATTCCAAGAGTTGAGAAAACGCGTTTATTTCGGGCTGAAAAACACGTTTTGAAAAGTGTTCTGTTCCTGCCCTATAACTTACATGTTGTTGACCAAAGTTGCCAAAACGTGTTTATTTGTGCTGAAAAACACGTTTTGACAACTTCTGCACACTGGGGTTAAGGGCTGACTCAGTGGGCTCTTCTGAGCCAGTCAGTTACACTGTGATTCCAAGAGTTGAGAAAACGCGTTTATTTCGGGCTGAAAAACACGTTTTGAAAAGTGTTCTGTTCCTGCCCTATAACTTACATGTTGTTGACCAAAGTTGCCAAAACGTGTTTATTTGTGCTGAAAAACACGTTTTGACAACTTCTGCACACTGGGGTTAAGGGCTGACTCAGTGGGCTCTTCTGAGCCAGTCAGTTACACTGTGATTCCAGGAGTTGAGAAAACGCGTTTATTTCGGGCTGAAAAACACGTTTTGAAAAGTGTTCTGTTCCTGCCCTATAACTTACATGTTGGTGACCAAAGTTGCCAAAACGTGTTTATTTGTGCTGAAAAACACGTTTTGACAACTTCTGCACACTGGGGTTAAGGGCTGACTCAGTGGGCTCTTCTGAACCAGTCAGTTACACTGTGATTCCAAGAGTTGAGAAAACGCGTTTATTTCGGGCTGAAAAACACGTTTTGAAAAGTGTTCTGTTCCTGCCCTATAACTTACATGTTGTTGACCAAAGTTGCCAAAACGTGTTTATTTGTGCTGAAAAACACGTTTTGACAACTTCTGCACACTGGGGTTAAGGGCTGACTCAGTGGGCTCTTCTGAGCCAGTCAGTTACACTGTGATTCCAGTAGTTGAGAAAACGCGTTTATATCGGGCTGAAAAACACGTTTTGAAAAGTGTTCTGTTCCTGCCCTATAACTTACATGTTGGTGACCAAAGTTGCCAAAACGTGTTTATTTGTGCTGAAAAACACGTTTTGACAACTTCTGCACACTGGGGTTAAGGTCTGACTCAGTGGGCTCTTCTGAGCCAGTCAGTTACACTGTGATTCCAAGGGTTGAGAAAACGCGTTTATTTCGGGCTGAAAAACACGTTTTGAAAAGTGTTCTGTTCCTGCCCTATAACTTACATGTTGGTGACCAAAGTTGCCAAAACGTGTTTATTTGTGCTGAAAAACACGTTTTGACAACTTCTGCACACTGGGGTTAAGGGCTGACTCAGTGGGCTCTTCTGAGCCAGTCAGTTACACTGTGATTCCAGGAGTTGAGAAAACGCGTTTATTTCGGGCTGAAAAACACGTTTTGAAAAGTATGTTGTTCCTGCCCTATAACTTACATGTTGGTGACCAAAGTTGCCAAAACGTGTTTATTTGTGCTGAAAAACACGTTTTGACAACTTCTGCACACTGGGGTTAAGGGCTGACTCAGTGGGCTCTTCTGAGCCAGTCAGTTACACTGTGATTCCAGGAGTTGAGAAAACGCGTTTATATCGGGCTGAAAAACATGTTTTGAAAAGTGTTCTGTTCCTGCCCTATAACTTACATGTTGGTGACCAAAGTTGCCAAAACGTGTTTATTTGTGCTGAAAAACACGTTTTGACAACTTCTGCACACTGGGGTTAAGGGCTGACTCAGTGGGCTCTTCTGAGCCAGTCAGTTACACTGTGATTCCAAGAGTTGAGAAAACGCGTTTATTTCGGGCTGAAAAACACGTTTTGAAAAGTGTTCTGTTCCTGCCCTATAACTTACATGTTGTTGACCAAAGTTGCCAAAACGTGTTTATTTGTGCTGAAAAACACGTTTTGACAACTTCTGCACACTGGGGTTAAGGGCTGACTCAGTGGGCTCTTCTGAGCCAGTCAGTTACACTGTGATTCCAGGAGTTGAGAAAACGCGTTTATTTCGGGCTGAAAAACACGTTTTGAAAAGTGTTCTGTTCCTGCCCTATAACTTACATGTTGGTGACCAAAGTTGCCAAAACGTGTTTATTTGTGCTGAAAAACACGTTTTGACAACTTCTGCACACTGGGGTTAAGGGCTGACTCAGTGGGCTCTTCTGAGCCAGTCAGTTACACTGTGATTCCAAGAGTTGAGAAAACGCGTTTATTTCGGGCTGAAAAACACGTTTTGAAAAGTGTTCTGTTCCTGCCCTATAACTTACATGTTGTTGACCAAAAATGCCAAAACGTGTTTATTTGTGCTGAAAAACACGTTTTGACAACTTCTGCACACTGGGGTTAAGGGCTGACTCAGTGGGCTCTTCTGAGCCAGTCAGTTACACTGTGATTCCAGGAGTTGAGAAAACGCGTTTATTTCGGGCTGAAAAACACGTTTTGAAAAGTGTTCTGTTCCTGCCCTATAACTTACGTTGTTGACCAAAGTTGCCAAAACGTGTTTATTTGTGCTGAAAAACACGTTTTGACAACTTTTGCACACTGGGGTTAAGGTCTGACTCAGTGGGCTCTTCTGAGCCAGTCAGTTACACTGTGATTCCAGGAGTTGAGAAAACTCGTTTATTTCGGGCTGAAAAACACGTTTTGAAAAGTGTTCTGTTCCTGCCCTATAACTTACATGTTGTTGACCAAAGTTGCCAAAACGTGTTTATTTGTGCTGAAAAACACGTTTTGACAACTTCTGCACACTGGGGTTAAGGGCTGACTCAGTGGGCTCTTCTGAGCCAGTCAGTTACACTGTGATTCCAAGAGTTGAGAAAACGCATTTATTTCGGGCTGAAAAACACGTTTTGAAAAGTGTTCTGTTCCTGCCCTATAACTTACATGTTGTTGACCAAAGTTGCCAAAACGTGTTTATTTGTGCTGAAAAACACGTTTTGACAACTTCTGCACACTGGGGTTAAGGGCTGACTCAGTGGGCTCTTCTGAGCCATACAGTTACACTGTGATTCCAAGAGTTGAGAAAACGCGTTTATTTCGGGCTGAAAAACACGTTTTGAAAAGTGTTCTGTTCCTGCCCTATAACTTACATGTTGTTGACCAAAGTTGCCAAAACGTGTTTATTTGTGCTGAAAAACACGTTTTGACAACTTCTGCACACTGGGGTTAAGGGCTGACTCAGTGGGCTCTTCTGAGCCAGTCAGTTACACTGTGATTCCAGGAGTTGAGAAAACGCGTTTATTTCGGGCTGAAAAACACGTTTTGAAAAGTGTTCTGTTCCTGCCCTATAACTTACATGTTGGTGACCAAAGTTGCCAAAACGTGTTTATTTGTGCTGAAAAACACGTTTTGACAACTTCTGCACACTGGGGTTAAGGGCTGACTCAGTGGGCTCTTCTGAGCCAGTCAGTTACACTGTGATTCCAAGAGTTGAGAAAACGCGTTTATTTCGGGCTGAAAAACACGTTTTGAAAAGTGTTCTGTTCCTGCCCTATAACTTACATGTTGTTGACCAAAGTTGCCAAAACGTGTTTATTTGTGCTGAAAAACACGTTTTGACAACTTCTGCACACTGGGGTTAAGGTCTGACTCAGTGGGCTCTTCTGAGCCAGTCAGTTACACTGTGATTCCAAGGGTTGAGAAAACGCGTTTATTTCGGGCTGAAAAACACGTTTTGAAAAGTGTTCTGTTCCTGCCCTATAACTTACATGTTGGTGACCAAAGTTGCCAAAACGTGTTTATTTGTGCTGAAAAACACGTTTTGACAACTTCTGCACACTGGGGTTAAGGGCTGACTCAGTGGGCTCTTCTGAGCCAGTCAGTTACACTGTGATTCCAGGAGTTGAGAAAACGCGTTTATTTCGGGCTGAAAAACACGTTTTGAAAAGTATGTTGTTCCTGCCCTATAACTTACATGTTGGTGACCAAAGTTGCCAAAACGTGTTTATTTGTGCTGAAAAACACGTTTTGACAACTTCTGCACACTGGGGTTAAGGGCTGACTCAGTGGGCTCTTCTGAGCCAGTCAGTTACACTGTGATTCCAGGAGTTGAGAAAACGCGTTTATATCGGGCTGAAAAACATGTTTTGAAAAGTGTTCTGTTCCTGCCCTATAACTTACATGTTGGTGACCAAAGTTGCCAAAACGTGTTTATTTGTGCTGAAAAACACGTTTTGACAACTTCTGCACACTGGGGTTAAGGGCTGACTCAGTGGGCTCTTCTGAGCCAGTCAGTTACACTGTGATTCCAAGAGTTGAGAAAACGCGTTTATTTCGGGCTGAAAAACACGTTTTGAAAAGTGTTCTGTTCCTGCCCTATAACTTACATGTTGTTGACCAAAGTTGCCAAAACGTGTTTATTTGTGCTGAAAAACACGTTTTGACAACTTCTGCACACTGGGGTTAAGGGCTGACTCAGTGGGCTCTTCTGAGCCAGTCAGTTACACTGTGATTCCAGGAGTTGAGAAAACGCGTTTATTTCGGGCTGAAAAACACGTTTTGAAAAGTGTTCTGTTCCTGCCCTATAACTTACATGTTGGTGACCAAAGTTGCCAAAACGTGTTTATTTGTGCTGAAAAACACGTTTTGACAACTTCTGCACACTGGGGTTAAGGGCTGACTCAGTGGGCTCTTCTGAGCCAGTCAGTTACACTGTGATTCCAGGAGTTGAGAAAACGCGTTTATTTCGGGCTGAAAAACACGTTTTGAAAAGTGTTCTGTTCCTGCCCTATAACTTACATGTTGTTGACCAAAGTTGCCAAAACGTGTTTATTTGTGCTGAAAAACACGTTTTGACAACTTCTGCACACTGGGGTTAAGGGCTGACTCAGTGGGCTCTTCTGAGCCAGTCAGTTACACTGTGATTCCAGGAGTTGAGAAAACGCGTTTATTTCGGGCTGAAAAACACGTTTTGAAAAGTGTTCTGTTCCTGCCCTATAACTTACGTTGTTGACCAAAGTTGCCAAAACGTGTTTATTTGTGCTGAAAAACACGTTTTGACAACTTCTGCACACTGGGGTTAAGGGCTGACTCAGTGGGCTCTTCTGAGCCAGTCAGTTACACTGTGATTCCAAGAGTTGAGAAAACGCGTTTATTTCGGGCTGAAAAACACGTTTTGAAAAGTGTTCTGTTCCTGCCCTATAACTTACATGTTGTTGACCAAAGTTGCCAAAACGTGTTTATTTGTGCTGAAAAACACGTTTTGACAACTTCTGCACACTGGGGTTAAGGGCTGACTCAGTGGGCTCTTCTGAGCCAGTCAGTTACACTGTGATTCCAAGAGTTGAGAAAACGCGTTTATTTCGGGCTGAAAAACACGTTTTGAAAAGTGTTCTGTTCCTGCCCTATAACTTACATGTTGTTGACCAAAGTTGCCAAAACGTGTTTATTTGTGCTGAAAAACACGTTTTGACAACTTCTGCACACTGGGGTTAAGGGCTGACTCAGTGGGCTCTTCTGAGCCAGTCAGTTACACTGTGATTCCAGGAGTTGAGAAAACGCGTTTATTTCGGGCTGAAAAACACGTTTTGAAAAGTGTTCTGTTCCTGCCCTATAACTTACATGTTGGTGACCAAAGTTGCCAAAACGTGTTTATTTGTGCTGAAAAACACGTTTTGACAACTTCTGCACACTGGGGTTAAGGGCTGACTCAGTGGGCTCTTCTGAGCCAGTCAGTTACACTGTGATTCCAAGAGTTGAGAAAACGCGTTTATTTCGGGCTGAAAAACACGTTTTGAAAAGTGTTCTGTTCCTGCCCTATAACTTACATGTTGTTGACCAAAGTTGCCAAAACGTGTTTATTTGTGCTGAAAAACACGTTTTGACAACTTCTGCACACTGGGGTTAAGGGCTGACTCAGTGGGCTCTTCTGAGCCAGTCAGTTACACTGTGATTCCAGTAGTTGAGAAAACGCGTTTATATCGGGCTGAAAAACACGTTTTGAAAAGTGTTCTGTTCCTGCCCTATAACTTACATGTTGGTGACCAAAGTTGCCAAAACGTGTTTATTTGTGCTGAAAAACACGTTTTGACAACTTCTGCACACTGGGGTTAAGGTCTGACTCAGTGGGCTCTTCTGAGCCAGTCAGTTACACTGTGATTCCAAGGGTTGAGAAAACGCGTTTATTTCGGGCTGAAAAACACGTTTTGAAAAGTGTTCTGTTCCTGCCCTATAACTTACATGTTGGTGACCAAAGTTGCCAAAACGTGTTTATTTGTGCTGAAAAACACGTTTTGACAACTTCTGCACACTGGGGTTAAGGGCTGACTCAGTGGGCTCTTCTGAGCCAGTCAGTTACACTGTGATTCCAGGAGTTGAGAAAACGCGTTTATTTCGGGCTGAAAAACACGTTTTGAAAAGTATGTTGTTCCTGCCCTATAACTTACATGTTGGTGACCAAAGTTGCCAAAACGTGTTTATTTGTGCTGAAAAACACGTTTTGACAACTTCTGCACACTGGGGTTAAGGGCTGACTCAGTGGGCTCTTCTGAGCCAGTCAGTTACACTGTGATTCCAGGAGTTGAGAAAACGCGTTTATATCGGGCTGAAAAACATGTTTTGAAAAGTGTTCTGTTCCTGCCCTATAACTTACATGTTGGTGACCAAAGTTGCCAAAACGTGTTTATTTGTGCTGAAAAACACGTTTTGACAACTTCTGCACACTGGGGTTAAGGGCTGACTCAGTGGGCTCTTCTGAGCCAGTCAGTTACACTGTGATTCCAAGAGTTGAGAAAACGCGTTTATTTCGGGCTGAAAAACACGTTTTGAAAAGTGTTCTGTTCCTGCCCTATAACTTACATGTTGTTGACCAAAGTTGCCAAAACGTGTTTATTTGTGCTGAAAAACACGTTTTGACAACTTCTGCACACTGGGGTTAAGGGCTGACTCAGTGGGCTCTTCTGAGCCAGTCAGTTACACTGTGATTCCAGGAGTTGAGAAAACGCGTTTATTTCGGGCTGAAAAACACGTTTTGAAAAGTGTTCTGTTCCTGCCCTATAACTTACATGTTGGTGACCAAAGTT
Organism: Lepisosteus platostomus; assembly: GCF_059453375.1. Taxonomy (NCBI): domain Eukaryota; kingdom Metazoa; phylum Chordata; class Actinopteri; order Semionotiformes; family Lepisosteidae; genus Lepisosteus; species Lepisosteus platostomus. The sequence continues at coordinate 27,205,114 of NC_142620.1, forward strand.
GCCAAAACGTGTTTATTTGTGCTGAAAAACACGTTTTGACAACTTCTGCACACTGGGGTTAAGGGCTGACTCAGTGGGCTCTTCTGAGCCAGTCAGTTACACTGTGATTCCAAGAGTTGAGAAAACGCGTTTATTTCGGGCTGAAAAACACGTTTTGAAAAGTGTTCTGTTCCTGCCCTATAACTTACATGTTGTTGACCAAAGTTGCCAAAACGTGTTTATTTGTGCTGAAAAACACGTTTTGACAACTTCTGCACACTGGGGTTAAGGGCTGACTCAGTGGGCTCTTCTGAGCCAGTCAGTTACACTGTGATTCCAGGAGTTGAGAAAACGCGTTTATTTCGGGCTGAAAAACACGTTTTGAAAAGTGTTCTGTTCCTGCCCTATAACTTACGTTGTTGACCAAAGTTGCCAAAACGTGTTTATTTGTGCTGAAAAACACGTTTTGACAACTTTTGCACACTGGGGTTAAGGTCTGACTCAGTGGGCTCTTCTGAGCCAGTCAGTTACACTGTGATTCCAGGAGTTGAGAAAACTCGTTTATTTCGGGCTGAAAAACACGTTTTGAAAAGTGTTCTGTTCCTGCCCTATAACTTACATGTTGTTGACCAAAGTTGCCAAAACGTGTTTATTTGTGCTGAAAAACACGTTTTGACAACTTCTGCACACTGGGGTTAAGGGCTGACTCAGTGGGCTCTTCTGAGCCAGTCAGTTACACTGTGATTCCAAGAGTTGAGAAAACGCGTTTATTTCGGGCTGAAAAACACGTTTTGAAAAGTGTTCTGTTCCTGCCCTATAACTTACATGTTGTTGACCAAAGTTGCCAAAACGTGTTTATTTGTGCTGAAAAACACGTTTTGACAACTTCTGCACACTGGGGTTAAGGGCTGACTCAGTGGGCTCTTCTGAGCCAGTCAGTTACACTGTGATTCCAAGAGTTGAGAAAACGCGTTTATTTCGGGCTGAAAAACACGTTTTGAAAAGTGTTCTGTTCCTGCCCTATAACTTACATGTTGTTGACCAAAGTTGCCAAAACGTGTTTATTTGTGCTGAAAAACACGTTTTGACAACTTCTGCACACTGGGGTTAAGGGCTGACTCAGTGGGCTCTTCTGAGCCAGTCAGTTACACTGTGATTCCAGGAGTTGAGAAAACGCGTTTATTTCGGGCTGAAAAACACGTTTTGAAAAGTGTTCTGTTCCTGCCCTATAACTTACATGTTGGTGACCAAAGTTGCCAAAACGTGTTTATTTGTGCTGAAAAACACGTTTTGACAACTTCTGCACACTGGGGTTAAGGGCTGACTCAGTGGGCTCTTCTGAGCCAGTCAGTTACACTGTGATTCCAAGAGTTGAGAAAACGCGTTTATTTCGGGCTGAAAAACACGTTTTGAAAAGTGTTCTGTTCCTGCCCTATAACTTACATGTTGTTGACCAAAGTTGCCAAAACGTGTTTATTTGTGCTGAAAAACACGTTTTGACAACTTCTGCACACTGGGGTTAAGGGCTGACTCAGTGGGCTCTTCTGAGCCAGTCAGTTACACTGTGATTCCAGGAGTTGAGAAAACGCGTTTATTTCGGGCTGAAAAACACGTTTTGAAAAGTGTTCTGTTCCTGCCCTATAACTTACATGTTGGTGACCAAAGTTGCCAAAACGTGTTTATTTGTGCTGAAAAACACGTTTTGACAACTTCTGCACACTGGGGTTAAGGGCTGACTCAGTGGGCTCTTCTGAGCCAGTCAGTTACACTGTGATTCCAAGAGTTGAGAAAACGCGTTTATTTCGGGCTGAAAAACACGTTTTGAAAAGTGTTCTGTTCCTGCCCTATAACTTACATGTTGTTGACCAAAGTTGCCAAAACGTGTTTATTTGTGCTGAAAAACACGTTTTGACAACTTCTGCACACTGGGGTTAAGGGCTGACTCAGTGGGCTCTTCTGAGCCAGTCAGTTACACTGTGATTCCAGGAGTTGAGAAAACGCGTTTATTTCGGGCTGAAAAACACGTTTTGAAAAGTGTTCTGTTCCTGCCCTATAACTTACGTTGTTGACCAAAGTTGCCAAAACGTGTTTATTTGTGCTGAAAAACACGTTTTGACAACTTTTGCACACTGGGGTTAAGGTCTGACTCAGTGGGCTCTTCTGAGCCAGTCAGTTACACTGTGATTCCAGGAGTTGAGAAAACTCGTTTATTTCGGGCTGAAAAACACGTTTTGAAAAGTGTTCTGTTCCTGCCCTATAACTTACATGTTGTTGACCAAAGTTGCCAAAACGTGTTTATTTGTGCTGAAAAACACGTTTTGACAACTTCTGCACACTGGGGTTAAGGGCTGACTCAGTGGGCTCTTCTGAGCCAGTCAGTTACACTGTGATTCCAAGAGTTGAGAAAACGCGTTTATTTCGGGCTGAAAAACACGTTTTGAAAAGTGTTCTGTTCCTGCCCTATAACTTACATGTTGTTGACCAAAGTTGCCAAAACGTGTTTATTTGTGCTGAAAAACACGTTTTGACAACTTCTGCACACTGGGGTTAAGGGCTGACTCAGTGGGCTCTTCTGAGCCAGTCAGTTACACTGTGATTCCAAGAGTTGAGAAAACGCGTTTATTTCGGGCTGAAAAACACGTTTTGAAAAGTGTTCTGTTCCTGCCCTATAACTTACATGTTGTTGACCAAAGTTGCCAAAACGTGTTTATTTGTGCTGAAAAACACGTTTTGACAACTTCTGCACACTGGGGTTAAGGGCTGACTCAGTGGGCTCTTCTGAGCCAGTCAGTTACACTGTGATTCCAGGAGTTGAGAAAACGCGTTTATTTCGGGCTGAAAAACACGTTTTGAAAAGTGTTCTGTTCCTGCCCTATAACTTACATGTTGGTGACCAAAGTTGCCAAAACGTGTTTATTTGTGCTGAAAAACACGTTTTGACAACTTCTGCACACTGGGGTTAAGGGCTGACTCAGTGGGCTCTTCTGAGCCAGTCAGTTACACTGTGATTCCAAGAGTTGAGAAAACGCGTTTATTTCGGGCTGAAAAACACGTTTTGAAAAGTGTTCTGTTCCTGCCCTATAACTTACATGTTGTTGACCAAAGTTGCCAAAACGTGTTTATTTGTGCTGAAAAACACGTTTTGACAACTTCTGCACACTGGGGTTAAGGGCTGACTCAGTGGGCTCTTCTGAGCCAGTCAGTTACACTGTGATTCCAGTAGTTGAGAAAACGCGTTTATATCGGGCTGAAAAACACGTTTTGAAAAGTGTTCTGTTCCTGCCCTATAACTTACATGTTGGTGACCAAAGTTGCCAAAACGTGTTTATTTGTGCTGAAAAACACGTTTTGACAACTTCTGCACACTGGGGTTAAGGTCTGACTCAGTGGGCTCTTCTGAGCCAGTCAGTTACACTGTGATTCCAAGGGTTGAGAAAACGCGTTTATTTCGGGCTGAAAAACACGTTTTGAAAAGTGTTCTGTTCCTGCCCTATAACTTACATGTTGGTGACCAAAGTTGCCAAAACGTGTTTATTTGTGCTGAAAAACACGTTTTGACAACTTCTGCACACTGGGGTTAAGGGCTGACTCAGTGGGCTCTTCTGAGCCAGTCAGTTACACTGTGATTCCAGGAGTTGAGAAAACGCGTTTATTTCGGGCTGAAAAACACGTTTTGAAAAGTATGTTGTTCCTGCCCTATAACTTACATGTTGGTGACCAAAGTTGCCAAAACGTGTTTATTTGTGCTGAAAAACACGTTTTGACAACTTCTGCACACTGGGGTTAAGGGCTGACTCAGTGGGCTCTTCTGAGCCAGTCAGTTACACTGTGATTCCAAGAGTTGAGAAAACGCGTTTATTTCGGGCTGAAAAACACGTTTTGAAAAGTGTTCTGTTCCTGCCCTATAACTTACATGTTGTTGACCAAAGTTGCCAAAACGTGTTTATTTGTGCTGAAAAACACGTTTTGACAACTTCTGCACACTGGGGTTAAGGGCTGACTCAGTGGGCTCTTCTGAGCCAGTCAGTTACACTGTGATTCCAGGAGTTGAGAAAACGCGTTTATTTCGGGCTGAAAAACACGTTTTGAAAAGTATGTTGTTCCTGCCCTATAACTTACATGTTGGTGACCAAAGTTGCCAAAACGTGTTTATTTGTGCTGAAAAACACGTTTTGACAACTTCTGCACACTGGGGTTAAGGGCTGACTCAGTGGGCTCTTCTGAGCCAGTCAGTTACACTGTGATTCCAGGAGTTGAGAAAACGCGTTTATATCGGGCTGAAAAACACGTTTTGAAAAGTGTTCTGTTCCTGCCCTATAACTTACATGTTGGTGACCAAAGTTGCCAAAACGTGTTTATTTGTGCTGAAAAACACGTTTTGACAACTTCTGCACACTGGGGTTAAGGGCTGACTCAGTGGGCTCTTCTGAGCCAGTCAGTTACACTGTGATTCCAAGGGTTGAGAAAACGCGTTTATTTCGGGCTGAAAAACACGTTTTGAAAAGTGTTCTGTTCCTGCCCTATAACTTACATGTTGGTGACCAAAGTTGCCAAAACGTCTTTATTTGTGCTGAAAAACACGTTTTGACAACTTCTGCACACTGGGGTTAAGGGCTGACTCAGTGGGCTCTTCTGAGCCAGTCAGTTACACTGTGATTCCAAGGGTTGAGAAAACGCGTTTATTTCGGGCTGAAAAACACGTTTTGAAAAGTGTTCTGTTCCTGCCCTATAACTTACATGTTGGTGACCAAAGTTGCCAAAACGTGTTTATTTGTGCTGAAAAACACGTTTTGACAACTTCTGCACACTGGGGTTAAGGGCTGACTCAGTGGGCTCTTCTGAGCCAGTCAGTTACACTGTGATTCCAGGAGTTGAGAAAACGCGTTTATTTCGGGCTGAAAAACACGTTTTGAAAAGTGTTCTGTTCCTGCCCTATAACTTACATGTTGGTGACCAAAGTTGCCAAAACGTGTTTATTTGTGCTGAAAAACACGTTTTGACAACTTCTGCACACTGGGGTTAAGGGCTGACTCAGTGGGCTCTTCTGAGCCAGTCAGTTACACTGTGATTCCAAGAGTTGAGAAAACGCGTTTATTTCGGGCTGAAAAACACGTTTTGAAAAGTGTTCTGTTCCTGCCCTATAACTTACATGTTGTTGACCAAAGTTGCCAAAACGTGTTTATTTGTGCTGAAAAACACGTTTTGACAACTTCTGCACACTGGGGTTAAGGGCTGACTCAGTGGGCTCTTCTGAGCCAGTCAGTTACACTGATTCCAGGAGTTGAGAAAACGCGTTTATTTCGGGCTGAAAAACACGTTTTGAAAAGTGTTCTGTTCCTGCCCTATAACTTACATGTTGGTGACCAAAGTTGCCAAAACGTGTTTATTTGTGCTGAAAAACACGTTTTGACAACTTCTGCACACTGGGGTTAAGGGCTGACTCAGTGGGCTCTTCTGAGCCAGTCAGTTACACTGTGATTCCAAGAGTTGAGAAAACGCGTTTATTTCGGGCAGAAAAACACGTTTTGAAAAGTGTTCTGTTCCTGCCCTATAACTTACATGTTGTTGACCAAAGTTGCCAAAACGTGTTTATTTGTGCTGAAAAACACGTTTTGACAACTTCTGCACACTGGGGTTAAGGGCTGACTCAGTGGGCTCTTCTGAGCCAGTCAGTTACACTGTGATTCCAGTAGTTGAGAAAACGCGTTTATTTCGGGCTGAAAAACACGTTTTGAAAAGTGTTCTGTTCCTGCCCTATAACTTACATGTTGGTGACCAAAGTTGCCAAAACGTGTTTATTTGTGCTGAAAAACACGTTTTGACAACTTCTGCACACTGGGGTTAAGGGCTGACTCAGTGGGCTCTTCTGAGCCAGTCAGTTACACTGTGATTCCAGGAGTTGAGAAAACGCATTTATTTCGGGCTGAAAAACACGTTTTGAAAAGTGTTCTGTTCCTGCCCTATAACTTACATGTTGGTGACCAAAGTTGCCAAAACGTGTTTATTTGTGCTGAAAAACACGTTTTGACAACTTCTGCACACTGGGGTTAAGGTCTGTCTCAGTGGGCTCTTCTGAGCCAGTCAGTTACACTGTGATTCCAAGGGTTGAGAAAACGCGTTTATTTCGGGCTGAAAAACACGTTTTGAAAAGTGTTCTGTTCCTGCCCTATAACTTACATGTTGTTGACCAAAGTTGCCAAAACGTGTTTATTTGTGCTGAAAAAACACGTTTTGACAACTTCTGCACACTGGGGTTAAGGGCTGACTCAGTGGGCTCTTCTGAGCCAGTCAGTTACACTGTGATTCCAAGGGTTGAGAAAACGCGTTTATTTCGGGCTGAAAAACACGTTTTGAAAAGTGTTCTGTTCCTGCCCTATAACTTACATGTTGTTGACCAAAGTTGCCAAAACGTGTTTATTTGTGCTGAAAAAACACGTTTTGACAACTTCTGCACACTGGGGTTAAGGGCTGACTCAGTGGGCTCTTCTGAGCCAGTCAGTTACACTGTGATTCCAAGAGTTGAGAAAACGCGTTTATTTCGGGCTGAAAAACACGTTTTGAAAAGTGTTCTGTTCCTGCCCTATAACTTACATGTTGTTGACCAAAGTTGCCAAAACGTGTTTATTTGTGCTGAAAAACACGTTTTGACAACTTCTGCACACTGGGGTTAAGGGCTGACTCAGTGGGCTCTTCTGAGCCAGTCAGTTACACTGTGATTCCAAGGGTTGAGAAAACGCGTTTATTTCGGGCTGAAAAACACGTTTTGAAAAGTGTTCTGTTCCTGCCCTATAACTTACATGTTGTTGACCAAAGTTGCCAAAACGTGTTTATTTGTGCTGAAAAAACACGTTTTGACAACTTCTGCACACTGGGGTTAAGGGCTGACTCAGTGGGCTCTTCTGAGCCAGTCAGTTACACTGTGATTCCAAGAGTTGAGAAAACGCGTTTATTTCGGGCTGAAAAACACGTTTTGAAAAGTGTTCTGTTCCTGCCCTATAACTTACATGTTGTTGACCAAAGTTGCCAAAACGTGTTTATTTGTGCTGAAAAACACGTTTTGACAACTTCTGCACACTGGGGTTAAGGGCTGACTCAGTGGGCTCTTCTGAGCCAGTCAGTTACACTGTGATTCCAGGAGTTGAGAAAACGCGTTTATATCGGGCTGAAAAACACGTTTTGAAAAGTGTTCTGTTCCTGCCCTATAACTTACATGTTGGTGACCAAAGTTGCCAAAACGTGTTTATTTGTGCTGAAAAACACGTTTTGACAACTTCTGCACACTGGGGTTAAGGGCTGACTCAGTGGGCTCTTCTGAGCCAGTCAGTTACACTGTGATTCCAAGAGTTGAGAAAACGCGTTTATTTCGGGCTGAAAAACACGTTTTGAAAAGTGTTCTGTTCCTGCCCTATAACTTACATGTTGTTGACCAAAGTTGCCAAAACGTGTTTATTTGTGCTGAAAAACACGTTTTGACAACTTCTGCACACTGGGGTTAAGGGCTGACTCAGTGGGCTCTTCTGAGCCAGTCAGTTACACTGTGATTCCAGGAGTTGAGAAAACGCGTTTATTTCGGGCTGAAAAACACGTTTTGAAAAGTATGTTGTTCCTGCCCTATAACTTACATGTTGGTGACCAAAGTTGCCAAAACGTGTTTATTTGTGCTGAAAAACACGTTTTGACAACTTCTGCACACTGGGGTTAAGGGCTGACTCAGTGGGCTCTTCTGAGCCAGTCAGTTACACTGTGATTCCAGGAGTTGAGAAAACGCGTTTATATCGGGCTGAAAAACACGTTTTGAAAAGTGTTCTGTTCCTGCCCTATAACTTACATGTTGGTGACCAAAGTTGCCAAAACGTGTTTATTTGTGCTGAAAAACACGTTTTGACAACTTCTGCACACTGGGGTTAAGGGCTGACTCAGTGGGCTCTTCTGAGCCAGTCAGTTACACTTTGATTCCAAGGGTTGAGAAAACGCGTTTATTTCGGGCTGAAAAACACGTTTTGAAAAGTGTTCTGTTCCTGCCCTATAACTTACATGTTGGTGACCAAAGTTGCCAAAACGTGTTTATTTGTGCTGAAAAACACGTTTTGACAACTTCTGCACACTGGGGTTAAGGGCTGACTCAGTGGGCTCTTCTGAGCCAGTCAGTTACACTGTGATTCCAAGGGTTGAGAAAACGCGTTTATTTCGGGCTGAAAAACACGTTTTGAAAAGTGTTCTGTTCCTGCCCTATAACTTACATGTTGGTGACCAAAGTTGCCAAAACGTGTTTATTTGTGCTGAAAAACACGTTTTGACAACTTCTGCACACTGGGGTTAAGGGCTGACTCAGTGGGCTCTTCTGAGCCAGTCAGTTACACTGTGATTCCAGGAGTTGAGAAAACGCGTTTATTTCGGGCTGAAAAACACGTTTTGAAAAGTGTTCTGTTCCTGCCCTATAACTTACATGTTGTTGACCAAAGTTGCCAAAACGTGTTTATTTGTGCTGAAAAACACGTTTTGACAACTTCTGCACACTGGGGTTAAGGGCTGACTCAGTGGGCTCTTCTGAGCCAGTCAGTTACACTGATTCCAGGAGTTGAGAAAACGCGTTTATTTCGGGCTGAAAAACACGTTTTGAAAAGTGTTCTGTTCCTGCCCTATAACTTACATGTTGGTGACCAAAGTTGCCAAAACGTGTTTATTTGTGCTGAAAAACACGTTTTGACAACTTCTGCACACTGGGGTTAAGGGCTGACTCAGTGGGCTCTTCTGAGCCAGTCAGTTACACTGTGATTCCAGTAGTTGAGAAAACGCGTTTATATCGGGCTGAAAAACACGTTTTGAAAAGTGTTCTGTTCCTGCCCTATAACTTACATGTTGGTGACCAAAGTTGCCAAAACGTGTTTATTTGTGCTGAAAAACACGTTTTGACAACTTCTGCACACTGGGGTTAAGGTCTGACTCAGTGGGCTCTTCTGAGCCAGTCAGTTACACTGTGATTCCAAGGGTTGAGAAAACGCGTTTATTTCGGGCTGAAAAACACGTTTTGAAAAGTGTTCTGTTCCTGCCCTATAACTTACATGTTGGTGACCAAAGTTGCCAAAACGTGTTTATTTGTGCTGAAAAACACGTTTTGACAACTTCTGCACACTGGGGTTAAGGGCTGACTCAGTGGGCTCTTCTGAGCCAGTCAGTTACACTGTGATTCCAGGAGTTGAGAAAACGCGTTTATTTCGGGCTGAAAAACACGTTTTGAAAAGTATGTTGTTCCTGCCCTATAACTTACATGTTGGTGACCAAAGTTGCCAAAACGTGTTTATTTGTGCTGAAAAACACGTTTTGACAACTTCTGCACACTGGGGTTAAGGGCTGACTCAGTGGGCTCTTCTGAGCCAGTCAGTTACACTGTGATTCCAGGAGTTGAGAAAACGCGTTTATATCGGGCTGAAAAACATGTTTTGAAAAGTGTTCTGTTCCTGCCCTATAACTTACATGTTGGTGACCAAAGTTGCCAAAACGTGTTTATTTGTGCTGAAAAACACGTTTTGACAACTTCTGCACACTGGGGTTAAGGGCTGACTCAGTGGGCTCTTCTGAGCCAGTCAGTTACACTGTGATTCCAAGAGTTGAGAAAACGCGTTTATTTCGGGCTGAAAAACACGTTTTGAAAAGTGTTCTGTTCCTGCCCTATAACTTACATGTTGTTGACCAAAGTTGCCAAAACGTGTTTATTTGTGCTGAAAAACACGTTTTGACAACTTCTGCACACTGGGGTTAAGGGCTGACTCAGTGGGCTCTTCTGAGCCAGTCAGTTACACTGTGATTCCAGGAGTTGAGAAAACGCGTTTATTTCGGGCTGAAAAACACGTTTTGAAAAGTGTTCTGTTCCTGCCCTATAACTTACATGTTGGTGACCAAAGTTGCCAAAACGTGTTTATTTGTGCTGAAAAACACGTTTTGACAACTTCTGCACACTGGGGTTAAGGGCTGACTCAGTGGGCTCTTCTGAGCCAGTCAGTTACACTGTGATTCCAAGAGTTGAGAAAACGCGTTTATTTCGGGCTGAAAAACACGTTTTGAAAAGTGTTCTGTTCCTGCCCTATAACTTACATGTTGTTGACCAAAGTTGCCAAAACGTGTTTATTTGTGCTGAAAAACACGTTTTGACAACTTCTGCACACTGGGGTTAAGGGCTGACTCAGTGGGCTCTTCTGAGCCAGTCAGTTACACTGTGATTCCAAGAGTTGAGAAAACGCGTTTATTTCGGGCTGAAAAACACGTTTTGAAAAGTGTTCTGTTCCTGCCCTATAACTTACATGTTGTTGACCAAAGTTGCCAAAACGTGTTTATTTGTGCTGAAAAACACGTTTTGACAACTTCTGCACACTGGGGTTAAGGGCTGACTCAGTGGGCTCTTCTGAGCCAGTCAGTTACACTGTGATTCCAGTAGTTGAGAAAACGCGTTTATATCGGGCTGAAAAACACGTTTTGAAAAGTGTTCTGTTCCTGCCCTATAACTTACATGTTGGTGACCAAAGTTGCCAAAACGTGTTTATTTGTGCTGAAAAACACGTTTTGACAACTTCTGCACACTGGGGTTAAGGTCTGACTCAGTGGGCTCTTCTGAGCCAGTCAGTTACACTGTGATTCCAAGGGTTGAGAAAACGCGTTTATTTCGGGCTGAAAAACACGTTTTGAAAAGTGTTCTGTTCCTGCCCTATAACTTACATGTTGGTGACCAAAGTTGCCAAAACGTGTTTATTTGTGCTGAAAAACACGTTTTGACAACTTCTGCACACTGGGGTTAAGGGCTGACTCAGTGGGCTCTTCTGAGCCAGTCAGTTACACTGTGATTCCAGGAGTTGAGAAAACGCGTTTATTTCGGGCTGAAAAACACGTTTTGAAAAGTATGTTGTTCCTGCCCTATAACTTACATGTTGGTGACCAAAGTTGCCAAAACGTGTTTATTTGTGCTGAAAAACACGTTTTGACAACTTCTGCACACTGGGGTTAAGGGCTGACTCAGTGGGCTCTTCTGAGCCAGTCAGTTACACTGTGATTCCAGGAGTTGAGAAAACGCGTTTATATCGGGCTGAAAAACACGTTTTGAAAAGTGTTCTGTTCCTGCCCTATAACTTACATGTTGGTGACCAAAGTTGCCAAAACGTGTTTATTTGTGCTGAAAAACACGTTTTGACAACTTCTGCACACTGGGGTTAAGGGCTGACTCAGTGGGCTCTTCTGAGCCAGTCAGTTACACTGTGATTCCAAGAGTTGAGAAAACGCGTTTATTTCGGGCTGAAAAACACGTTTTGAAAAGTGTTCTGTTCCTGCCCTATAACTTACATGTTGTTGACCAAAGTTGCCAAAACGTGTTTATTTGTGCTGAAAAACACGTTTTGACAACTTCTGCACACTGGGGTTAAGGGCTGACTCAGTGGGCTCTTCTGAGCCAGTCAGTTACACTGTGATTCCAGGAGTTGAGAAAACGCGTTTATTTCGGGCTGAAAAACACGTTTTGAAAAGTATGTTGTTCCTGCCCTATAACTTACATGTTGGTGACCAAAGTTGCCAAAACGTGTTTATTTGTGCTGAAAAACACGTTTTGACAACTTCTGCACACTGGGGTTAAGGGCTGACTCAGTGGGCTCTTCTGAGCCAGTCAGTTACACTGTGATTCCAGGAGTTGAGAAAACGCGTTTATATCGGGCTGAAAAACACGTTTTGAAAAGTGTTCTGTTCCTGCCCTATAACTTACATGTTGGTGACCAAAGTTGCCAAAACGTGTTTATTTGTGCTGAAAAACACGTTTTGACAACTTCTGCACACTGGGGTTAAGGGCTGACTCAGTGGGCTCTTCTGAGCCAGTCAGTTACACTGTGATTCCAAGGGTTGAGAAAACGCGTTTATTTCGGGCTGAAAAACACGTTTTGAAAAGTGTTCTGTTCCTGCCCTATAACTTACATGTTGGTGACCAAAGTTGCCAAAACGTCTTTATTTGTGCTGAAAAACACGTTTTGACAACTTCTGCACACTGGGGTTAAGGGCTGACTCAGTGGGCTCTTCTGAGCCAGTCAGTTACACTGTGATTCCAAGGGTTGAGAAAACGCGTTTATTTCGGGCTGAAAAACACGTTTTGAAAAGTGTTCTGTTCCTGCCCTATAACTTACATGTTGGTGACCAAAGTTGCCAAAACGTGTTTATTTGTGCTGAAAAACACGTTTTGACAACTTCTGCACACTGGGGTTAAGGGCTGACTCAGTGGGCTCTTCTGAGCCAGTCAGTTACACTGTGATTCCAGGAGTTGAGAAAACGCGTTTATTTCGGGCTGAAAAACACGTTTTGAAAAGTGTTCTGTTCCTGCCCTATAACTTACATGTTGGTGACCAAAGTTGCCAAAACGTGTTTATTTGTGCTGAAAAACACGTTTTGACAACTTCTGCACACTGGGGTTAAGGGCTGACTCAGTGGGCTCTTCTGAGCCAGTCAGTTACACTGTGATTCCAAGAGTTGAGAAAACGCGTTTATTTCGGGCTGAAAAACACGTTTTGAAAAGTGTTCTGTTCCTGCCCTATAACTTACATGTTGTTGACCAAAGTTGCCAAAACGTGTTTATTTGTGCTGAAAAACACGTTTTGACAACTTCTGCACACTGGGGTTAAGGGCTGACTCAGTGGGCTCTTCTGAGCCAGTCAGTTACACTGATTCCAGGAGTTGAGAAAACGCGTTTATTTCGGGCTGAAAAACACGTTTTGAAAAGTGTTCTGTTCCTGCCCTATAACTTACATGTTGGTGACCAAAGTTGCCAAAACGTGTTTATTTGTGCTGAAAAACACGTTTTGACAACTTCTGCACACTGGGGTTAAGGGCTGACTCAGTGGGCTCTTCTGAGCCAGTCAGTTACACTGTGATTCCAAGAGTTGAGAAAACGCGTTTATTTCGGGCTGAAAAACACGTTTTGAAAAGTGTTCTGTTCCTGCCCTATAACTTACATGTTGTTGACCAAAGTTGCCAAAACGTGTTTATTTGTGCTGAAAAACACGTTTTGACAACTTCTGCACACTGGGGTTAAGGGCTGACTCAGTGGGCTCTTCTGAGCCAGTCAGTTACACTGTGATTCCAGTAGTTGAGAAAACGCGTTTATTTCGGGCTGAAAAACACGTTTTGAAAAGTGTTCTGTTCCTGCCCTATAACTTACATGTTGGTGACCAAAGTTGCCAAAACGTGTTTATTTGTGCTGAAAAACACGTTTTGACAACTTCTGCACACTGGGGTTAAGGGCTGACTCAGTGGGCTCTTCTGAGCCAGTCAGTTACACTGTGATTCCAGGAGTTGAGAAAACGCATTTATTTCGGGCTGAAAAACACGTTTTGAAAAGTGTTCTGTTCCTGCCCTATAACTTACATGTTGGTGACCAAAGTTGCCAAAACGTGTTTATTTGTGCTGAAAAACACGTTTTGACAACTTCTGCACACTGGGGTTAAGGTCTGACTCAGTGGGCTCTTCTGAGCCAGTCAGTTACACTGTGATTCCAAGGGTTGAGAAAACGCGTTTATTTCGGGCTGAAAAACACGTTTTGAAAAGTGTTCTGTTCCTGCCCTATAACTTACATGTTGTTGACCAAAGTTGCCAAAACGTGTTTATTTGTGCTGAAAAAACACGTTTTGACAACTTCTGCACACTGGGGTTAAGGGCTGACTCAGTGGGCTCTTCTGAGCCAGTCAGTTACACTGTGATTCCAAGGGTTGAGAAAACGCGTTTATTTCGGGCTGAAAAACACGTTTTGAAAAGTGTTCTGTTCCTGCCCTATAACTTACATGTTGTTGACCAAAGTTGCCAAAACGTGTTTATTTGTGCTGAAAAACACGTTTTGACAACTTCTGCACACTGGGGTTAAGGGCTGACTCAGTGGGCTCTTCTGAGCCAGTCAGTTACACTGTGATTCCAGGAGTTGAGAAAACGCGTTTATTTCGGGCTGAAAAACACGTTTTGAAAAGTATGTTGTTCCTGCCCTATAACTTACATGTTGGTGACCAAAGTTGCCAAAACGTGTTTATTTGTGCTGAAAAACACGTTTTGACAACTTCTGCACACTGGGGTTAAGGGCTGACTCAGTGGGCTCTTCTGAGCCAGTCAGTTACACTGTGATTCCAGGAGTTGAGAAAACGCGTTTATATCGGGCTGAAAAACACGTTTTGAAAAGTGTTCTGTTCCTGCCCTATAACTTACATGTTGGTGACCAAAGTTGCCAAAACGTGTTTATTTGTGCTGAAAAACACGTTTTGACAACTTCTGCACACTGGGGTTAAGGGCTGACTCAGTGGGCTCTTCTGAGCCAGTCAGTTACACTGTGATTCCAAGAGTTGAGAAAACGCGTTTATTTCGGGCTGAAAAACACGTTTTGAAAAGTGTTCTGTTCCTGCCCTATAACTTACATGTTGTTGACCAAAGTTGCCAAAACGTGTTTATTTGTGCTGAAAAACACGTTTTGACAACTTCTGCACACTGGGGTTAAGGGCTGACTCAGTGGGCTCTTCTGAGCCAGTCAGTTACACTGTGATTCCAGGAGTTGAGAAAACGCGTTTATTTCGGGCTGAAAAACACGTTTTGAAAAGTATGTTGTTCCTGCCCTATAACTTACATGTTGGTGACCAAAGTTGCCAAAACGTGTTTATTTGTGCTGAAAAACACGTTTTGACAACTTCTGCACACTGGGGTTAAGGGCTGACTCAGTGGGCTCTTCTGAGCCAGTCAGTTACACTGTGATTCCAGGAGTTGAGAAAACGCGTTTATATCGGGCTGAAAAACACGTTTTGAAAAGTGTTCTGTTCCTGCCCTATAACTTACATGTTGGTGACCAAAGTTGCCAAAACGTGTTTATTTGTGCTGAAAAACACGTTTTGACAACTTCTGCACACTGGGGTTAAGGGCTGACTCAGTGGGCTCTTCTGAGCCAGTCAGTTACACTTTGATTCCAAGGGTTGAGAAAACGCGTTTATTTCGGGCTGAAAAACACGTTTTGAAAAGTGTTCTGTTCCTGCCCTATAACTTACATGTTGGTGACCAAAGTTGCCAAAACGTGTTTATTTGTGCTGAAAAACACGTTTTGACAACTTCTGCACACTGGGGTTAAGGGCTGACTCAGTGGGCTCTTCTGAGCCAGTCAGTTACACTGTGATTCCAAGGGTTGAGAAAACGCGTTTATTTCGGGCTGAAAAACACGTTTTGAAAAGTGTTCTGTTCCTGCCCTATAACTTACATGTTGGTGACCAAAGTTGCCAAAACGTGTTTATTTGTGCTGAAAAACACGTTTTGACAACTTCTGCACACTGGGGTTAAGGGCTGACTCAGTGGGCTCTTCTGAGCCAGTCAGTTACACTGTGATTCCAGGAGTTGAGAAAACGCGTTTATTTCGGGCTGAAAAACACGTTTTGAAAAGTGTTCTGTTCCTGCCCTATAACTTACATGTTGTTGACCAAAGTTGCCAAAACGTGTTTATTTGTGCTGAAAAACACGTTTTGACAACTTCTGCACACTGGGGTTAAGGGCTGACTCAGTGGGCTCTTCTGAGCCAGTCAGTTACACTGATTCCAGGAGTTGAGAAAACGCGTTTATTTCGGGCTGAAAAACACGTTTTGAAAAGTGTTCTGTTCCTGCCCTATAACTTACATGTTGTTGACCAAAGTTGCCAAAACGTGTTTATTTGTGCTGAAAAACACGTTTTGACAACTTCTGCACACTGGGGTTAAGGGCTGACTCAGTGGGCTCTTCTGAGCCAGTCAGTTACACTGTGATTCCAGGAGTTGAGAAAACGCGTTTATTTCGGGCTGAAAAACACGTTTTGAAAAGTGTTCTGTTCCTGCCCTATAACTTACATGTTGGTGACCAAAGTTGCCAAAACGTGTTTATTTGTGCTGAAAAACACGTTTTGACAACTTCTGCACACTGGGGTTAAGGGCTGACTCAGTGGGCTCTTCTGAGCCAGTCAGTTACACTGTGATTCCAAGGGTTGAGAAAACGCGTTTATTTCGGGCTGAAAAACACGTTTTGAAAAGTGTTCTGTTCCTGCCCTATAACTTACATGTTGTTGACCAAAGTTGCCAAAACGTGTTTATTTGTGCTGAAAAAACACGTTTTGACAACTTCTGCACACTGGGGTTAAGGGCTGACTCAGTGGGCTCTTCTGAGCCAGTCAGTTACACTGTGATTCCAAGGGTTGAGAAAACGCGTTTATTTCGGGCTGAAAAACACGTTTTGAAAAGTGTTCTGTTCCTGCCCTATAACTTACATGTTGTTGACCAAAGTTGCCAAAACGTGTTTATTTGTGCTGAAAAACACGTTTTGACAACTTCTGCACACTGGGGTTAAGGGCTGACTCAGTGGGCTCTTCTGAGCCAGTCAGTTACACTGTGATTCCAGGAGTTGAGAAAACGCGTTTATTTCAGGCTGAAAAACACGTTTTGAAAAGTGTTCTGTTCCTGCCCTATAACTTACATGTTGGTGACCAAAGTTACCAAAACGTGTTTATTTGTGCTGAAAAACACGTTTTGACAACTTCTGCACACTGGGGTTAAGGGCTGCCTCAGTGGGCTCTTCTGAGCCAGTCAGTTACACTGTGATTCCAGGAGTTGAGAAAACGCGTTTATTTCGGGCTGAAAAACACGTTTTGAAAAGTATGTTGTTCCTGCCCTATAACTTACATGTTGGTGACCAAAGTTGCCAAAACGTGTTTATTTGTGCTGAAAAACACGTTTTGACAACTTCTGCACACTGGGGTTAAGGGCTGACTCAGTGGGCTCTTCTGAGCCAGTCAGTTACACTGTGATTCCAAGGGTTGAGAAAACGCGTTTATTTCGGGCTGAAAAACACGTTTTGAAAAGTGTTCTGTTCCTGCCCTATAACTTACATGTTGGTGACCAAAGTTGCCAAAACGTGTTTATTTGTGCTTAAAAACACGTTTTGACAACTTCTGCTTACTGGGGTTAAGGGCTGACTCAGTGGGCTCTTCTGAGCCAGTCAGTTACACTGTGATTCCAAGAGTTGAGAAAACGCGTTTATTTCGGGCTGAAAACACGTTTTGAAAAGTGTTCTGTTCCTGCCCTATAACTTACATGTTGTTGACCAAAGTTGCCAAAACGTGTTTATTTGTGCTGAAAAACACGTTTTGACAACTTCTGCACACTGGGGTTAAGGGCTGACTCAGTGGGCTCTTCTGAGCCAGTCAGTTACACTGTGATTCCAGTAGTTGAGAAAACGCGTTTATTTCGGGCTGAAAAACACGTTTTGAAAAGTGTTCTGTTCCTGCCCTATAACTTACATGTTGGTGACCAAAGTTGCCAAAACGTGTTTATTTGTGCTGAAAAACACGTTTTGACAACTTCTGCACACTGGGGTTAAGGGCTGACTCAGTGGGCTCTTCTGAGCCAGTCAGTTACACTGTGATTCCAGGAGTTGAGAAAACGCATTTCTTTCGGGCTGAAAAACACGTTTTGAAAAGTGTTCTGTTCCTGCCCTATAACTTACATGTTGGTGACCAAAGTTGCCAAAACGTGTTTATTTGTGCTGAAAAACACGTTTTGACAACTTATGCACACTGGGGTTAAGGTCTGACTCAGTGGGCTCTTCTGAGCCAGTCAGTTACACTGTGATTCCAAGGGTTGAGAAAACGCGTTTATTTCGGGCTGAAAAACACGTTTTGAAAAGTGTTCTGTTCCTGCCCTATAACTTACATGTTGTTGACCAAAGTTGCCAAAACGTGTTTATTTGTGCTGAAAAAACACGTTTTGACAACTTCTGCACACTGGGGTTAAGGGCTGACTCAGTGGGCTCTTCTGAGCCAGTCAGTTACACTGTGATTCCAAGGGTTGAGAAAACGCGTTTATTTCGGGCTGAAAAACACGTTTTGAAAAGTGTTCTGTTCCTGCCCTATAACTTACATGTTGTTGACCAAAGTTGCCAAAACGTGTTTATTTGTGCTGAAAAACACGTTTTGACAACTTCTGCACACTGGGGTTAAGGGCTGACTCAGTGGGCTCTTCTGAGCCAGTCAGTTACACTGTGATTCCAGGAGTTGAGAAAACGCGTTTATTTCGGGCTGAAAAACACGTTTTGAAAAGTGTTCTGTTCCTGCCCTATAACTTACATGTTGGTGACCAAAGTTGCCAAAACGTGTTTATTTGTGCTGAAAAACACGTTTTGACAACTTCTGCACACTGGGGTTAAGGGCTGACTCAGTGGGCTCTTCTGAGCCAGTCAGTTACACTGTGATTCCAAGGGTTGAGAAAACGCGTTTATTTCGGGCTGAAAAACACGTTTTGAAAAGTGTTCTGTTCCTGCCCTATAACTTACATGGTGTTGACCAAAGTTGCCAAAACGTGTTAATTTGTGCTGAAAAACACGTTTTGACAACTTCTGCACACTGGGGTTAAGGGCTGACTCAGTGGGCTCTTCTGAGCCAGTCAGTTACACTGTGATTCCAGGAGTTGAGAAAACGCGTTTATTTCAGGCTGAAAAACACGTTTTGAAAAGTGTTCTGTTCCTGCCCTATAACTTACATGTTGGTGACCAAAGTTGCCAAAACGTGTTTATTTGTGCTGAAAAACACGTTTTGACAACTTCTGCACACTGGGGTTAAGGGCTGCCTCAGTGGGCTCTTCTGAGCCAGTCAGTTACACTGTGATTCCAGGAGTTGAGAAAACGCGTTTATTTCGGGCTGAAAAACACGTTTTGAAAAGTGTTCTGTTCCTGCCCTATAACTTACATGTTGTTGACCAAAGTTGCCAAAACGTGTTTATTTGTGCTGAAAAACACGTTTTGACAACTTCTGCACACTGGGGTTAAGGGCTGACTCAGTGGGCTCTTCTGAGCCAGTCAGTTACACTGATTCCAGGAGTTGAGAAAACGCGTTTATTTCGGGCTGAAAAACACGTTTTGAAAAGTGTTCTGTTCCTGCCCTATAACTTACATGTTGGTGACCAAAGTTGCCAAAACGTGTTTATTTGTGCTGAAAAACACGTTTTGACAACTTCTGCACACTGGGGTTAAGGGCTGACTCAGTGGGCTCTTCTGAGCCAGTCAGTTACACTGTGATTCCAAGAGTTGAGAAAACGCGTTTATTTCGGGCTGAAAAACACGTTTTGAAAAGTGTTCTGTTCCTGCCCTATAACTTACATGTTGTTGACCAAAGTTGCCAAAACGTGTTTATTTGTGCTGAAAAACACGTTTTGACAACTTCTGCACACTGGGGTTAAGGGCTGACTCAGTGGGCTCTTCTGAGCCAGTCAGTTACACTGTGATTCCAGTAGTTGAGAAAACGCGTTTATTTCGGGCTGAAAAACACGTTTTGAAAAGTGTTCTGTTCCTGCCCTATAACTTACATGTTGGTGACCAAAGTTGCCAAAACGTGTTTATTTGTGCTGAAAAACACGTTTTGACAACTTCTGCACACTGGGGTTAAGGGCTGACTCAGTGGGCTCTTCTGAGCCAGTCAGTTACACTGTGATTCCAGGAGTTGAGAAAACGCATTTATTTCGGGCTGAAAAACACGTTTTGAAAAGTGTTCTGTTCCTGCCCTATAACTTACATGTTGGTGACCAAAGTTGCCAAAACGTGTTTATTTGTGCTGAAAAAATACGTTTTGACAACTTCTGCACACTGGGGTTAAGGGCTGACTCAGTGGGCTCTTCTGAGCCAGTCAGTTACACTGTGATTCCAAGGGTTGAGAAAACGCGTTTATTTCGGGCTGAAAAACACGTTTTGAAAAGTGTTCTGTTCCTGCCCTATAACTTACATGTTGTTGACCAAAGTTGCCAAAACGTGTTTATTTGTGCTGAAAAAACACGTTTTGACAACTTCTGCACACTGGGGTTAAGGGCTGACTCAGTGGGCTCTTCTGAGCCAGTCAGTTACACTGTGATTCCAAGAGTTGAGAAAACGCGTTTATTTCGGGCTGAAAAACACGTTTTGAAAAGTGTTCTGTTCCTGCCCTATAACTTACATGTTGTTGACCAAAGTTGCCAAAACGTGTTTATTTGTGCTGAAAAACACGTTTTGACAACTTCTGCACACTGGGGTTAAGGGCTGACTCAGTGGGCTCTTCTGAGCCAGTCAGTTACACTGTGATTCCAGGAGTTGAGAAAACGCGTTTATTTCGGGCTGAAAAACACGTTTTGAAAAGTATGTTGTTCCTGCCCTATAACTTACATGTTGGTGACCAAAGTTGCCAAAACGTGTTTATTTGTGCTGAAAAACACGTTTTGACAACTTCTGCACACTGGGGTTAAGGGCTGACTCAGTGGGCTCTTCTGAGCCAGTCAGTTACACTGTGATTCCAGGAGTTGAGAAAACGCGTTTATATCGGGCTGAAAAACACGTTTTGAAAAGTGTTCTGTTCCTGCCCTATAACTTACATGTTGGTGACCAAAGTTGCCAAAACGTGTTTATTTGTGCTGAAAAACACGTTTTGACAACTTCTGCACACTGGGGTTAAGGGCTGACTCAGTGGGCTCTTCTGAGCCAGTCAGTTACACTGTGATTCCAGGAGTTGAGAAAACGCGTTTATTTCAGGCTGAAAAACACGTTTTGAAAAGTGTTCTGTTCCTGCCCTATAACTTACATGTTGGTGACCAAAGTTACCAAAACGTGTTTATTTGTGCTGAAAAACACGTTTTGACAACTTCTGCACACTGGGGTTAAGGGCTGCCTCAGTGGGCTCTTCTGAGCCAGTCAGTTACACTGTGATTCCAGGAGTTGAGAAAACGCGTTTATTTCGGGCTGAAAAACACGTTTTGAAAAGTGTTCTGTTCCTGCCCTATAACTTACATGTTGGTGACCAAAGTTGCCAAAACGTGTTTATTTGTGCTGAAAAACACGTTTTGACAACTTCTGCACACTGGGGTTAAGGGCTGACTCAGTGGGCTCTTCTGAGCCAGTCAGTTACACTGTGATTCCAAGGGTTGAGAAAACGCGTTTATTTCGGGCTGAAAAACACGTTTTGAAAAGTGTTCTGTTCCTGCCCTATAACTTACATGTTGTTGACCAAAGTTGCCAAAACGTGTTTATTTGTGCTGAAAAACACGTTTTGACAACTTCTGCACACTGGGG
This sequence comes from Lepisosteus platostomus, assembly GCF_059453375.1. Classification (NCBI taxonomy): domain Eukaryota; kingdom Metazoa; phylum Chordata; class Actinopteri; order Semionotiformes; family Lepisosteidae; genus Lepisosteus; species Lepisosteus platostomus. The sequence continues at coordinate 27,226,177 of NC_142620.1, forward strand.
TTAAGGGCTGCCTCAGTGGGCTCTTCTGAGCCAGTCAGTTACACTGTGATTCCAGGAGTTGAGAAAACGCGTTTATTTCGGGCTGAAAAACACGTTTTGAAAAGTATGTTGTTCCTGCCCTATAACTTACATGTTGGTGACCAAAGTTGCCAAAACGTGTTTATTTGTGCTGAAAAACACGTTTTGACAACTTCTGCACACTGGGGTTAAGGGCTGACTCAGTGGGCTCTTCTGAGCCAGTCAGTTACACTGTGATTCCAAGGGTTGAGAAAACGCGTTTATTTCGGGCTGAAAAACACGTTTTGAAAAGTGTTCTGTTCCTGCCCTATAACTTACATGTTGGTGACCAAAGTTGCCAAAACGTGTTTATTTGTGCTTAAAAACACGTTTTGACAACTTCTGCTTACTGGGGTTAAGGGCTGACTCAGTGGGCTCTTCTGAGCCAGTCAGTTACACTGTGATTCCAAGAGTTGAGAAAACGCGTTTATTTCGGGCTGAAAACACGTTTTGAAAAGTGTTCTGTTCCTGCCCTATAACTTACATGTTGTTGACCAAAGTTGCCAAAACGTGTTTATTTGTGCTGAAAAACACGTTTTGACAACTTCTGCACACTGGGGTTAAGGGCTGACTCAGTGGGCTCTTCTGAGCCAGTCAGTTACACTGTGATTCCAGTAGTTGAGAAAACGCGTTTATTTCGGGCTGAAAAACACGTTTTGAAAAGTGTTCTGTTCCTGCCCTATAACTTACATGTTGGTGACCAAAGTTGCCAAAACGTGTTTATTTGTGCTGAAAAACACGTTTTGACAACTTCTGCACACTGGGGTTAAGGGCTGACTCAGTGGGCTCTTCTGAGCCAGTCAGTTACACTGTGATTCCAGGAGTTGAGAAAACGCATTTCTTTCGGGCTGAAAAACACGTTTTGAAAAGTGTTCTGTTCCTGCCCTATAACTTACATGTTGGTGACCAAAGTTGCCAAAACGTGTTTATTTGTGCTGAAAAACACGTTTTGACAACTTATGCACACTGGGGTTAAGGTCTGACTCAGTGGGCTCTTCTGAGCCAGTCAGTTACACTGTGATTCCAAGGGTTGAGAAAACGCGTTTATTTCGGGCTGAAAAACACGTTTTGAAAAGTGTTCTGTTCCTGCCCTATAACTTACATGTTGTTGACCAAAGTTGCCAAAACGTGTTTATTTGTGCTGAAAAAACACGTTTTGACAACTTCTGCACACTGGGGTTAAGGGCTGACTCAGTGGGCTCTTCTGAGCCAGTCAGTTACACTGTGATTCCAAGGGTTGAGAAAACGCGTTTATTTCGGGCTGAAAAACACGTTTTGAAAAGTGTTCTGTTCCTGCCCTATAACTTACATGTTGTTGACCAAAGTTGCCAAAACGTGTTTATTTGTGCTGAAAAACACGTTTTGACAACTTCTGCACACTGGGGTTAAGGGCTGACTCAGTGGGCTCTTCTGAGCCAGTCAGTTACACTGTGATTCCAGGAGTTGAGAAAACGCGTTTATTTCGGGCTGAAAAACACGTTTTGAAAAGTGTTCTGTTCCTGCCCTATAACTTACATGTTGGTGACCAAAGTTGCCAAAACGTGTTTATTTGTGCTGAAAAACACGTTTTGACAACTTCTGCACACTGGGGTTAAGGGCTGACTCAGTGGGCTCTTCTGAGCCAGTCAGTTACACTGTGATTCCAAGGGTTGAGAAAACGCGTTTATTTCGGGCTGAAAAACACGTTTTGAAAAGTGTTCTGTTCCTGCCCTATAACTTACATGGTGTTGACCAAAGTTGCCAAAACGTGTTAATTTGTGCTGAAAAACACGTTTTGACAACTTCTGCACACTGGGGTTAAGGGCTGACTCAGTGGGCTCTTCTGAGCCAGTCAGTTACACTGTGATTCCAGGAGTTGAGAAAACGCGTTTATTTCAGGCTGAAAAACACGTTTTGAAAAGTGTTCTGTTCCTGCCCTATAACTTACATGTTGGTGACCAAAGTTGCCAAAACGTGTTTATTTGTGCTGAAAAACACGTTTTGACAACTTCTGCACACTGGGGTTAAGGGCTGCCTCAGTGGGCTCTTCTGAGCCAGTCAGTTACACTGTGATTCCAGGAGTTGAGAAAACGCGTTTATTTCGGGCTGAAAAACACGTTTTGAAAAGTGTTCTGTTCCTGCCCTATAACTTACATGTTGTTGACCAAAGTTGCCAAAACGTGTTTATTTGTGCTGAAAAACACGTTTTGACAACTTCTGCACACTGGGGTTAAGGGCTGACTCAGTGGGCTCTTCTGAGCCAGTCAGTTACACTGATTCCAGGAGTTGAGAAAACGCGTTTATTTCGGGCTGAAAAACACGTTTTGAAAAGTGTTCTGTTCCTGCCCTATAACTTACATGTTGGTGACCAAAGTTGCCAAAACGTGTTTATTTGTGCTGAAAAACACGTTTTGACAACTTCTGCACACTGGGGTTAAGGGCTGACTCAGTGGGCTCTTCTGAGCCAGTCAGTTACACTGTGATTCCAAGAGTTGAGAAAACGCGTTTATTTCGGGCTGAAAAACACGTTTTGAAAAGTGTTCTGTTCCTGCCCTATAACTTACATGTTGTTGACCAAAGTTGCCAAAACGTGTTTATTTGTGCTGAAAAACACGTTTTGACAACTTCTGCACACTGGGGTTAAGGGCTGACTCAGTGGGCTCTTCTGAGCCAGTCAGTTACACTGTGATTCCAGTAGTTGAGAAAACGCGTTTATTTCGGGCTGAAAAACACGTTTTGAAAAGTGTTCTGTTCCTGCCCTATAACTTACATGTTGGTGACCAAAGTTGCCAAAACGTGTTTATTTGTGCTGAAAAACACGTTTTGACAACTTCTGCACACTGGGGTTAAGGGCTGACTCAGTGGGCTCTTCTGAGCCAGTCAGTTACACTGTGATTCCAGGAGTTGAGAAAACGCATTTATTTCGGGCTGAAAAACACGTTTTGAAAAGTGTTCTGTTCCTGCCCTATAACTTACATGTTGGTGACCAAAGTTGCCAAAACGTGTTTATTTGTGCTGAAAAAATACGTTTTGACAACTTCTGCACACTGGGGTTAAGGGCTGACTCAGTGGGCTCTTCTGAGCCAGTCAGTTACACTGTGATTCCAAGGGTTGAGAAAACGCGTTTATTTCGGGCTGAAAAACACGTTTTGAAAAGTGTTCTGTTCCTGCCCTATAACTTACATGTTGTTGACCAAAGTTGCCAAAACGTGTTTATTTGTGCTGAAAAAACACGTTTTGACAACTTCTGCACACTGGGGTTAAGGGCTGACTCAGTGGGCTCTTCTGAGCCAGTCAGTTACACTGTGATTCCAAGAGTTGAGAAAACGCGTTTATTTCGGGCTGAAAAACACGTTTTGAAAAGTGTTCTGTTCCTGCCCTATAACTTACATGTTGTTGACCAAAGTTGCCAAAACGTGTTTATTTGTGCTGAAAAACACGTTTTGACAACTTCTGCACACTGGGGTTAAGGGCTGACTCAGTGGGCTCTTCTGAGCCAGTCAGTTACACTGTGATTCCAGGAGTTGAGAAAACGCGTTTATTTCGGGCTGAAAAACACGTTTTGAAAAGTATGTTGTTCCTGCCCTATAACTTACATGTTGGTGACCAAAGTTGCCAAAACGTGTTTATTTGTGCTGAAAAACACGTTTTGACAACTTCTGCACACTGGGGTTAAGGGCTGACTCAGTGGGCTCTTCTGAGCCAGTCAGTTACACTGTGATTCCAGGAGTTGAGAAAACGCGTTTATATCGGGCTGAAAAACACGTTTTGAAAAGTGTTCTGTTCCTGCCCTATAACTTACATGTTGGTGACCAAAGTTGCCAAAACGTGTTTATTTGTGCTGAAAAACACGTTTTGACAACTTCTGCACACTGGGGTTAAGGGCTGACTCAGTGGGCTCTTCTGAGCCAGTCAGTTACACTGTGATTCCAGGAGTTGAGAAAACGCGTTTATTTCAGGCTGAAAAACACGTTTTGAAAAGTGTTCTGTTCCTGCCCTATAACTTACATGTTGGTGACCAAAGTTACCAAAACGTGTTTATTTGTGCTGAAAAACACGTTTTGACAACTTCTGCACACTGGGGTTAAGGGCTGCCTCAGTGGGCTCTTCTGAGCCAGTCAGTTACACTGTGATTCCAGGAGTTGAGAAAACGCGTTTATTTCGGGCTGAAAAACACGTTTTGAAAAGTGTTCTGTTCCTGCCCTATAACTTACATGTTGGTGACCAAAGTTGCCAAAACGTGTTTATTTGTGCTGAAAAACACGTTTTGACAACTTCTGCACACTGGGGTTAAGGGCTGACTCAGTGGGCTCTTCTGAGCCAGTCAGTTACACTGTGATTCCAAGGGTTGAGAAAACGCGTTTATTTCGGGCTGAAAAACACGTTTTGAAAAGTGTTCTGTTCCTGCCCTATAACTTACATGTTGTTGACCAAAGTTGCCAAAACGTGTTTATTTGTGCTGAAAAACACGTTTTGACAACTTCTGCACACTGGGGTTAAGGGCTGACTCAGTGGGCTCTTCTGAGCCAGTCAGTTACACTGTGATTCCAGTAGTTGAGAAAACGCGTTTATTTCGGGCTGAAAAACACGTTTTGAAAAGTGTTCTGTTCCTGCCCTATAACTTACATGTTGGTGACCAAAGTTGCCAAAACGTGTTTATTTGTGCTGAAAAACACGTTTTGACAACTTCTGCACACTGGGGTTAAGGGCTGACTCAGTGGGCTCTTCTGAGCCAGTCAGTTACACTGTGATTCCAGGAGTTGAGAAAACGCATTTATTTCGGGCTGAAAAACACGTTTTGAAAAGTGTTCTGTTCCTGCCCTATAACTTACATGTTGGTGACCAAAGTTGCCAAAACGTGTTTATTTGTGCTGAAAAACACGTTTTGACAACTTCTGCACACTGGGGTTAAGGTCTGACTCAGTGGGCTCTTCTGAGCCAGTCAGTTACACTGTGATTCCAAGGGTTGAGAAAACGCGTTTATTTCGGGCTGAAAAACACGTTTTGAAAAGTGTTCTGTTCCTGCCCTATAACTTACATGTTGTTGACCAAAGTTGCCAAAACGTGTTTATTTGTGCTGAAAAAACACGTTTTGACAACTTCTGCACACTGGGGTTAAGGGCTGACTCAGTGGGCTCTTCTGAGCCAGTCAGTTACACTGTGATTCCAAGGGTTGAGAAAACGCGTTTATTTCGGGCTGAAAAACACGTTTTGAAAAGTGTTCTGTTCCTGCCCTATAACTTACATGTTGTTGACCAAAGTTGCCAAAACGTGTTTATTTGTGCTGAAAAACACGTTTTGACAACTTCTGCACACTGGGGTTAAGGGCTGACTCAGTGGGCTCTTCTGAGCCAGTCAGTTACACTGTGATTCCAGGAGTTGAGAAAACGCGTTTATTTCGGGCTGAAAAACACGTTTTGAAAAGTGTTCTGTTCCTGCCCTATAACTTACATGTTGGTGACCAAAGTTGCCAAAACGTGTTTATTTGTGCTGAAAAACACGTTTTGACAACTTCTGCACACTGGGGTTAAGGGCTGACTCAGTGGGCTCTTCTGAGCCAGTCAGTTACACTGTGATTCCAAGGGTTGAGAAAACGCGTTTATTTCGGGCTGAAAAACACGTTTTGAAAAGTGTTCTGTTCCTGCCCTATAACTTACATGGTGTTGACCAAAGTTGCCAAAACGTGTTAATTTGTGCTGAAAAACACGTTTTGACAACTTCTGCACACTGGGGTTAAGGGCTGACTCAGTGGGCTATTCTGAGCCAGTCAGTTACACTGTGATTCCAGGAGTTGAGAAAACGCGTTTATTTCAGGCTGAAAAACACGTTTTGAAAAGTGTTCTGTTCCTGCCCTATAACTTACATGTTGGTGACCAAAGTTGCCAAAACGTGTTTATTTGTGCTGAAAAACACGTTTTGACAACTTCTGCACACTGGGGTTAAGGGCTGCCTCAGTGGGCTCTTCTGAGCCAGTCAGTTACACTGTGATTCCAGGAGTTGAGAAAACGCGTTTATTTCGGGCTGAAAAACACGTTTTGAAAAGTGTTCTGTTCCTGCCCTTTAACTTACATGTTGTTGACCAAAGTTGCCAAAACGTGTTTATTTGTGCTGAAAAACACGTTTTGACAACTTCTGCACACTGGGGTTAAGGGCTGACTCAGTGGGCTCTTCTGAGCCAGTCAGTTACACTGATTCCAGGAGTTGAGAAAACGCGTTTATTTCGGGCTGAAAAACACGTTTTGAAAAGTGTTCTGTTCCTGCCCTATAACTTACATGTTGGTGACCAAAGTTGCCAAAACGTGTTTATTTGTGCTGAAAAACACGTTTTGACAACTTCTGCACACTGGGGTTAAGGGCTGACTCAGTGGGCTCTTCTGAGCCAGTCAGTTACACTGTGATTCCAAGAGTTGAGAAAACGCGTTTATTTCGGGCTGAAAAACACGTTTTGAAAAGTGTTCTGTTCCTGCCCTATAACTTACATGTTGTTGACCAAAGTTGCCAAAACGTGTTTATTTGTGCTGAAAAACACGTTTTGACAACTTCTGCACACTGGGGTTAAGGGCTGACTCAGTGGGCTCTTCTGAGCCAGTCAGTTACACTGTGATTCCAGTAGTTGAGAAAACGCGTTTATTTCGGGCTGAAAAACACGTTTTGAAAAGTGTTCTGTTCCTGCCCTATAACTTACATGTTGGTGACCAAAGTTGCCAAAACGTGTTTATTTGTGCTGAAAAACACGTTTTGACAACTTCTGCACACTGGGGTTAAGGGCTGACTCAGTGGGCTCTTCTGAGCCAGTCAGTTACACTGTGATTCCAGGAGTTGAGAAAACGCATTTATTTCGGGCTGAAAAACACGTTTTGAAAAGTGTTCTGTTCCTGCCCTATAACTTACATGTTGGTGACCAAAGTTGCCAAAACGTGTTTATTTGTGCTGAAAAACACGTTTTGACAACTTCTGCACACTGGGGTTAAGGTCTGACTCAGTGGGCTCTTCTGAGCCAGTCAGTTACACTGTGATTCCAAGGGTTGAGAAAACGCGTTTATTTCGGGCTGAAAAACACGTTTTGAAAAGTGTTCTGTTCCTGCCCTATAACTTACATGTTGTTGACCAAAGTTGCCAAAACGTGTTTATTTGTGCTGAAAAAACACGTTTTGACAACTTCTGCACACTGGGGTTAAGGGCTGACTCAGTGGGCTCTTCTGAGCCAGTCAGTTACACTGTGATTCCAAGGGTTGAGAAAACGCGTTTATTTCGGGCTGAAAAACACGTTTTGAAAAGTGTTCTGTTCCTGCCCTATAACTTACATGTTGTTGACCAAAGTTGCCAAAACGTGTTTATTTGTGCTGAAAAAACACGTTTTGACAACTTCTGCACACTGGGGTTAAGGGCTGACTCAGTGGGCTCTTCTGAGCCAGTCAGTTACACTGTGATTCCAAGAGTTGAGAAAACGCGTTTATTTCGGGCTGAAAAACACGTTTTGAAAAGTGTTCTGTTCCTGCCCTATAACTTACATGTTGTTGACCAAAGTTGCCAAAACGTGTTTATTTGTGCTGAAAAACACGTTTTGACAACTTCTGCACACTGGGGTTAAGGGCTGACTCAGTGGGCTCTTCTGAGCCAGTCAGTTACACTGTGATTCCAGGAGTTGAGAAAACGCGTTTATTTCGGGCTGAAAAACACGTTTTGAAAAGTATGTTGTTCCTGCCCTATAACTTACATGTTGGTGACCAAAGTTGCCAAAACGTGTTTATTTGTGCTGAAAAACACGTTTTGACAACTTCTGCACACTGGGGTTAAGGGCTGACTCAGTGGGCTCTTCTGAGCCAGTCAGTTACACTGTGATTCCAGGAGTTGAGAAAACGCGTTTATATCGGGCTGAAAAACACGTTTTGAAAAGTGTTCTGTTCCTGCCCTATAACTTACATGTTGGTGACCAAAGTTGCCAAAACGTGTTTATTTGTGCTGAAAAACACGTTTTGACAACTTCTGCACACTGGGGTTAAGGGCTGACTCAGTGGGCTCTTCTGAGCCAGTCAGTTACACTGATTCCAGGAGTTGAGAAAACGCGTTTATTTCGGGCTGAAAAACACGTTTTGAAAAGTGTTCTGTTCCTGCCCTATAACTTACATGTTGGTGACCAAAGTTGCCAAAACGTGTTTATTTGTGCTGAAAAACACGTTTTGACAACTTCTGCACACTGGGGTTAAGGGCTGACTCAGTGGGCTCTTCTGAGCCAGTCAGTTACACTGTGATTCCAAGAGTTGAGAAAACGCGTTTATTTCGGGCTGAAAAACACGTTTTGAAAAGTATGTTGTTCCTGCCCTATAACTTACATGTTGGTGACCAAAGTTGCCAAAACGTGTTTATTTGTGCTGAAAAACACGTTTTGACAACTTCTGCACACTGGGGTTAAGGGCTGACTCAGTGGGCTCTTCTGAGCCAGTCAGTTACACTGTGATTCCAGTAGTTGAGAAAACGCGTTTATTTCGGGCTGAAAAACACGTTTTGAAAAGTGTTCTGTTCCTGCCCTATAACTTACATGTTGGTGACCAAAGTTGCCAAAACGTGTTTATTTGTGCTGAAAAACACGTTTTGACAACTTCTGCACACTGGGGTTAAGGGCTGACTCAGTGGGCTCTTCTGAGCCAGTCAGTTACACTGTGATTCCAGGAGTTGAGAAAACGCATTTATTTCGGGCTGAAAAACACGTTTTGAAAAGTGTTCTGTTCCTGCCCTATAACTTACATGTTGGTGACCAAAGTTGCCAAAACGTGTTTATTTGTGCTGAAAAACACGTTTTGACAACTTCTGCACACTGGGGTTAAGGTCTGACTCAGTGGGCTCTTCTGAGCCAGTCAGTTACACTGTGATTCCAAGGGTTGAGAAAACGCGTTTATTTCGGGCTGAAAAACACGTTTTGAAAAGTGTTCTGTTCCTGCCCTATAACTTACATGTTGTTGACCAAAGTTGCCAAAACGTGTTTATTTGTGCTGAAAAAACACGTTTTGACAACTTCTGCACACTGGGGTTAAGGGCTGACTCAGTGGGCTCTTCTGAGCCAGTCAGTTACACTGTGATTCCAAGGGTTGAGAAAACGCGTTTATTTCGGGCTGAAAAACACGTTTTGAAAAGTGTTCTGTTCCTGCCCTATAACTTACATGTTGTTGACCAAAGTTGCCAAAACGTGTTTATTTGTGCTGAAAAAACACGTTTTGACAACTTCTGCACACTGGGGTTAAGGGCTGACTCAGTGGGCTCTTCTGAGCCAGTCAGTTACACTGTGATTCCAAGAGTTGAGAAAACGCGTTTATTTCGGGCTGAAAAACACGTTTTGAAAAGTGTTCTGTTCCTGCCCTATAACTTACATGTTGTTGACCAAAGTTGCCAAAACGTGTTTATTTGTGCTGAAAAACACGTTTTGACAACTTCTGCACACTGGGGTTAAGGGCTGACTCAGTGGGCTCTTCTGAGCCAGTCAGTTACACTGTGATTCCAGGAGTTGAGAAAACGCGTTTATTTCGGGCTGAAAAACACGTTTTGAAAAGTATGTTGTTCCTGCCCTATAACTTACATGTTGGTGACCAAAGTTGCCAAAACGTGTTTATTTGTGCTGAAAAACACGTTTTGACAACTTCTGCACACTGGGGTTAAGGGCTGACTCAGTGGGCTCTTCTGAGCCAGTCAGTTACACTGTGATTCCAAGGGTTGAGAAAACGCGTTTATTTCGGGCTGAAAAACACGTTTTGAAAAGTGTTCTGTTCCTGCCCTATAACTTACATGTTGGTGACCAAAGTTGCCAAAACGTGTTTATTTGTGCTGAAAAACACGTTTTGACAACTTCTGCACACTGGGGTTAAGGGCTGACTCAGTGGGCTCTTCTGAGCCAGTCAGTTACACTGTGATTCCAAGGGTTGAGAAAACGCGTTTATTTCGGGCTGAAAAACACGTTTTGAAAAGTGTTCTGTTCCTGCCCTATAACTTACATGTTGTTGACCAAAGTTGCCAAAACGTGTTTATTTGTGCTGAAAAACACGTTTTGACAACTTCTGCACACTGGGGTTAAGGGCTGACTCAGTGGGCTCTTCTGAGCCAGTCAGTTACACTGTGATTCCAGGAGTTGAGAAAACGCGTTTATTTCAGGCTGAAAAACACGTTTTGAAAAGTATGTTGTTCCTGCCCTATAACTTACATGTTGGTGACCAAAGTTGCCAAAACGTGTTTATTTGTGCTGAAAAACACGTTTTGACAACTTCTGCACACTGGGGTTAAGGGCTGACTCAGTGGGCTCTTCTGAGCCAGTCAGTTACACTGTGATTCCAGGAGTTGAGAAAACGCGTTTATTTCGGGCTGAAAAACACGTTTTGAAAAGTGTTCTGTTCCTGCCCTATAACTTACATGTTGGTGACCAAAGTTGCCAAAACGTGTTTATTTGTGCTGAAAAACACGTTTTGACAACTTCTGCACACTGGGGTTAAGGGCTGACTCAGTGGGCTCTTCTGAGCCAGTCAGTTACACTTTGATTCCAAGGGTTGAGAAAACGCGTTTATTTCGGGCTGAAAAACACGTTTTGAAAAGTGTTCTGTTCCTGCCCTATAACTTACATGTTGGTGACCAAAGTTGCCAAAACGTGTTTATTTGTGCTGAAAAACACGTTTTGACAACTTCTGCACACTGGGGTTAAGGGCTGACTCAGTGGGCTCTTCTGAGCCAGTCAGTTACACTGTGATTCCAAGGGTTGAGAAAACGCGTTTATTTCGGGCTGAAAAACACGTTTTGAAAAGTGTTCTGTTCCTGCCCTATAACTTACATGTTGGTGACCAAAGTTGCCAAAACGTGTTTATTTGTGCTGAAAAACACGTTTTGACAACTTCTGCACACTGGGGTTAAGGGCTGACTCAGTGGGCTCTTCTGAGCCAGTCAGTTACACTGTGATTCCAGGAGTTGAGAAAACGCGTTTATTTCGGGCTGAAAAACACGTTTTGAAAAGTGTTCTGTTCCTGCCCTATAACTTACATGTTGTTGACCAAAGTTGCCAAAACGTGTTTATTTGTGCTGAAAAACACGTTTTGACAACTTCTGCACACTGGGGTTAAGGGCTGACTCAGTGGGCTCTTCTGAGCCAGTCAGTTACACTGTGATTCCAAGGGTTGAGAAAACGCGTTTATTTCGGGCTGAAAAACACGTTTTGAAAAGTGTTCTGTTCCTGCCCTATAACTTACATGTTGTTGACCAAAGTTGCCAAAACGTGTTTATTTGTGCTGAAAAAACACGTTTTGACAACTTCTGCACACTGGGGTTAAGGGCTGACTCAGTGGGCTCTTCTGAGCCAGTCAGTTACACTGTGATTCCAAGGGTTGAGAAAACGCGTTTATTTCGGGCTGAAAAACACGTTTTGAAAAGTGTTCTGTTCCTGCCCTATAACTTACATGTTGGTGACCAAAGTTGCCAAAACGTGTTTATTTGTGCTGAAAAACACGTTAAGACAAGTTCTGCACACTGGGGTTAAGGGCTGACTCAGTGGGCTCTTCTGAGCCAGTCAGTTACACTGTGATTCCAGGAGTTGAGAAAACGCGTTTATTTCAGGCTGAAAAACACGTTTTGAAAAGTGTTCTGTTCCTGCCCTATAACTTACATGTTGGTGACCAAAGTTGCCAAAACGTGTTTATTTGTGCTGAAAAACACGTTTTGACAACTTCTGCACACTGGGGTTAAGGGCTGCCTCAGTGGGCTCTTCTGAGCCAGTCAGTTACACTGTGATTCTAGGAGTTGAGAAAACGCGTTTATTTCGGGCTGAAAAACACGTTTTGAAAAGTGTTCTGTTCCTGCCCTATAACTTACATGTTGGTGACCAAAGTTGCCAAAACGTGTTTATTTGTGCTGAAAAACACGTTTTGACAACTTCTGCACACTGGGGTTAAGGGCTGACTCAGTGGGCTCTTCTGAGCCAGTCAGTTACACTGTGATTCCAAGGGTTGAGAAAACGCGTTTATTTCGGGCTGAAAAACACGTTTTGAAAAGTGTTCTGTTCCTGCCCTATAACTTACATGTTGGTGACCAAAGTTGCCAAAACGTGTTTATTTGTGCTTAAAAACACGTTTTGACAACTTCTGCTTACTGGGGTTAAGGGCTGACTCAGTGGGCTCTTCTGAGCCAGTCAGTTACACTGTGATTCCAAGAGTTGAGAAAACGCGTTTATTTCGGGCTGAAAACACGTTTTGAAAAGTGTTCTGTTCCTGCCCTATAACTTACATGTTGTTGACCAAAGTTGCCAAAACGTGTTTATTTGTGCTGAAAAACACGTTTTGACAACTTCTGCACACTGGGGTTAAGGGCTGACTCAGTGGGCTCTTCTGAGCCAGTCAGTTACACTGTGATTCCAGTAGTTGAGAAAACGCGTTTATTTCGGGCTGAAAAACACGTTTTGAAAAGTGTTCTGTTCCTGCCCTATAACTTACATGTTGGTGACCAAAGTTGCCAAAACGTGTTTATTTGTGCTGAAAAACACGTTTTGACAACTTCTGCACACTGGGGTTAAGGGCTGACTCAGTGGGCTCTTCTGAGCCAGTCAGTTACACTGTGATTCCAGGAGTTGAGAAAACGCATTTATTTCGGGCTGAAAAACACGTTTTGAAAAGTGTTCTGTTCCTGCCCTATAACTTACATGTTGGTGACCAAAGTTGCCAAAACGTGTTTATTTGTGCTGAAAAACACGTTTTGACAACTTCTGCACACTGGGGTTAAGGTCTGACTCAGTGGGCTCTTCTGAGCCAGTCAGTTACACTGTGATTCCAAGGGTTGAGAAAACGCGTTTATTTCGGGCTGAAAAACACGTTTTGAAAAGTGTTCTGTTCCTGCCCTATAACTTACATGTTGTTGACCAAAGTTGCCAAAACGTGTTTATTTGTGCTGAAAAAACACGTTTTGACAACTTCTGCACACTGGTGTTAAGGGCTGACTCAGTGGGCTCTTCTGAGCCAGTCAGTTACACTGTGATTCCAAGGGTTGAGAAAACGCGTTTATTTCGGGCTGAAAAACACGTTTTGAAAAGTGTTCTGTTCCTGCCCTATAACTTACATGTTGTTGACCAAAGTTGCCAAAACGTGTTTATTTGTGCTGAAAAACACGTTTTGACAACTTCTGCACACTGGGGTTAAGGGCTGACTCAGTGGGCTCTTCTGAGCCAGTCAGTTACACTGTGATTCCAGGAGTTGAGAAAACGCGTTTATTTCGGGCTGAAAAACACGTTTTGAAAAGTGTTCTGTTCCTGCCCTATAACTTACATGTTGGTGACCAAAGTTGCCAAAACGTGTTTATTTGTGCTGAAAAACACGTTAAGACAACTTCTGCACACTGGGGTTAAGGGCTGACTCAGTGGGCTCTTCTGAGCCAGTCAGTTACACTGTGATTCCAAGGGTTGAGAAAACGCGTTTATTTCGGGCTGAAAAACACGTTTTGAAAAGTGTTCTGTTCCTGCCCTATAACTTACATGGTGTTGACCAAAGTTGCCAAAACGTGTTTATTTGTGCTGAAAAACACGTTTTGACAACTTCTGCACACCGGGGGTTAAGGGCTGACTCAGTGGGCTCTTCTGAGCCAGTCAGTTACACTGTGATTCCAGGAGTTGAGAAAACGCGTTTATTTCAGGCTGAAAAACACGTTTTGAAAAGTGTTCTGTTCCTGCCCTATAACTTACATGTTGGTGACCAAAGTTGCCAAAACGTGTTTATTTGTGCTGAAAAACACGTTTTGACAACTTCTGCACACTGGGGTTAAGGGCTGCCTCAGTGGGCTCTTCTGAGCCAGTCAGTTACACTGTGATTCCAGGAGTTGAGAAAACGCGTTTATTTCGGGCTGAAAAACACGTTTTGAAAAGTGTTCTGTTCCTGCCCTATAACTTACATGTTGGTGACCAAAGTTGCCAAAACGTGTTTATTTGTGCTGAAAAACACGTTTTGACAACTTCTGCACACTGGGGTTAAGGGCTGACTCAGTGGGCTCTTCTGAGCCAGTCAGTTACACTGTGATTCCAAGGGTTGAGAAAACGCGTTTATTTCGGGCTGAAAAACACGTTTTGAAAAGTGTTCTGTTCCTGCCCTATAACTTACATGTTGGTGACCAAAGTTGCCAAAACGTGTTTATTTGTGCTGAAAAACACGTTTTGACAACTTCTGCACACTGGGGTTAAGGGCTGACTCAGTGGGCTCTTCTGAGCCAGTCAGTTACACTGTGATTCCAGGAGTTGAGAAAACGCGTTTATTTCGGGCTGAAAAACACGTTTTGAAAAGTGTTCTGTTCCTGCCCTATAACTTACATGTTGGTGACCAAAGTTGCCAAAACGTGTTTATTTGTGCTGAAAAACACGTTTTGACAACTTCTGCACACTGGGGTTAAGGTCTGACTCAGTGGGCTCTTCTGAGCCAGTCAGTTACACTGTGATTCCAAGGGTTGAGAAAACGCGTTTATTTCGGGCTGAAAAACACGTTTTGAAAAGTGTTCTGTTCCTGCCCTATAACTTACATGTTGTTGACCAAAGTTGCCAAAACGTGTTTATTTGTGCTGAAAAAACACGTTTTGACAACTTCTGCACACTGGGGTTAAGGGCTGACTCAGTGGGCTCTTCTGAGCCAGTCAGTTACACTGTGATTCCAAGGGTTGAGAAAACGCGTTTATTTCGGGCTGAAAAACACGTTTTGAAAAGTGTTCTGTTCCTGCCCTATAACTTACATGTTGGTGACCAAAGTTGCCAAAACGTGTTTATTTGTACTGAAAAACACGTTTTGACAACTTCTGCACACTGGGGTTAAGGGCTGACTCAGTGGGCTCTTCTGAGCCAGTCAGTTACACTGTGATTCCAAGGGTTGAGAAAACGCGTTTATTTCGGGCTGAAAAACACGTTTTGAAAAGTGTTCTGTTCCTGCCCTATAACTTACATGTTGTTGACCAAAGTTGCCAAAACGTGTTTATTTGTGCTGAAAAACACGTTTTGACAACTTCTGCACACTGGGGTTAAGGGCTGACTCAGTGGGCTCTTCTGAGCCAGTCAGTTACACTGTGATTCCAGGAGTTGAGAAAACGCGTTTATTTCGGGCTGAAAAACACGTTTTGAAAAGTGTTCTGTTCCTGCCCTATAACTTACATGTTGGTGACCAAAGTTGCCAAAACGTGTTTATTTGTGCTGAAAAACACGTTTTGACAACTTCTGCACACTGGGGTTAAGGGCTGACTCAGTGGGCTCTTCTGAGCCAGTCAGTTACACTGTGATTCCAAGGGTTGAGAAAACGCGTTTATTTCGGGCTGAAAAACACGTTTTGAAAAGTGTTCTGTTCCTGCCCTATAACTTACATGTTGTTGACCAAAGTTGCCAAAACGTGTTTATTTGTGCTGAAAAAACACGTTTTGACAACTTCTGCACACCGGGGGTTAAGGGCTGACTCAGTGGGCTCTTCTGAGCCAGTCAGTTACACTGTGATTCCAAGGGTTGAGAAAACGCGTATATTTCGGGCTGAAAACACGTTTTGAAAAGTGTTCTGTTCCTGCCCTATAACTTACATGTTGGTGACCAAAGTTGCCAAAACGTGTTTATTTGTGCTGAAAAACACGTTTTGACAACTTCTGCACACTGGGGTTAAGGGCTGACTCAGTGGGCTCTTCTGAGCCAGTCAGTTACACTGTGATTCCAAGGGTTGAGAAAACGCGTTTATTTCGGGCTGAAAAACACGTTTTGAAAAGTGTTCTGTTCCTGCCCTATAACTTACATGTTGTTGACCAAAGTTGCCAAAACGTGTTTATTTGTGCTGAAAAACACGTTTTGACAACTTCTGCACACTGGGGTTAAGGGCTGACTCAGTGGGCTCTTCTGAGCCAGTCAGTTACACTGTGATTCCAGGAGTTGAGAAAACGCGTTTATTTCGGGCTGAAAAACACGTTTTGAAAAGTGTTCTGTTCCTGCCCTATAACTTACATGTTGGTGACCAAAGTTGCCAAAACGTGTTTATTTGTGCTGAAAAACACGTTTTGACAACTTCTGCACACTGGGGTTAAGGGCTGACTCAGTGGGCTCTTCTGAGCCAGTCAGTTACACTGTGATTCCAAGGGTTGAGAAAACGCGTTTATTTCGGGCTGAAAAACACGTTTTGAAAAGTGTTCTGTTCCTGCCCTATAACTTACATGTTGGTGACCAAAGTTGCCAAAACGTGTTTTTTTGTGCTGAAAAACACGTTTTGACAACTTCTGCACACTGGGGTTAAGGGCTGACTCAGTGGGCTCTTCTGAGCCAGTCAGTTACAGTGTGATTCCAGGAGTTGAGAAAACGCGTTTATTTCGGGCTGAAAAACACGTTTTGAAAAGTGTTCTGTTCCTGCCCTATAACTTACATGTTGTTGACCAAAGTTGCCAAAACGTGTTTATTTGTGCTGAAAAACACGTTTTGACAACTTCTGCACACTGGGGTTAAGGGCTGACTCAGTGGGCTCTTCTGAGCCAGTCAGTTACACTGTGATTCCAGGAGTTGAGAAAACGCGTTTATTTCGGGCTGAAAAACACGTTTTGAAAAGTGTTCTGTTCCTGCCCTATAACTTACATGTTGGTGACCAAAGTTGCCAAAACGTGTTTATTTGTGCTGAAAAACACGTTTTGACAACTTCTGCACACTGGGGTTAAGGGCTGACTCAGTGGGCTCTTCTGAGCCAGTCAGTTACACTGTGATTCCAGGAGTTGAGAAAACGCGTTTATTTCGGGCTGAAAAACACGTTTTGAAAAGTGTTCTGTTCCTGCCCTATAACTTACATGTTGTTGACCAAAGTTGCCAAAACGTGTTTATTTGTGCTGAAAAACACGTTTTGACAACTTCTGCACACTGGGGTTAAGGGCTGACTCAGTGGGCTCTTCTGAGCCAGTCAGTTACACTGATTCCAGGAGTTGAGAAAACGCGTTTATTTCGGGCTGAAAAACACGTTTTGAAAAGTGTTCTGTTCCTGCCCTATAACTTACATGTTGTTGACCAAAGTTGCCAAAACGTGTTTATTTGTGCTGAAAAACACGTTTTGACAACTTCTGCACACTGGGGTTAAGGGCTGACTCAGTGGGCTCTTCTGAGCCAGTCAGTTACACTGTGATTCCAGGAGTTGAGAAAACGCGTTTATTTCGGGCTGAAAAACACGTTTTGAAAAGTGTTCTGTTCCTGCCCTATAACTTACATGTTGGTGACCAAAGTTGCCAAAACGTGTTTATTTGTGCTGAAAAACACGTTTTGACAACTTCTGCACACTGGGGTTAAGGGCTGACTCAGTGGGCTCTTCTGAGCCAGTCAGTTACACTGTGATTCCAAGGGTTGAGAAAACGCGTTTATTTCGGGCTGAAAAACACGTTTTGAAAAGTGTTCTGTTCCTGCCCTATAACTTACATGTTGTTGACCAAAGTTGCCAAAACGTGTTTATTTGTGCTGAAAAAACACGTTTTGACAACTTCTGCACACTGGGGTTAAGGGCTGACTCAGTGGGCTCTTCTGAGCCAGTCAGTTACACTGTGATTCCAAGGGTTGAGAAAACGCGTTTATTTCGGGCTGAAAAACACGTTTTGAAAAGTGTTCTGTTCCTGCCCTATAACTTACATGTTGTTGACCAAAGTTGCCAAAACGTGTTTATTTGTGCTGAAAAACACGTTTTGACAACTTCTGCACACTGGGGTTAAGGGCTGACTCAGTGGGCTCTTCTGAGCCAGTCAGTTACACTGTGATTCCAGGAGTTGAGAAAACGCGTTTATTTCAGGCTGAAAAACACGTTTTGAAAAGTGTTCTGTTCCTGCCCTATAACTTACATGTTGGTGACCAAAGTTACCAAAACGTGTTTATTTGTGCTGAAAAACACGTTTTGACAACTTCTGCACACTGGGGTTAAGGGCTGCCTCAGTGGGCTCTTCTGAGCCAGTCAGTTACACTGTGATTCCAGGAGTTGAGAAAACGCGTTTATTTCGGGCTGAAAAACACGTTTTGAAAAGTGTTCTGTTCCTGCCCTATAACTTACATGTTGGTGACCAAAGTTGCCAAAACGTGTTTATTTGTGCTGAAAAACACGTTTTGACAACTTCTGCACACTGGGGTTAAGGGCTGACTCAGTGGGCTCTTCTGAGCCAGTCAGTTACACTGTGATTCCAAGGGTTGAGAAAACGCGTTTATTTCGGGCTGAAAAACACGTTTTGAAAAGTGTTCTGTTCCTGCCCTATAACTTACATGTTGGTGACCAAAGTTGCCAAAACGTGTTTATTTGTGCTGAAAAACACGTTTTGACAACTTCTGCACACTGGGGTTAAGGGCTGACTCAGTGGGCTCTTCTGAGCCAGTCAGTTACACTGTGATTCCAGTAGTTGAGAAAACGCGTTTATTTCGGGCTGAAAAACACGTTTTGAAAAGTGTTCTGTTCCTGCCCTATAACTTACATGTTGTTGACCAAAGTTGCCAAAACGTGTTTATTTGTGCTGAAAAACACGTTTTGACAACTTCTGCACACTGGGGTTAAGGGCTGACTCAGTGGGCTCTTCTGAGCCAGTCAGTTACACTGTGATTCCAGGAGTTGAGAAAACGCGTTTATTTCGGGCTGAAAAACACGTTTTGAAAAGTGTTCTGTTCCTGCCCTATAACTTACATGTTGGTGACCAAAGTTGCCAAAACGTGTTTATTTGTGCTGAAAAACACGTTTTGACAACTTCTGCACACTGGGGTTAAGGGCTGACTCAGTGGGCTCTTCTGAGCCAGTCAGTTACACTGTGATTCCAAGGGTTGAGAAAACGCGTTTATTTCGGGCTGAAAAACACGTTTTGAAAAGTGTTCTGTTCCTGCCCTATAACTTACATGTTGTTGACCAAAGTTGCCAAAACGTGTTTATTTGTGCTGAAAAACACGTTTTGACAATTTCTGCACACTGGGGTTAAGGGCTGACTCAGTGGGCTCTTCTGAGCCAGTCAGTTACACTGTGATTCCAGGAGTTGAGAAAACGCGTTTATTTCAGGCTGAAAAACACGTTTTGAAAAGTGTTCTGTTCCTGCCCTATAACTTACATGTTGGTGACCAAAGTTGCCAAAACGTGTTTATTTGTGCTGAAAAACACGTTTTGACAACTTCTGCACACTGGGGTTAAGGGCTGACTCAGTGGGCTCTTCTGAGCCAGTCAGTTACACTGTGATTCCAAGGGTTGAGAAAACGCGTTTATTTCGGGCTGAAAAACACGTTTTGAAAAGTGTTCTGTTCCTGCCCTATAACTTACATGTTGTTGACCAAAGTTGCCAAAACGTGTTTATTTGTGCTGAAAAACACGTTTTGACAACTTCTGCACACTGGGGTTAAGGGCTGACTCAGTGGGCTCTTCTGAGCCAGTCAGTTACACTGTGATTCCAAGGGTTGAGAAAACGCGTTTATTTCGGGCTGAAAAACACGTTTTGAAAAGTGTTCTGTTCCTGCCCTATAACTTACATGTTGGTGACCAAAGTTGCCAAAACGTGTTTATTTGTGCTGAAAAACACGTTAAGACAACTTCTGCACACTGGGGTTAAGGGCTGACTCAGTGGGCTCTTCTGAGCCAGTCAGTTACACTGTGATTCCAGGAGTTGAGAAAACGCGTTTATTTCAGGCTGAAAAACACGTTTTGAAAAGTGTTCTGTTCCTGCCCTATAACTTACATGTTGGTGACCAAAGTTGCCAAAACGTGTTTATTTGTGCTGAAAAACACGTTTTGACAACTTCTGCACACTGGGGTTAAGGGCTGCCTCAGTGGGCTCTTCTGAGCCAGTCAGTTACACTGTGATTCCAGGAGTTGAGAAAACGCGTTTATTTCGGGCTGAAAAACACGTTTTGAAAAGTGTTCTGTTCCTGCCCTATAACTTACATGTTGGTGACCAAAGTTGCCAAAACGTGTTTATTTGTGCTGAAAAACACGTTTTGACAACTTCTGCACACTGGGGTTAAGGGCTGACTCAGTGGGCTCTTCTGAGCCAGTCAGTTACACTGTGATTCCAAGGGTTGAGAAAACGCGTTTATTTCGGGCTGAAAAACACGTTTTGAAAAGTGTTCTGTTCCTGCCCTATAACTTACATGTTGGTGACCAAAGTTGCCAAAACGTGTTTATTTGTGCTTAAAAACACGTTTTGACAACTTCTGCTTACTGGGGTTAAGGGCTGACTCAGTGGGCTCTTCTGAGCCAGTCAGTTACACTGTGATTCCAAGAGTTGAGAAAACGCGTTTATTTCGGGCTGAAAACACGTTTTGAAAAGTGTTCTGTTCCTGCCCTATAACTTACATGTTGTTGACCAAAGTTGCCAAAACGTGTTTATTTGTGCTGAAAAACACGTTTTGACAACTTCTGCACACTGGGGTTAAGGGCTGACTCAGTGGGCTCTTCTGAGCCAGTCAGTTACACTGTGATTCCAGTAGTTGAGAAAACGCGTTTATTTCGGGCTGAAAAACACGTTTTGAAAAGTGTTCTGTTCCTGCCCTATAACTTACATGTTGGTGACCAAAGTTGCCAAAACGTGTTTATTTGTGCTGAAAAACACGTTTTGACAACTTCTGCACACTGGGGTTAAGGGCTGACTCAGTGGGCTCTTCTGAGCCAGTCAGTTACACTGTGATTCCAGGAGTTGAGAAAACGCATTTATTTCGGGCTGAAAAACACGTTTTGAAAAGTGTTCTGTTCCTGCCCTATAACTTACATGTTGGTGACCAAAGTTGCCAAAACGTGTTTATTTGTGCTGAAAAACACGTTTTGACAACTTCTGCACACTGGGGTTAAGGTCTGACTCAGTGGGCTCTTCTGAGCCAGTCAGTTACACTGTGATTCCAAGGGTTGAGAAAACGCGTTTATTTCGGGCTGAAAAACACGTTTTGAAAAGTGTTCTGTTCCTGCCCTATAACTTACATGTTGTTGACCAAAGTTGCCAAAACGTGTTTATTTGTGCTGAAAAAACACGTTTTGACAACTTCTGCACACTGGTGTTAAGGGCTGACTCAGTGGGCTCTTCTGAGCCAGTCAGTTACACTGTGATTCCAAGGGTTGAGAAAACGCGTTTATTTCGGGCTGAAAAACACGTTTTGAAAAGTGTTCTGTTCCTGCCCTATAACTTACATGTTGTTGACCAAAGTTGCCAAAACGTGTTTATTTGTGCTGAAAAACACGTTTTGACAACTTCTGCACACTGGGGTTAAGGGCTGACTCAGTGGGCTCTTCTGAGCCAGTCAGTTACACTGTGATTCCAGGAGTTGAGAAAACGCGTTTATTTCGGGCTGAAAAACACGTTTTGAAAAGTGTTCTGTTCCTGCCCTATAACTTACATGTTGGTGACCAAAGTTGCCAAAACGTGTTTATTTGTGCTGAAAAACACGTTAAGACAACTTCTGCACACTGGGGTTAAGGGCTGACTCAGTGGGCTCTTCTGAGCCAGTCAGTTACACTGTGATTCCAAGGGTTGAGAAAACGCGTTTATTTCGGGCTGAAAAACACGTTTTGAAAAGTGTTCTGTTCCTGCCCTATAACTTACATGGTGTTGACCAAAGTTGCCAAAACGTGTTTATTTGTGCTGAAAAACACGTTTTGACAACTTCTGCACACCGGGGGTTAAGGGCTGACTCAGTGGGCTCTTCTGAGCCAGTCAGTTACACTGTGATTCCAGGAGTTGAGAAAACGCGTTTATTTCAGGCTGAAAAACACGTTTTGAAAAGTGTTCTGTTCCTGCCCTATAACTTACATGTTGGTGACCAAAGTTGCCAAAACGTGTTTATTTGTGCTGAAAAACACGTTTTGACAACTTCTGCACACTGGGGTTAAGGGCTGCCTCAGTGGGCTCTTCTGAGCCAGTCAGTTACACTGTGATTCCAGGAGTTGAGAAAACGCGTTTATTTCGGGCTGAAAAACACGTTTTGAAAAGTGTTCTGTTCCTGCCCTATAACTTACATGTTGGTGACCAAAGTTGCCAAAACGTGTTTATTTGTGCTGAAAAACACGTTTTGACAACTTCTGCACACTGGGGTTAAGGGCTGACTCAGTGGGCTCTTCTGAGCCAGTCAGTTACACTGTGATTCCAAGGGTTGAGAAAACGCGTTTATTTCGGGCTGAAAAACACGTTTTGAAAAGTGTTCTGTTCCTGCCCTATAACTTACATGTTGGTGACCAAAGTTGCCAAAACGTGTTTATTTGTGCTGAAAAATACGTTTTGACAACTTCTGCACACTGGGGTTAAGGGCTGACTCAGTGGGCTCTTCTGAGCCAGTCAGTTACACTGTGATTCCAGGAGTTGAGAAAACGCGTTTATTTCGGGCTGAAAAACACGTTTTGAAAAGTGTTCTGTTCCTGCCCTATAACTTACATGTTGGTGACCAAAGTTGCCAAAACGTGTTTATTTGTGCTGAAAAACACGTTTTGACAACTTCTGCACACTGGGGTTAAGGTCTGACTCAGTGGGCTCTTCTGAGCCAGTCAGTTACACTGTGATTCCAAGGGTTGAGAAAACGCGTTTATTTCGGGCTGAAAAACACGTTTTGAAAAGTGTTCTGTTCCTGCCCTATAACTTACATGTTGTTGACCAAAGTTGCCAAAACGTGTTTATTTGTGCTGAAAAAACACGTTTTGACAACTTCTGCACACTGGGGTTAAGGGCTGACTCAGTGGGCTCTTCTGAGCCAGTCAGTTACACTGTGATTCCAAGGGTTGAGAAAACGCGTTTATTTCGGGCTGAAAAACACGTTTTGAAAAGTGTTCTGTTCCTGCCCTATAACTTACATGTTGGTGACCAAAGTTGCCAAAACGTGTTTATTTGTACTGAAAAACACGTTTTGACAACTTCTGCACACTGGGGTTAAGGGCTGACTCAGTGGGCTCTTCTGAGCCAGTCAGTTACACTGTGATTCCAAGGGTTGAGAAAACGCGTTTATTTCGGGCTGAAAAACACGTTTTGAAAAGTGTTCTGTTCCTGCCCTATAACTTACATGTTGTTGACCAAAGTTGCCAAAACGTGTTTATTTGTGCTGAAAAACACGTTTTGACAACTTCTGCACACTGGGGTTAAGGGCTGACTCAGTGGGCTCTTCTGAGCCAGTCAGTTACACTGTGATTCCAGGAGTTGAGAAAACGCGTTTATTTCGGGCTGAAAAACACGTTTTGAAAAGTGTTCTGTTCCTGCCCTATAACTTACATGTTGGTGACCAAAGTTGCCAAAACGTGTTTATTTGTGCTGAAAAACACGTTTTGACAACTTCTGCACACTGGGGTTAAGGGCTGACTCAGTGGGCTCTTCTGAGCCAGTCAGTTACACTGTGATTCCAAGGGTTGAGAAAACGCGTTTATTTCGGGCTGAAAAACACGTTTTGAAAAGTGTTCTGTTCCTGCCCTATAACTTACATGTTGGTGACCAAAGTTGCCAAAACGTGTTTTTTTGTGCTGAAAAACACGTTTTGACAACTTCTGCACACTGGGGTTAAGGGCTGACTCAGTGGGCTCTTCTGAGCCAGTCAGTTACAGTGTGATTCCAGGAGTTGAGAAAACGCGTTTATTTCGGGCTGAAAAACACGTTTTGAAAAGTGTTCTGTTCCTGCCCTATAACTTACATGTTGTTGACCAAAGTTGCCAAAACGTGTTTATTTGTGCTGAAAAACACGTTTTGACAACTTCTGCACACTGGGGTTAAGGGCTGACTCAGTGGGCTCTTCTGAGCCAGTCAGTTACACTGTGATTCCAGGAGTTGAGAAAACGCGTTTATTTCGGGCTGAAAAACACGTTTTGAAAAGTGTTCTGTTCCTGCCCTATAACTTACATGTTGGTGACCAAAGTTGCCAAAACGTGTTTATTTGTGCTGAAAAACACGTTTTGACAACTTCTGCACACTGGGGTTAAGGGCTGACTCAGTGGGCTCTTCTGAGCCAGTCAGTTACACTGTGATTCCAGGAGTTGAGAAAACGCGTTTATTTCGGGCTGAAAAACACGTTTTGAAAAGTGTTCTGTTCCTGCCCTATAACTTACATGTTGTTGACCAAAGTTGCCAAAACGTGTTTATTTGTGCTGAAAAACACGTTTTGACAACTTCTGCACACTGGGGTTAAGGGCTGACTCAGTGGGCTCTTCTGAGCCAGTCAGTTACACTGATTCCAGGAGTTGAGAAAACGCGTTTATTTCGGGCTGAAAAACACGTTTTGAAAAGTGTTCTGTTCCTGCCCTATAACTTACATGTTGTTGACCAAAGTTGCCAAAACGTGTTTATTTGTGCTGAAAAACACGTTTTGACAACTTCTGCACACTGGGGTTAAGGGCTGACTCAGTGGGCTCTTCTGAGCCAGTCAGTTACACTGTGATTCCAGGAGTTGAGAAAACGCGTTTATTTCGGGCTGAAAAACACGTTTTGAAAAGTGTTCTGTTCCTGCCCTATAACTTACATGTTGGTGACCAAAGTTGCCAAAACGTGTTTATTTGTGCTGAAAAACACGTTTTGACAACTTCTGCACACTGGGGTTAAGGGCTGACTCAGTGGGCTCTTCTGAGCCAGTCAGTTACACTGTGATTCCAAGGGTTGAGAAAACGCGTTTATTTCGGGCTGAAAAACACGTTTTGAAAAGTGTTCTGTTCCTGCCCTATAACTTACATGTTGTTGACCAAAGTTGCCAAAACGTGTTTATTTGTGCTGAAAAAACACGTTTTGACAACTTCTGCACACTGGGGTTAAGGGCTGACTCAGTGGGCTCTTCTGAGCCAGTCAGTTACACTGTGATTCCAAGGGTTGAGAAAACGCGTTTATTTCGGGCTGAAAAACACGTTTTGAAAAGTGTTCTGTTCCTGCCCTATAACTTACATGTTGTTGACCAAAGTTGCCAAAACGTGTTTATTTGTGCTGAAAAACACGTTTTGACAACTTCTGCACACTGGGGTTAAGGGCTGACTCAGTGGGCTCTTCTGAGCCAGTCAGTTACACTGTGATTCCAGGAGTTGAGAAAACGCGTTTATTTCAGGCTGAAAAACACGTTTTGAAAAGTGTTCTGTTCCTGCCCTATAACTTACATGTTGGTGACCAAAGTTACCAAAACGTGTTTATTTGTGCTGAAAAACACGTTTTGACAACTTCTGCACACTGGGGTTAAGGGCTGCCTCAGTGGGCTCTTCTGAGCCAGTCAGTTACACTGTGATTCCAGGAGTTGAGAAAACGCGTTTATTTCGGGCTGAAAAACACGTTTTGAAAAGTGTTCTGTTCCTGCCCTATAACTTACATGTTGGTGACCAAAGTTGCCAAAACGTGTTTATTTGTGCTGAAAAACACGTTTTGACAACTTCTGCACACTGGGGTTAAGGGCTGACTCAGTGGGCTCTTCTGAGCCAGTCAGTTACACTGTGATTCCAAGGGTTGAGAAAACGCGTTTATTTCGGGCTGAAAAACACGTTTTGAAAAGTGTTCTGTTCCTGCCCTATAACTTACATGTTGGTGACCAAAGTTGCCAAAACGTGTTTATTTGTGCTGAAAAACACGTTTTGACAACTTCTGCACACTGGGGTTAAGGGCTGACTCAGTGGGCTCTTCTGAGCCAGTCAGTTACACTGTGATTCCAGTAGTTGAGAAAACGCGTTTATTTCGGGCTGAAAAACACGTTTTGAAAAGTGTTCTGTTCCTGCCCTATAACTTACATGTTGGTGACCAAAGTTGCCAAAACGTGTTTATTTGTGCTGAAAAACACGTTTTGACAACTTCTGCACACTGGGGTTAAGGGCTGACTCAGTGGGCTCTTCTGAGCCAGTCAGTTACACTGTGATTCCAGGAGTTGAGAAAACGCATTTATTTCGGGCTGAAAAACACGTTTTGAAAAGTGTTCTGTTCCTGCCCTATAACTTACATGTTGGTGACCAAAGTTGCCAAAACGTGTTTATTTGTGCTGAAAAACACGTTTTGACAACTTCTGCACACTGGGGTTAAGGTCTGACTCAGTGGGCTCTTCTGAGCCAGTCAGTTACACTGTGATTCCAAGGGTTGAGAAAACGCGTTTATTTCGGGCTGAAAAACACGTTTTGAAAAGTGTTCTGTTCCTGCCCTATAACTTACATGTTGTTGACCAAAGTTGCCAAAACGTGTTTATTTGTGCTGAAAAACACGTTTTGACAACTTCTGCACACTGGGGTTAAGGGCTGACTCAGTGGGCTCTTCTGAGCCAGTCAGTTACACTGTGATTCCAGGAGTTGAGAAAACGCGTTTATTTCGGGCTGAAAAACACGTTTTGAAAAGTGTTCTGTTCCTGCCCTATAACTTACATGTTGGTGACCAAAGTTGCCAAAACGTGTTTATTTGTGCTGAAAAACACGTTTTGACAACTTCTGCACACTGGGGTTAAGGGCTGACTCAGTGGGCTCTTCTGAGCCAGTCAGTTACACTGTGATTCCAAGGGTTGAGAAAACGCGTTTATTTCGGGCTGAAAAACACGTTTTGAAAAGTGTTCTGTTCCTGCCCTATAACTTACATGTTGTTGACCAAAGTTGCCAAAACGTGTTTATTTGTGCTGAAAAACACGTTTTGACAATTTCTGCACACTGGGGTTAAGGGCTGACTCAGTGGGCTCTTCTGAGCCAGTCAGTTACACTGTGATTCCAGGAGTTGAGAAAACGCGTTTATTTCAGGCTGAAAAACACGTTTTGAAAAGTGTTCTGTTCCTGCCCTATAACTTACATGTTGGTGACCAAAGTTGCCAAAACGTGTTTATTTGTGCTGAAAAACACGTTTTGACAACTTCTGCACACTGGGGTTAAGGGCTGACTCAGTGGGCTCTTCTGAGCCAGTCAGTTACACTGTGATTCCAAGGGTTGAGAAAACGCGTTTATTTCGGGCTGAAAAACACGTTTTGAAAAGTGTTCTGTTCCTGCCCTATAACTTACATGTTGTTGACCAAAGTTGCCAAAACGTGTTTATTTGTGCTGAAAAACACGTTTTGACAACTTCTGCACACTGGGGTTAAGGGCTGACTCAGTGGGCTCTTCTGAGCCAGTCAGTTACACTGTGATTCCAAGGGTTGAGAAAACGCGTTTATTTCGGGCTGAAAAACACGTTTTGAAAAGTGTTCTGTTCCTGCCCTATAACTTACATGTTGGTGACCAAAGTTGCCAAAACGTGTTTATTTGTGCTGAAAAACACGTTTTGACAACTTCTGCACACTGGGGTTAAGGGCTGACTCAGTGGGCTCTTCTGAGCCAGTCAGTTACACTGTGATTCCAGTAGTTGAGAAAACGCGTTTATTTCGGGCTGAAAAACACGTTTTGAAAAGTGTTCTGTTCCTGCCCTATAACTTACATGTTGGTGACCAAAGTTGCCAAAACGTGTTTATTTGTGCTGAAAAACACGTTTTGACAACTTCTGCACACTGGGGTTAAGGGCTGACTCAGTGGGCTCTTCTGAGCCAGTCAGTTACACTGTGATTCCAGGAGTTGAGAAAACGCATTTATTTCGGGCTGAAAAACACGTTTTGAAAAGTGTTCTGTTCCTGCCCTATAACTTACATGTTGGTGACCAAAGTTGCCAAAACGTGTTTATTTGTGCTGAAAAACACGTTTTGACAACTTCTGCACACTGGGGTTAAGGTCTGACTCAGTGGGCTCTTCTGAGCCAGTCAGTTACACTGTGATTCCAAGGGTTGAGAAAACGCGTTTTTTTCGGGCTGAAAAACACGTTTTGAAAAGTGTTCTGTTCCTGCCCTATAACTTACATGTTGTTGACCAAAGTTGCCAAAACGTGTTTATTTGTGCTGAAAAACACGTTTTGACAACTTCTGCACACTGGGGTTAAGGGCTGACTCAGTGGGCTCTTCTGAGCCAGTCAGTTACACTGTGATTCCAGGAGTTGAGAAAACGCGTTTATTTCGGGCTGAAAAACACGTTTTGAAAAGTGTTCTGTTCCTGCCCTATAACTTACATGTTGGTGACCAAAGTTGCCAAAACGTGTTTATTTGTGCTGAAAAACACGTTTTGACAACTTCTGCACACTGGGGTTAAGGGCTGACTCAGTGGGCTCTTCTGAGCCAGTCAGTTACACTGTGATTCCAAGGGTTGAGAAAACGCGTTTATTTCGGGCTGAAAAACACGTTTTGAAAAGTGTTCTGTTCCTGCCCTATAACTTACATGTTGTTGACCAAAGTTGCCAAAACGTGTTTATTTGTGCTGAAAAACACGTTTTGACAATTTCTGCACACTGGGGTTAAGGGCTGACTCAGTGGGCTCTTCTGAGCCAGTCAGTTACACTGTGATTCCAGGAGTTGATAAAACGCGTTTATTTCAGGCTGAAAAACACGTTTTGAAAAGTGTTCTGTTCCTGCCCTATAACTTACATGTTGGTGACCAAAGTTGCCAAAACGTGTTTATTTGTGCTGAAAAACACGTTTTGACAACTTCTGCACACTGGGGTTAAGGGCTGCCTCAGTGGGCTCTTCTGAGCCAGTCAGTTACACTGTGATTCCAGGAGTTGAGAAAACGCGTTTATTTCGGGCTGAAAAACACGTTTTGAAAAGTGTTCTGTTCCTGCCCTATAACTTACATGTTGGTGACCAAAGTTGCCAAAACGTGTTTATTTGTGCTGAAAAACACGTTTTGACAACTTCTGCACACTGGGGTTAAGGGCTGAATCAGTGGGCTCTTCTGAGCCAGTCAGTTACACTGTGATTCCAAGGGTTGAGAAAACGCGTTTATTTCGGGCTGAAAAACACGTTTTGAAAAGTGTTCTGTTCCTGCCCTATAACTTACATGTTGGTGACCAAAGTTGCCAAAACGTGTTTATTTGTGCTGAAAAACACGTTTTGACAACTTCTGCACACTGGGGTTAAGGGCTGACTCAGTGGGCTCTTCTGAGCCAGTCAGTTACACTGTGATTCCAGGAGTTGAGAAAACGCATTTATTTCGGGCTGAAAAACACGTTTTGAAAAGTGTTCTGTTCCTGCCCTATAACTTACATGTTGGTGACCAAAGTTGCCAAAACGTGTTTATTTGTGCTGAAAAACACGTTTTGACAACTTCTGCACACTGGGGTTAAGGTCTGACTCAGTGGGCTCTTCTGAGCCAGTCAGTTACACTGTGATTCCAAGGGTTGAGAAAACGCGTTTATTTCGGGCTGAAAAACACGTTTTGAAAAGTGTTCTGTTCCTGCCCTATAACTTACATGTTGTTGACCAAAGTTGCCAAAACGTGTTTATTTGTGCTGAAAAAACACGTTTTGACAACTTCTGCACACTGGGGTTAAGGGCTGACTCAGTGGGCTCTTCTGAGCCAGTCAGTTACACTGTGATTCCAAGGGTTGAGAAAACGCGTTTATTTCGGGCTGAAAAACACGTTTTGAAAAGTGTTCTGTTCCTGCCCTATAACTTACATGTTGGTGACCAAAGTTGCCAAAACGTGTTTATTTGTACTGAAAAACACGTTTTGACAACTTCTGCACACTGGGGTTAAGGGCTGACTCAGTGGGCTCTTCTGAGCCAGTCAGTTACACTGTGATTCCAAGGGTTGAGAAAACGCGTTTATTTCGGGCTGAAAAACACGTTTTGAAAAGTGTTCTGTTCCTGCCCTATAACTTACATGTTGTTGACCAAAGTTGCCAAAACGTGTTTATTTGTGCTGAAAAACACGTTTTGACAACTTCTGCACACTGGGGTTAAGGGCTGACTCAGTGGGCTCTTCTGAGCCAGTCAGTTACACTGTGATTCCAGGAGTTGAGAAAACGCGTTTATTTCGGGCTGAAAAACACGTTTTGAAAAGTGTTCTGTTCCTGCCCTATAACTTACATGTTGGTGACCAAAGTTGCCAAAACGTGTTTATTTGTGCTGAAAAACACGTTTTGACAACTTCTGCACACTGGGGTTAAGGGCTGACTCAGTGGGCTCTTCTGAGCCAGTCAGTTACACTGTGATTCCAAGGGTTGAGAAAACGCGTTTATTTCGGGCTGAAAAACACGTTTTGAAAAGTGTTCTGTTCCTGCCCTATAACTTACATGTTGTTGACCAAAGTTGCCAAAACGTGTTTATTTGTGCTGAAAAAACACGTTTTGACAACTTCTGCACACTGGGGTTAAGGGCTGACTCAGTGGGCTCTTCTGAGCCAGTCAGTTACACTGTGATTCCAAGGGTTGAGAAAACGCGTTTATTTCGGGCTGAAAAACACGTTTTGAAAAGTGTTCTGTTCCTGCCCTATAACTTACATGTTGTTGACCAAAGTTGCCAAAACGTGTTTATTTGTGCTGAAAAACACGTTTTGACAACTTCTGCACACTGGGGTTAAGGGCTGACTCAGTGGGCTCTTCTGAGCCAGTCAGTTACACTGTGATTCCAGGAGTTGAGAAAACGCGTTTATTTCAGGCTGAAAAACACGTTTTGAAAAGTGTTCTGTTCCTGCCCTATAACTTACATGTTGGTGACCAAAGTTGCCAAAACGTGTTTATTTGTGCTGAAAAACACGTTTTGACAACTTCTGCACACTGGGGTTAAGGGCTGCCTCAGTGGGCTCTTCTGAGCCAGTCAGTTACACTGTGATTCCAGGAGTTGAGAAAACGTGTTTATTTCGGGCTGAAAAACACGTTTTGAAAAGTGTTCTGTTCCTGCCCTATAACTTACATGTTGGTGACCAAAGTTGCCAAAACGTGTTTATTTGTGCTGAAAAACACGTTTTGACAACTTCTGCACACTGGGGTTAAGGGCTGACTCAGTGGGCTCTTCTGAGCCAGTCAGTTACACTGTGATTCCAAGGGTTGAGAAAACGCGTTTATTTCGGGCTGAAAAACACGTTTTGAAAAGTGTTCTGTTCCTGCCCTATAACTTACATGTTGTTGACCAAAGTTGCCAAAACGTGTTTATTTGTGCTGAAAAAACACGTTTTGACAACTTCTGCACACCGGGGGTTAAGGGCTGACTCAGTGGGCTCTTCTGAGCCAGTCAGTTACACTGTGATTCCAAGGGTTGAGAAAACGCGTTTATTTCGGGCTGAAAACACGTTTTGAAAAGTGTTCTGTTCCTGCCCTATAACTTACATGTTGGTGACCAAAGTTGCCAAAACGTGTTTATTTGTGCTGAAAAACACGTTTTGACAACTTCTGCACACTGGGGTTAAGGGCTGACTCAGTGGGCTCTTCTGAGCCAGTCAGTTACACTGTGATTCCAAGGGTTGAGAAAACGCGTTTATTTCGGGCTGAAAAACACGTTTTGAAAAGTGTTCTGTTCCTGCCCTATAACTTACATGTTGTTGACCAAAGTTGCCAAAACGTGTTTATTTGTGCTGAAAAACACGTTTTGACAACTTCTGCACACTGGGGTTAAGGGCTGACTCAGTGGGCTCTTCTGAGCCAGTCAGTTACACTGTGATTCCAGGAGTTGAGAAAACGCGTTTATTTCGGGCTGAAAAACACGTTTTGAAAAGTGTTCTGTTCCTGCCCTATAACTTACATGTTGGTGACCAAAGTTGCCAAAACGTGTTTATTTGTGCTGAAAAACACGTTTTGACAACTTCTGCACACTGGGGTTAAGGGCTGACTCAGTGGGCTCTTCTGAGCCAGTCAGTTACACTGTGATTCCAAGGGTTGAGAAAACGCGTTTATTTCGGGCTGAAAAACACGTTTTGAAAAGTGTTCTGTTCCTGCCCTATAACTTACATGTTGTTGACCAAAGTTGCCAAAACGTGTTTATTTGTGCTGAAAAACACGTTTTGACAACTTCTGCACACTGGGGTTAAGGGCTGACTCAGTGGGCTCTTCTGAGCCAGTCAGTTACACTGTGATTCCAGGAGTTGAGAAAACGCGTTTATTTCAGGCTGAAAAACACGTTTTGAAAAGTGTTCTGTTCCTGCCCTATAACTTACATGTTGGTGACCAAAGTTGCCAAAACGTGTTTATTTGTGCTGAAAAACACGTTTTGACAACTTCTGCACACTGGGGTTAAGGGCTGCCTCAGTGGGCTCTTCTGAGCCAGTCAGTTACACTGTGATTCCAGGAGTTGAGAAAACGCGTTTATTTCGGGCTGAAAAACACGTTTTGAAAAGTGTTCTGTTCCTGCCCTATAACTTACATGTTGGTGACCAAAGTTGCCAAAACGTGTTTATTTGTGCTGAAAAACACGTTTTGACAACTTCTGCACACTGGGGTTAAGGGCTGCCTCAGTGGGCTCTTCTGAGCCAGTCAGTTACACTGTGATTCCAAGGGTTGAGAAAACGCATTTATTTCGGGCTGAAAAACACGTTTTGAAAAGTGTTCTGTTCCTGCCCTATAACTTACATGTTGGTGACCAAAGTTGCCAAAACGTGTTTATTTGTACTGAAAAACACGTTTTGACAACTTCTGCACACTGGGGTTAAGGGCTGACTCAGTGGGCTCTTCTGAGCCAGTCAGTTACACTGTGATTCCAAGGGTTGAGAAAACGCGTTTATTTCGGGCTGAAAAACACGTTTTGAAAAGTGTTCTGTTCCTGCCCTATAACTTACATGTTGTTGACCAAAGTTGCCAAAACGTGTTTATTTGTGCTGAAAAACACGTTTTGACAACTTCTGCACACTGGGGTTAAGGGCTGACTCAGTGGGCTCTTCTGAGCCAGTCAGTTACACTGTGATTCCAGGAGTTGAGAAAACGCGTTTATTTCGGGCTGAAAAACACGTTTTGAAAAGTGTTCTGTTCCTGCCCTATAACTTACATGTTGGTGACCAAAGTTGCCAAAACGTGTTTATTTGTGCTGAAAAACACGTTTTGACAACTTCTGCACACTGGGGTTAAGGGCTGACTCAGTGGGCTCTTCTGAGCCAGTCAGTTACACTGTGATTCCAAGGGTTGAGAAAACGCGTTTATTTCGGGCTGAAAAACACGTTTTGAAAAGTGTTCTGTTCCTGCCCTATAACTTACATGTTGTTGACCAAAGTTGCCAAAACGTGTTTATTTGTGCTGAAAAAACACGTTTTGACAACTTCTGCACACTGGGGTTAAGGGCTGACTCAGTGGGCTCTTCTGAGCCAGTCAGTTACACTGTGATTCCAAGGGTTGAGAAAACGCGTTTATTTCGGGCTGAAAAACACGTTTTGAAAAGTGTTCTGTTCCTGCCCTATAACTTACATGTTGTTGACCAAAGTTGCCAAAACGTGTTTATTTGTGCTGAAAAAACACGTTTTGACAACTTCTGCACACTGGGGTTAAGGGCTGACTCAGTGGGCTCTTCTGAGCCAGTCAGTTACACTGTGATTCCAGGAGTTGAGAAAACGCGTTTATTTCAGGCTGAAAAACACGTTTTGAAAAGTGTTCTGTTCCTGCCCTATAACTTACATGTTGGTGACCAAAGTTGCCAAAACGTGTTTTTTTGTGCTGAAAAACACGTTTTGACAACTTCTGCACACTGGGGTTAAGGGCTGCCTCAGTGGGCTCTTCTGAGCCAGTCAGTTACACTGTGATTCCAGGAGTTGAGAAAACGCGTTTATTTCGGGCTGAAAAACACGTTTTGAAAAGTGTTCTGTTCCTGCCCTATAACTTACATGTTGGTGACCAAAGTTGCCAAAACGTGTTTATTTGTGCTGAAAAACACGTTTTGACAACTTCTGCACACCGGGGTTAAGGGCTGACTCAGTGGGCTCTTCTGAGCCAGTCAGTTACACTGTGATTCCAGGAGTTGAGAAAACGCGTTTATTTCGGGCTGAAAAACACGTTTTGAAAAGTGTTCTGTTCCTGCCCTATAACTTACATGTTGTTGACCAAAGTTGCCAAAACGTGTTTATTTGTGCTGAAAAACACGTTTTGACAACTTCTGCACACTGGGGTTAAGGGCTGACTCAGTGGGCTCTTCTGAGCCAGTCAGTTACACTGATTCCAGGAGTTGAGAAAACGCGTTTATTTCGGGCTGAAAAACACGTTTTGAAAAGTGTTCTGTTCCTGCCCTATAACTTACATGTTGTTGACCAAAGTTGCCAAAACGTGTTTATTTGTGCTGAAAAACACGTTTTGACAACTTCTGCACACTGGGGTTAAGGGCTGACTCAGTGGGCTCTTCTGAGCCAGTCAGTTACACTGATTCCAGGAGTTGAGAAAACGCGTTTATTTCGGGCTGAAAAACACGTTTTGAAAAGTGTTCTGTTCCTGCCCTATAACTTACATGTTGTTGACCAAAGTTGCCAAAACGTGTTTATTTGTGCTGAAAAACACGTTTTGACAACTTCTGCACACTGGGGTTAAGGGCTGACTCAGTGGGCTCTTCTGAGCCAGTCAGTTACACTGTGATTCCAGGAGTTGAGAAAACGCGTTTATTTCGGGCTGAAAAACACGTTTTGAAAAGTGTTCTGTTCCTGCCCTATAACTTACATGTTGGTGACCAAAGTTGCCAAAACGTGTTTATTTGTGCTGAAAAACACGTTTTGACAACTTCTGCACACTGGGGTTAAGGGCTGACTCAGTGGGCTCTTCTGAGCCAGTCAGTTACACTGTGATTCCAGGAGTTGAGAAAACGCGTTTATTTCGGGCTGAAAAACACGTTTTGAAAAGTGTTCTGTTCCTGCCCTATAACTTACATGTTGGTGACCAAAGTTGCCAAAACGTGTTTATTTGTGCTGAAAAACACGTTTTGACAACTTCTGCACACTGGGGTTAAGGGCTGACTCAGTGGGCTCTTCTGAGCCAGTCAGTTACACTGTGATTCCAAGGGTTGAGAAAACGCGTTTATTTCGGGCTGAAAAACACGTTTTGAAAAGTGTTCTGTTCCTGCCCTATAACTTACATGTTGGTGACCAAAGTTGCCAAAACGTGTTTTTTTGTGCTGAAAAACACGTTTTGACAACTTCTGCACACTGGGGTTAAGGGCTGACTCAGTGGGCTCTTCTGAGCCAGTCAGTTACAGTGTGATTCCAGGAGTTGAGAAAACGCGTTTATTTCGGGCTGAAAAACACGTTTTGAAAAGTGTTCTGTTCCTGCCCTATAACTTACATGTTGTTGACCAAAGTTGCCAAAACGTGTTTATTTGTGCTGAAAAACACGTTTTGACAACTTCTGCACACTGGGGTTAAGGGCTGACTCAGTGGGCTCTTCTGAGCCAGTCAGTTACACTGTGATTCCAAGAGTTGAGAAAACGCGTTTATTTCGGGCTGAAAAACACGTTTTGAAAAGTGTTCTGTTCCTGCCCTATAACTTACATGTTGTTGACCAAAGTTGCCAAAACGTGTTTATTTGTGCTGAAAAACACGTTTTGACAACTTCTGCACACTGGGGTTAAGGGCTGACTCAGTGGGCTCTTCTGAGCCAGTCAGTTACACTGTGATTCCAGGAGTTGAGAAAACGCGTTTATTTCGGGCTGAAAAACACGTTTTGAAAAGTGTTCTGTTCCTGCCCTATAACTTACATGTTGGTGACCAAAGTTGCCAAAACGTGTTTATTTGTGCTGAAAAACACGTTTTGACAACTTCTGCACACTGGGGTTAAGGGCTGACTCAGTGGGCTCTTCTGAGCCAGTCAGTTACACTGTGATTCCAGGAGTTGAGAAAACGCGTTTATTTCGGGCTGAAAAACACGTTTTGAAAAGTGTTCTGTTCCTGCCCTATAACTTACATGTTGTTGACCAAAGTTGCCAAAACGTGTTTATTTGTGCTGAAAAACACGTTTTGACAACTTCTGCACACTGGGGTTAAGGGCTGACTCAGTGGGCTCTTCTGAGCCAGTCAGTTACACTGATTCCAGGAGTTGAGAAAACGCGTTTATTTCGGGCTGAAAAACACGTTTTGAAAAGTGTTCTGTTCCTGCCCTATAACTTACATGTTGTTGACCAAAGTTGCCAAAACGTGTTTATTTGTGCTGAAAAACACGTTTTGACAACTTCTGCACACTGGGGTTAAGGGCTGACTCAGTGGGCTCTTCTGAGCCAGTCAGTTACACTGTGATTCCAGGAGTTGAGAAAACGCGTTTATTTCGGGCTGAAAAACACGTTTTGAAAAGTGTTCTGTTCCTGCCCTATAACTTACATGTTGGTGACCAAAGTTGCCAAAACGTGTTTATTTGTGCTGAAAAACACGTTTTGACAACTTCTGCACACTGGGGTTAAGGGCTGACTCAGTGGGCTCTTCTGAGCCAGTCAGTTACACTGTGATTCCAAGGGTTGAGAAAACGCGTTTATTTCGGGCTGAAAAACACGTTTTGAAAAGTGTTCTGTTCCTGCCCTATAACTTACATGTTGTTGACCAAAGTTGCCAAAACGTGTTTATTTGTGCTGAAAAAACACGTTTTGACAACTTCTGCACACTGGGGTTAAGGGCTGACTCAGTGGGCTCTTCTGAGCCAGTCAGTTACACTGTGATTCCAAGGGTTGAGAAAACGCGTTTATTTCGGGCTGAAAAACACGTTTTGAAAAGTGTTCTGTTCCTGCCCTATAACTTACATGTTGTTGACCAAAGTTGCCAAAACGTGTTTATTTGTGCTGAAAAACACGTTTTGACAACTTCTGCACACTGGGGTTAAGGGCTGACTCAGTGGGCTCTTCTGAGCCAGTCAGTTACACTGTGATTCCAGGAGTTGAGAAAACGCGTTTATTTCAGGCTGAAAAACACGTTTTGAAAAGTGTTCTGTTCCTGCCCTATAACTTACATGTTGTTGACCAAAGTTGCCAAAACGTGTTTATTTGTGCTGAAAAACACGTTTTGACAACTTTTGCACACTGGGGTTAAGGTCTGACTCAGTGGGCTCTTCTGAGCCAGTCAGTTACACTGTGATTCCAGGAGTTGAGAAAACGCGTTTATTTCGGGCTGAAAAACACGTTTTGAAAAGTGTTCTGTTCCTGCCCTATAACTTACATGTTGGTGACCAAAGTTGCCAAAACGTGTTTATTTGTGCTGAAAAACACGTTTTGACAACTTCTGCACACTGGGGTTAAGGGCTGACTCAGTGGGCTCTTCTGAGCCAGTCAGTTACACTGTGATTCCAAGGGTTGAGAAAACGCGTTTATTTCGGGCTGAAAAACACGTTTTGAAAAGTGTTCTGTTCCTGCCCTATAACTTACATGTTGGTGACCAAAGTTGCCAAAACGTGTTTTTTTGTGCTGAAAAACACGTTTTGACAACTTCTGCACACTGGGGTTAAGGGCTGACTCAGTGGGCTCTTCTGAGCCAGTCAGTTACAGTGTGATTCCAGGAGTTGAGAAAACGCGTTTATTTCGGGCTGAAAAACACGTTTTGAAAAGTGTTCTGTTCCTGCCCTATAACTTACATGTTGTTGACCAAAGTTGCCAAAACGTGTTTATTTGTGCTGAAAAACACGTTTTGACAACTTCTGCACACTGGGGTTAAGGGCTGACTCAGTGGGCTCTTCTGAGCCAGTCAGTTACACTGTGATTCCAGGAGTTGAGAAAACGCGTTTATTTCGGGCTGAAAAACACGTTTTGAAAAGTGTTCTGTTCCTGCCCTATAACTTACATGTTGGTGACCAAAGTTGCCAAAACGTGTTTATTTGTGCTGAAAAACACGTTTTGACAACTTCTGCACACTGGGGTTAAGGGCTGACTCAGTGGGCTCTTCTGAGCCAGTCAGTTACACTGTGATTCCAGGAGTTGAGAAAACGCGTTTATTTCGGGCTGAAAAACACGTTTTGAAAAGTGTTCTGTTCCTGCCCTATAACTTACATGTTGTTGACCAAAGTTGCCAAAACGTGTTTATTTGTGCTGAAAAACACGTTTTGACAACTTCTGCACACTGGGGTTAAGGGCTGACTCAGTGGGCTCTTCTGAGCCAGTCAGTTACACTGATTCCAGGAGTTGAGAAAACGCGTTTATTTCGGGCTGAAAAACACGTTTTGAAAAGTGTTCTGTTCCTGCCCTATAACTTACATGTTGTTGACCAAAGTTGCCAAAACGTGTTTATTTGTGCTGAAAAACACGTTTTGACAACTTCTGCACACTGGGGTTAAGGGCTGACTCAGTGGGCTCTTCTGAGCCAGTCAGTTACACTGTGATTCCAGGAGTTGAGAAAACGCGTTTATTTCGGGCTGAAAAACACGTTTTGAAAAGTGTTCTGTTCCTGCCCTATAACTTACATGTTGGTGACCAAAGTTGCCAAAACGTGTTTATTTGTGCTGAAAAACACGTTTTGACAACTTCTGCACACTGGGGTTAAGGGCTGACTCAGTGGGCTCTTCTGAGCCAGTCAGTTACACTGTGATTCCAAGGGTTGAGAAAACGCGTTTATTTCGGGCTGAAAAACACGTTTTGAAAAGTGTTCTGTTCCTGCCCTATAACTTACATGTTGTTGACCAAAGTTGCCAAAACGTGTTTATTTGTGCTGAAAAAACACGTTTTGACAACTTCTGCACACTGGGGTTAAGGGCTGACTCAGTGGGCTCTTCTGAGCCAGTCAGTTACACTGTGATTCCAAGGGTTGAGAAAACGCGTTTATTTCGGGCTGAAAAACACGTTTTGAAAAGTGTTCTGTTCCTGCCCTATAACTTACATGTTGTTGACCAAAGTTGCCAAAACGTGTTTATTTGTGCTGAAAAACACGTTTTGACAACTTCTGCACACTGGGGTTAAGGGCTGACTCAGTGGGCTCTTCTGAGCCAGTCAGTTACACTGTGATTCCAGGAGTTGAGAAAACGCGTTTATTTCAGGCTGAAAAACACGTTTTGAAAAGTGTTCTGTTCCTGCCCTATAACTTACATGTTGGTGACCAAAGTTACCAAAACGTGTTTATTTGTGCTGAAAAACACGTTTTGACAACTTCTGCACACTGGGGTTAAGGGCTGCCTCAGTGGGCTCTTCTGAGCCAGTCAGTTACACTGTGATTCCAGGAGTTGAGAAAACGCGTTTATTTCGGGCTGAAAAACACGTTTTGAAAAGTGTTCTGTTCCTGCCCTATAACTTACATGTTGGTGACCAAAGTTGCCAAAACGTGTTTATTTGTGCTGAAAAACACGTTTTGACAACTTCTGCACACTGGGGTTAAGGGCTGACTCAGTGGGCTCTTCTGAGCCAGTCAGTTACACTGTGATTCCAAGGGTTGAGAAAACGCGTTTATTTCGGGCTGAAAAACACGTTTTGAAAAGTGTTCTGTTCCTGCCCTATAACTTACATGTTGGTGACCAAAGTTGCCAAAACGTGTTTATTTGTGCTTAAAAACACGTTTTGACAACTTCTGCTTACTGGGGTTAAGGGCTGACTCAGTGGGCTCTTCTGAGCCAGTCAGTTACACTGTGATTCCAAGAGTTGAGAAAACGCGTTTATTTCGGGCTGAAAACACGTTTTGAAAAGTGTTCTGTTCCTGCCCTATAACTTACATGTTGTTGACCAAAGTTGCCAAAACGTGTTTATTTGTGCTGAAAAACACGTTTTGACAACTTCTGCACACTGGGGTTAAGGGCTGACTCAGTGGGCTCTTCTGAGCCAGTCAGTTACACTGTGATTCCAGTAGTTGAGAAAACGCGTTTATTTCGGGCTGAAAAACACGTTTTGAAAAGTGTTCTGTTCCTGCCCTATAACTTACATGTTGGTGACCAAAGTTGCCAAAACGTGTTTATTTGTGCTGAAAAACACGTTTTGACAACTTCTGCACACTGGGGTTAAGGGCTGACTCAGTGGGCTCTTCTGAGCCAGTCAGTTACACTGTGATTCCAGGAGTTGAGAAAACGCATTTATTTCGGGCTGAAAAACACGTTTTGAAAAGTGTTCTGTTCCTGCCCTATAACTTACATGTTGGTGACCAAAGTTGCCAAAACGTGTTTATTTGTGCTGAAAAACACGTTTTGACAACTTCTGCACACTGGGGTTAAGGGCTGACTCAGTGGGCTCTTCTGAGCCAGTCAGTTACACTGTGATTCCAAGGGTTGAGAAAACGCGTTTATTTCGGGCTGAAAAACACGTTTTGAAAAGTGTTCTGTTCCTGCCCTATAACTTACATGTTGTTGATCAAAGTTGCCAAAACGTGTTTATTTGTGCTGAAAAACACGTTTTGACAACTTCTGCACACTGGGGTTAAGGGCTGACTCAGTGGGCTCTTCTGAGCCAGTCAGTTACACTGTGATTCCAGGAGTTGAGAAAACGCGTTTATTTCGGGCTGAAAAACACGTTTTGAAAAGTGTTCTGTTCCTGCCCTATAACTTACATGTTGGTGACCAAAGTTGCCAAAACGTGTTTATTTGTGCTGAAAAACACGTTTTGACAACTTCTGCACACTGGGGTTAAGGGCTGACTCAGTGGGCTCTTCTGAGCCAGTCAGTTACACTGTGATTCCAAGGGTTGAGAAAACGCGTTTATTTCGGGCTGAAAAACACGTTTTGAAAAGTGTTCTGTTCCTGCCCTATAACTTACATGTTGTTGACCAAAGTTGCCAAAACGTGTTTATTTGTGCTGAAAAACACGTTTTGACAACTTCTGCACACTGGGGTTAAGGGCTGACTCAGTGGGCTCTTCTGAGCCAGTCAGTTACACTGTGATTCCAGGAGTTGAGAAAACGCGTTTATTTCAGGCTGAAAAACACGTTTTGAAAAGTGTTCTGTTCCTGCCCTATAACTTACATGTTGGTGACCAAAGTTGCCAAAACGTGTTTATTTGTGCTGAAAAACACGTTTTGACAACTTCTGCACACTGGGGTTAAGGGCTGCCTCAGTGGGCTCTTCTGAGCCAGTCAGTTACACTGTGATTCCAGGAGTTGAGAAAACGCGTTTATTTCGGGCTGAAAAACACGTTTTGAAAAGTGTTCTGTTCCTGCCCTATAACTTACATGTTGGTGACCAAAGTTGCCAAAACGTGTTTATTTGTGCTGAAAAACACGTTTTGACAACTTCTGCACACTGGGGTTAAGGGCTGACTCAGTGGGCTCTTCTGAGCCAGTCAGTTACACTGTGATTCCAAGGGTTGAGAAAACGCGTTTATTTCGGGCTGAAAAACACGTTTTGAAAAGTGTTCTGTTCCTGCCCTATAACTTACATGTTGGTGACCAAAGTTGCCAAAACGTGTTTATTTGTGCTGAAAAACACGTTTTGACAACTTCTGCACACTGGGGTTAAGGGCTGACTCAGTGGGCTCTTCTGAGCCAGTCAGTTACACTGTGATTCCAGGAGTTGAGAAAACGCATTTATTTCGGGCTGAAAAACACGTTTTGAAAAGTGTTCTGTTCCTGCCCTATAACTTACATGTTGGTGACCAAAGTTGCCAAAACGTGTTTATTTGTGCTGAAAAACACATTTTGACAACTTCTGCACACTGGGGTTAAGGTCTGACTCAGTGGGCTCTTCTGAGCCAGTCAGTTACACTGTGATTCCAAGGGTTGAGAAAACGCGTTTATTTCGGGCTGAAAAACACGT
Source organism: Lepisosteus platostomus (assembly GCF_059453375.1). Classification (NCBI taxonomy): domain Eukaryota; kingdom Metazoa; phylum Chordata; class Actinopteri; order Semionotiformes; family Lepisosteidae; genus Lepisosteus; species Lepisosteus platostomus. Next base: position 27,267,475 of record NC_142620.1, read on the forward strand.
TTTGAAAAGTGTTCTGTTCCTGCCCTATAACTTACATGTTGTTGACCAAAGTTGCCAAAACGTGTTTATTTGTGCTGAAAAAACACGTTTTGACAACTTCTGCACACTGGGGTTAAGGGCTGACTCAGTGGGCTCTTCTGAGCCAGTCAGTTACACTGTGATTCCAAGGGTTGAGAAAACGCGTTTATTTCGGGCTGAAAAACACGTTTTGAAAAGTGTTCTGTTCCTGCCCTATAACTTACATGTTGGTGACCAAAGTTGCCAAAACGTGTTTATTTGTACTGAAAAACACGTTTTGACAACTTCTGCACACTGGGGTTAAGGGCTGACTCAGTGGGCTCTTCTGAGCCAGTCAGTTACACTGTGATTCCAAGGGTTGAGAAAACGCGTTTATTTCGGGCTGAAAAACACGTTTTGAAAAGTGTTCTGTTCCTGCCCTATAACTTACATGTTGTTGACCAAAGTTGCCAAAACGTGTTTATTTGTGCTGAAATACACGTTTTGACAACTTCTGCACACTGGGGTTAAGGGCTGCCTCAGTGGGCTCTTCTGAGCCAGTCAGTTACACTGTGATTCCAGGAGTTGAGAAAACGCGTTTATTTCGGGCTGAAAAACACGTTTTGAAAAGTGTTCTGTTCCTGCCCTATAACTTACATGTTGGTGACCAAAGTTGCCAAAACGTGTTTATTTGTGCTGAAAAACACGTTTTGACAACTTCTGCACACTGGGGTTAAGGGCTGACTCAGTGGGCTCTTCTGAGCCAGTCAGTTACACTGTGATTCCAAGGGTTGAGAAAACGCGTTTATTTCGGGCTGAAAAACACGTTTTGAAAAGTGTTCTGTTCCTGCCCTATAACTTACATGTTGTTGACCAAAGTTGCCAAAACGTGTTTATTTGTGCTGAAAAACACGTTTTGACAACTTCTGCACACTGGGGTTAAGGGCTGCCTCAGTGGGCTCTTCTGAGCCAGTCAGTTACACTGTGATTCCAGGAGTTGAGAAAACGCGTTTATTTCGGGCTGAAAAACACGTTTTGAAAAGTGTTCTGTTCCTGCCCTATAACTTACATGTTGGTGACCAAAGTTGCCAAAACGTGTTTATTTGTGCTGAAAAACACGTTTTGACAACTTCTGCACACTGGGGTTAAGGGCTGACTCAGTGGGCTCTTCTGAGCCAGTCAGTTACACTGTGATTCCAAGGGTTGAGAAAACGCGTTTATTTCGGGCTGAAAAACACGTTTTGAAAAGTGTTCTGTTCCTGCCCTATAACTTACATGTTGTTGACCAAAGTTGCCAAAACGTGTTTATTTGTGCTGAAAAACACGTTTTGACAACTTCTGCACACTGGGGTTAAGGGCTGACTCAGTGGGCTCTTCTGAGCCAGTCAGTTACACTGTGATTCCAGGAGTTGAGAAAACGCGTTTATTTCAGGCTGAAAAACACGTTTTGAAAAGTGTTCTGTTCCTGCCCTATAACTTACATGTTGGTGACCAAAGTTGCCAAAACGTGTTTATTTGTGCTGAAAAACACGTTTTGACAACTTCTGCACACTGGGGTTAAGGGCTGCCTCAGTGGGCTCTTCTGAGCCAGTCAGTTACACTGTGATTCCAGGAGTTGAGAAAACGCGTTTATTTCGGGCTGAAAAACACGTTTTGAAAAGTGTTCTGTTCCTGCCCTATAACTTACATGTTGGTGACCAAAGTTGCCAAAACGTGTTTATTTGTGCTGAAAAACACGTTTTGACAACTTCTGCACACTGGGGTTAAGGGCTGACTCAGTGGGCTCTTCTGAGCCAGTCAGTTACACTGTGATTCCAAGGGTTGAGAAAACGCGTTTATTTCGGGCTGAAAAACACATTTTGAAAAGTGTTCTGTTCCTGCCCTATAACTTACATGTTGGTGACCAAAGTTGCCAAAACGTGTTTATTTGTGCTGAAAAACACGTTTTGACAACTTCTGCACACTGGGGTTAAGGGCTGACTCAGTGGGCTCTTCTGAGCCAGTCAGTTACACTGTGATTCCAGGAGTTGAGAAAACGCATTTATTTCGGGCTGAAAAACACGTTTTGAAAAGTGTTCTGTTCCTGCCCTATAACTTACATGTTGGTGACCAAAGTTGCCAAAACGTGTTTATTTGTGCTGAAAAACACATTTTGACAACTTCTGCACACTGGGGTTAAGGTCTGACTCAGTGGGCTCTTCTGAGCCAGTCAGTTACACTGTGATTCCAAGGGTTGAGAAAACGCGTTTATTTCGGGCTGAAAAACACGTTTTGAAAAGTGTTCTGTTCCTGCCCTATAACTTACATGTTGTTGACCAAAGTTGCCAAAACGTGTTTATTTGTGCTGAAAAAACACGTTTTGACAACTTCTGCACACTGGGGTTAAGGGCTGACTCAGTGGGCTCTTCTGAGCCAGTCAGTTACACTGTGATTCCAAGGGTTGAGAAAACGCGTTTATTTCGGGCTGAAAAACACGTTTTGAAAAGTGTTCTGTTCCTGCCCTATAACTTACATGTTGGTGACCAAAGTTGCCAAAACGTGTTTATTTGTACTGAAAAACACGTTTTGACAACTTCTGCACACTGGGGTTAAGGGCTGACTCAGTGGGCTCTTCTGAGCCAGTCAGTTACACTGTGATTCCAAGGGTTGAGAAAACGCGTTTATTTCGGGCTGAAAAACACGTTTTGAAAAGTGTTCTGTTCCTGCCCTATAACTTACATGTTGTTGACCAAAGTTGCCAAAACGTGTTTATTTGTGCTGAAAAACACGTTTTGACAACTTCTGCACACTGGGGTTAAGGGCTGACTCAGTGGGCTCTTCTGAGCCAGTCAGTTACACTGTGATTCCAGGAGTTGAGAAAACGCGTTTATTTCGGGCTGAAAAACACGTTTTGAAAAGTGTTCTGTTCCTGCCCTATAACTTACATGTTGGTGACCAAAGTTGCCAAAACGTGTTTATTTGTGCTGAAAAACACGTTTTGACAACTTCTGCACACTGGGGTTAAGGGCTGACTCAGTGGGCTCTTCTGAGCCAGTCAGTTACACTGTGATTCCAAGGGTTGAGAAAACGCGTTTATTTCGGGCTGAAAAACACGTTTTGAAAAGTGTTCTGTTCCTGCCCTATAACTTACATGTTGTTGACCAAAGTTGCCAAAACGTGTTTATTTGTGCTGAAAAAACACGTTTTGACAACTTCTGCACACTGGGGTTAAGGGCTGACTCAGTGGGCTCTTCTGAGCCAGTCAGTTACACTGTGATTCCAAGGGTTGAGAAAACGCGTTTATTTCGGGCTGAAAAACACGTTTTGAAAAGTGTTCTGTTCCTGCCCTATAACTTACATGTTGTTGACCAAAGTTGCCAAAACGTGTTTATTTGTGCTGAAAAACACGTTTTGACAACTTCTGCACACTGGGGTTAAGGGCTGACTCAGTGGGCTCTTCTGAGCCAGTCAGTTACACTGTGATTCCAGGAGTTGAGAAAACGCGTTTATTTCAGGCTGAAAAACACGTTTTGAAAAGTGTTCTGTTCCTGCCCTATAACTTACATGTTGGTGACCAAAGTTGCCAAAACGTGTTTATTTGTGCTGAAAAACACGTTTTGACAACTTCTGCACACTGGGGTTAAGGGCTGCCTCAGTGGGCTCTTCTGAGCCAGTCAGTTACACTGTGATTCCAGGAGTTGAGAAAACGCGTTTATTTCGGGCTGAAAAACACGTTTTGAAAAGTGTTCTGTTCCTGCCCTATAACTTACATGTTGGTGACCAAAGTTGCCAAAACGTGTTTATTTGTGCTGAAAAACACGTTTTGACAACTTCTGCACACTGGGGTTAAGGGCTGACTCAGTGGGCTCTTCTGAGCCAGTCAGTTACACTGTGATTCCAAGGGTTGAGAAAACGCGTTTATTTCGGGCTGAAAAACACGTTTTGAAAAGTGTTCTGTTCCTGCCCTATAACTTACATGTTGTTGACCAAAGTTGCCAAAACGTGTTTATTTGTGCTGAAAAAACACGTTTTGACAACTTCTGCACACCGGGGGTTAAGGGCTGACTCAGTGGGCTCTTCTGAGCCAGTCAGTTACACTGTGATTCCAAGGGTTGAGAAAACGCGTTTATTTCGGGCTGAAAACACGTTTTGAAAAGTGTTCTGTTCCTGCCCTATAACTTACATGTTGGTGACCAAAGTTGCCAAAACGTGTTTATTTGTGCTGAAAAACACGTTTTGACAACTTCTGCACACTGGGGTTAAGGGCTGACTCAGTGGGCTCTTCTGAGCCAGTCAGTTACACTGTGATTCCAAGGGTTGAGAAAACGCGTTTATTTCGGGCTGAAAAACACGTTTTGAAAAGTGTTCTGTTCCTGCCCTATAACTTACATGTTGTTGACCAAAGTTGCCAAAACGTGTTTATTTGTGCTGAAAAACACGTTTTGACAACTTCTGCACACTGGGGTTAAGGGCTGACTCAGTGGGCTCTTCTGAGCCAGTCAGTTACACTGTGATTCCAGGAGTTGAGAAAACGCGTTTATTTCGGGCTGAAAAACACGTTTTGAAAAGTGTTCTGTTCCTGCCCTATAACTTACATGTTGGTGACCAAAGTTGCCAAAACGTGTTTATTTGTGCTGAAAAACACGTTTTGACAACTTCTGCACACTGGGGTTAAGGGCTGACTCAGTGGGCTCTTCTGAGCCAGTCAGTTACACTGTGATTCCAAGGGTTGAGAAAACGCGTTTATTTCGGGCTGAAAAACACGTTTTGAAAAGTGTTCTGTTCCTGCCCTATAACTTACATGTTGGTGACCAAAGTTGCCAAAACGTGTTTTTTTGTGCTGAAAAACACGTTTTGACAACTTCTGCACACTGGGGTTAAGGGCTGACTCAGTGGGCTCTTCTGAGCCAGTCAGTTACAGTGTGATTCCAGGAGTTGAGAAAACGCGTTTATTTCGGGATGAAAACACGTTTTGAAAAGTGTTCTGTTCCTGCCCTATAACTTACATGTTGGTGACCAAAGTTGCCAAAACGTGTTTATTTGTGCTGAAAAACACGTTTTGACAACTTCTGCACACTGGGGTTAAGGGCTGACTCAGTGGGCTCTTCTGAGCCAGTCAGTTACACTGTGATTCCAAGGGTTGAGAAAACGCGTTTATTTCGGGCTGAAAAACACGTTTTGAAAAGTGTTCTGTTCCTGCCCTATAACTTACATGTTGGTGACCAAAGTTGCCAAAACGTGTTTTTTTGTGCTGAAAAACACGTTTTGACAACTTCTGCACACTGGGGTTAAGGGCTGACTCAGTGGGCTCTTCTGAGCCAGTCAGTTACAGTGTGATTCCAGGAGTTGAGAAAACGCGTTTATTTCGGGATGAAAACACGTTTTGAAAAGTGTTCTGTTCCTGCCCTATAACTTACATGTTGGTGACCAAAGTTGCCAAAACGTGTTTATTTGTGCTTAAAAACACGTTTTGACAACTTCTGCACACTGGGGTTAAGGGCTGACTCAGTGGGCTCTTCTGAGCCAGTCAGTTACACTGTGATTCCAATGGTTGAGAAAACGCGTTTATTTCGGGCTGAAAAACACGTTTTGAAAAGTGTTCTGTTCCTGCCCTATAACTTACATGTTGTTGACCAAAGTTGCCAAAACGTGTTTATTTGTGCTGAAAAACACGTTTTGACAACTTCTGCACACTGGGGTTAAGGGCTGACTCAGTGGGCTCTTCTGAGCCAGTCAGTTACACTGTGATTCCAGGAGTTGAGAAAACGCGTTTATTTCGGGCTGAAAAACACGTTTTGAAAAGTGTTCTGTTCCTGCCCTATAACTTACATGTTGGTGACCAAAGTTGCCAAAACGTGTTTATTTGTGCTGAAAAACACGTTTTGACAACTTCTGCACACTGGGGTTAAGGGCTGACTCAGTGGGCTCTTCTGAGCCAGTCAGTTACACTGTGATTCCAGGAGTTGAGAAAACGCGTTTATTTCGGGCTGAAAAACACATTTTGAAAAGTGTTCTGTTCCTGCCCTATAACTTACATGTTGGTGACCAAAGTTGCCAAAACGTGTTTATTTGTGCTGAAAAACACGTTTTGACAACTTCTGCACACTGGGGTTAAGGGCTGACTCAGTGGGCTCTTCTGAGCCAGTCAGTTACACTGTGATTCCAAGGGTTGAGAAAACGCGTTTATTTCGGGCTGAAAAACACGTTTTGAAAAGTGTTCTGTTCCTGCCCTATAACTTACATGTTGGTGACCAAAGTTGCCAAAACGTGTTTATTTGTGCTGAAAAACACGTTTTGACAACTTCTGCACACTGGGGTTAAGGGCTGACTCAGTGGGCTCTTCTGAGCCAGTCAGTTACAGTGTGATTCCAGGAGTTGAGAAAACGCGTTTATATCGGGATGAAAACACGTTTTGAAAAGTGTTCTGTTCCTGCCCTATAACTTACATGTTGGTGACCAAAGTTGCCAAAACGTGTTTATTTGTGCTGAAAAACACGTTTTGACAACTTCTGCACACTGGGGTTAAGGGCTGACTCAGTGGGCTCTTCTGAGCCAGTCAGTTACACTGTGATTCCAATGGTTGAGAAAACGCGTTTATTTCGGGCTGAAAAACACGTTTTGAAAAGTGTTCTGTTCCTGCCCTATAACTTACATGTTGGTGACCAAAGTTGCCAAAACGTGTTTATTTGTGCTGAAAAACACGTTTTGACAACTTCTGCACACTGGGGTTAAGGGCTGACTCAGTGGGCTCTTCTGAGCCAGTCAGTTACACTGTGATTCCAAGGGTTGAGAAAACGCGTTTATTTCGGGCTGAAAAACACGTTTTGAAAAGTGTTCTGTTCCTGCCCTATAACTTACATGTTGTTGACCAAAGTTGCCAAAACGTGTTTATTTGTGCTGAAAAACACGTTTTGACAACTTCTGCACACTGGGGTTAAGGGCTGACTCAGTGGGCTCTTCTGAGCCAGTCAGTTACACTGTGATTCCAGGAGTTGAGAAAACGCGTTTATTTCGGGCTGAAAAACACGTTTTGAAAAGTGTTCTGTTCCTGCCCTATAACTTACATGTTGGTGACCAAAGTTGCCAAAACGTGTTTATTTGTGCTGAAAAACACGTTTTGACAACTTCTGCACACTGGGGTTAAGGGCTGACTCAGTGGGCTCTTCTGAGCCAGTCAGTTACACTGTGATTCCAGGAGTTGAGAAAACTCGTTTATTTCGGGCTGAAAAACACGTTTTGAAAAGTGTTCTGTTCCTGCCCTATAACTTACATGTTGTTGACCAAAGTTGCCAAAACGTGTTTATTTGTGCTTAAAAACACGTTTTGACAACTTCTGCACACTGGGGTTAAGGGCTGACTCAGTGGGCTCTTCTGAGCCAGTCAGTTACACTGTGATTCCAAGAGTTGAGAAAACGCGTTTATTTCGGGCTGAAAAACACGTTTTGAAAAGTGTTCTGTTCCTGCCCTATAACTTACATGTTGGTGACCAAAGTTGCCAAAACGTGTTTATTTGTGCTGAAAAACACGTTTTGACAACTTCTGCACACTGGGGTTAAGGGCTGACTCAGTGGGCTCTTCTGAGCCAGTCAGTTACACTGTGATTCCAGGAGTTGAGAAAACGCGTTTATTTCGGGCTGAAAAACACGTTTTGAAAAGTGTTCTGTTCCTGCCCTATAACTTACATGTTGGTGACCAAAGTTGCCAAAACGTGTTTTTTTGTGCTGAAAAACACGTTTTGACAACTTCTGCACACTGGGGTTAAGGGCTGACTCAGTGGGCTCTTCTGAGCCAGTCAGTTACAGTGTGATTCCAGGAGTTGAGAAAACGCGTTTATTTCGGGATGAAAACACGTTTTGAAAAGTGTTCTGTTCCTGCCCTATAACTTACATGTTGGTGACCAAAGTTGCCAAAACGTGTTTATTTGTGCTGAAAAACACGTTTTGACAACTTCTGCACACTGGGGTTAAGGGCTGACTCAGTGGGCTCTTCTGAGCCAGTCAGTTACACTGTGATTCCAAGGGTTGAGAAAACGCGTTTATTTCGGGCTGAAAAACACGTTTTGAAAAGTGTTCTGTTCCTGCCCTATAACTTACATGTTGGTGACCAAAGTTGCCAAAACGTGTTTTTTTGTGCTGAAAAACACGTTTTGACAACTTCTGCACACTGGGGTTAAGGGCTGACTCAGTGGGCTCTTCTGAGCCAGTCAGTTACAGTGTGATTCCAGGAGTTGAGAAAACGCGTTTATTTCGGGATGAAAACACGTTTTGAAAAGTGTTCTGTTCCTGCCCTATAACTTACATGTTGGTGACCAAAGTTGCCAAAACGTGTTTATTTGTGCTTAAAAACACGTTTTGACAACTTCTGCACACTGGGGTTAAGGGCTGACTCAGTGGGCTCTTCTGAGCCAGTCAGTTACACTGTGATTCCAATGGTTGAGAAAACGCGTTTATTTCGGGCTGAAAAACACGTTTTGAAAAGTGTTCTGTTCCTGCCCTATAACTTACATGTTGTTGACCAAAGTTGCCAAAACGTGTTTATTTGTGCTGAAAAACACGTTTTGACAACTTCTGCACACTGGGGTTAAGGGCTGACTCAGTGGGCTCTTCTGAGCCAGTCAGTTACACTGTGATTCCAGGAGTTGAGAAAACGCGTTTATTTCGGGCTGAAAAACACGTTTTGAAAAGTGTTCTGTTCCTGCCCTATAACTTACATGTTGGTGACCAAAGTTGCCAAAACGTGTTTATTTGTGCTGAAAAACACGTTTTGACAACTTCTGCACACTGGGGTTAAGGGCTGACTCAGTGGGCTCTTCTGAGCCAGTCAGTTACAGTGTGATTCCAGGAGTTGAGAAAACGCGTTTATATCGGGATGAAAACACGTTTTGAAAAGTGTTCTGTTCCTGCCCTATAACTTACATGTTGGTGACCAAAGTTGCCAAAACGTGTTTATTTGTGCTGAAAAACACGTTTTGACAACTTCTGCACACTGGGGTTAAGGGCTGACTCAGTGGGCTCTTCTGAGCCAGTCAGTTACACTGTGATTCCAATGGTTGAGAAAACGCGTTTATTTCGGGCTGAAAAACACGTTTTGAAAAGTGTTCTGTTCCTGCCCTATAACTTACATGTTGGTGACCAAAGTTGCCAAAACGTGTTTATTTGTGCTGAAAAACACGTTTTGACAACTTCTGCACACTGGGGTTAAGGGCTGACTCAGTGGGCTCTTCTGAGCCAGTCAGTTACACTGTGATTCCAAGGGTTGAGAAAACGCGTTTATTTCGGGCTGAAAAACACGTTTTGAAAAGTGTTCTGTTCCTGCCCTATAACTTACATGTTGTTGACCAAAGTTGCCAAAACGTGTTTATTTGTGCTGAAAAACACGTTTTGACAACTTCTGCACACTGGGGTTAAGGGCTGACTCAGTGGGCTCTTCTGAGCCAGTCAGTTACACTGTGATTCCAGGAGTTGAGAAAACGCGTTTATTTCGGGCTGAAAAACACGTTTTGAAAAGTGTTCTGTTCCTGCCCTATAACTTACATGTTGGTGACCAAAGTTGCCAAAACGTGTTTATTTGTGCTGAAAAACACGTTTTGACAACTTCTGCACACTGGGGTTAAGGGCTGACTCAGTGGGCTCTTCTGAGCCAGTCAGTTACACTGTGATTCCAGGAGTTGAGAAAACTCGTTTATTTCGGGCTGAAAAACACGTTTTGAAAAGTGTTCTGTTCCTGCCCTATAACTTACATGTTGTTGACCAAAGTTGCCAAAACGTGTTTATTTGTGCTTAAAAACACGTTTTGACAACTTCTGCACACTGGGGTTAAGGGCTGACTCAGTGGGCTCTTCTGAGCCAGTCAGTTACACTGTGATTCCAAGAGTTGAGAAAACGCGTTTATTTCGGGCTGAAAAACACGTTTTGAAAAGTGTTCTGTTCCTGCCCTATAACTTACATGTTGTTGACCAAAGTTGCTAAAACGTGTTTATTTGTGCTGAAAAACACGTTTTGACAACTTCTGCACACTGGGGTTAAGGGCTGACTCAGTGGGCTCTTCTGAGCCAGTCAGTTACACTGTGATTCCAGGAGTTGAGAAAACGCGTTTATTTCGGGCTGAAAAACACGTTTTGAAAAGTGTTCTGTTCCTGCCCTATAACTTACATGTTGGTGACCAAAGTTGCCAAAACGTGTTTATTTGTGCTGAAAAACACGTTTTGACAACTTCTGCACACTGGGGTTAAGGGCTGACTCAGTGGGCTCTTCTGAGCCAGTCAGTTACACTGTGATTCCAAGGGTTGAGAAAACGCGTTTATTTCGGGCTGAAAAACACGTTTTGAAAAGTGTTCTGTTCCTGCCCTATAACTTACATGTTGTTGACCAAAGTTGCCAAAACGTGTTTATTTGTGCTGAAAAACACGTTTTGACAACTTCTGCACACTGGGGTTAAGGGCTGACTCAGTGGGCTCTTCTGAGCCAGTCAGTTACACTGTGATTCCAGGAGTTGAGAAAACGCGTTTATTTCGGGCTGAAAAACACGTTTTGAAAAGTGTTCTGTTCCTGCCCTATAACTTACATGTTGGTGACCAAAGTTGCCAAAACGTGTTTATTTGTGCTGAAAAACACGTTTTGACAACTTCTGCACACTGGGGTTAAGGGCTGACTCAGTGGGCTCTTCTGAGCCAGTCAGTTACACTGTGATTCCAAGGGTTGAGAAAACGCGTTTATTTCGGGCTGAAAAACACGTTTTGAAAAGTGTTCTGTTCCTGCCCTATAACTTACATGTTGTTGACCAAAGTTGCCAAAACGTGTTTATTTGTGCTGAAAAAACACGTTTTGACAACTTCTGCACACTGGGGTTAAGGGCTGACTCAGTGGGCTCTTCTGAGCCAGTCAGTTACACTGTGATTCCAAGGGTTGAGAAAACGCGTTTATTTCGTGCTGAAAAACACGTTTTGAAAAGTGTTCTGTTCCTGCCCTATAACTTACATGTTGTTGACCAAAGTTGCCAAAACGTGTTTATTTGTGCTGAAAAACACGTTTTGACAACTTCTGCACACTGGGGTTAAGGGCTGACTCAGTGGGCTCTTCTGAGCCAGTCAGTTACACTGTGATTCCAGGAGTTGAGAAAACGCGTTTATTTCGGGCTGAAAAACACGTTTTGAAAAGTGTTCTGTTCCTGCCCTATAACTTACATGTTGTTGACCAAAGTTGCCAAAACGTGTTTATTTGTGCTGAAAAACACGTTTTGACAACTTCTGCACACTGGGGTTAAGGGCTGCCTCAGTGGGCTCTTCTGAGCCAGTCAGTTACACTGTGATTCCAGGAGTTGAGAAAACGCGTTTATTTCGGGCTGAAAAACACGTTTTGAAAAGTGTTCTGTTCCTGCCCTATAACTTACATGTTGGTGACCAAAGTTGCCAAAACGTGTTTATTTGTGCTGAAAAACACGTTTTGACAACTTCTGCACACTGGGTTTAAGGGCTGACTCAGTGGGCTCTTCTGAGCCAGTCAGTTACACTGTGATTCCAAGGGTTGAGAAAACGCGTTTATTTCGGGCTGAAAAACACGTTTTGAAAAGTGTTCTGTTCCTGCCCTATAACTTACATGTTGTTGACCAAAGTTGCCAAAACGTGTTTATTTGTGCTGAAAAAACACGTTTTGACAACTTCTGCACACTGGGGTTAAGGGCTGACTCAGTGGGCTCTTCTGAGCCAGTCAGTTACACTGTGATTCCAAGGGTTGAGAAAACGCGTTTATTTCGGGATGAAAACACGTTTTGAAAAGTGTTCTGTTCCTGCCCTATAACTTACATGTTGGTGACCAAAGTTGCCAAAACGTGTTTATTTGTGCTGAAAAACACGTTTTGACAACTTCTGCACACTGGGGTTAAGGGCTGACTCAGTGGGCTCTTCTGAGCCAGTCAGTTACACTGTGATTCCAAGGGTTGAGAAAACGCGTTTATTTCGGGCTGAAAAACACGTTTTGAAAAGTGTTCTGTTCCTGCCCTATAACTTACATGTTGTTGACCAAAGTTGCCAAAACGTGTTTATTTGTGCTGAAAAACACGTTTTGACAACTTCTGCACACTGGGGTTAAGGGCTGACTCAGTGGGCTCTTCTGAGCCAGTCAGTTACACTGTGATTCCAGGAGTTGAGAAAACGCGTTTATTTCGGGCTGAAAAACACGTTTTGAAAAGTGTTCTGTTCCTGCCCTATAACTTACATGTTGGTGACCAAAGTTGCCAAAACGTGTTTATTTGTGCTGAAAAACACGTTTTGACAACTTCTGCACACTGGGGTTAAGGGCTGACTCAGTGGGCTCTTCTGAGCCAGTCAGTTACACTGTGATTCCAGGAGTTGAGAAAACGCGTTTATTTCGGGCTGAAAAACACGTTTTGAAAAGTGTTCTGTTCCTGCCCTATAACTTACATGTTGTTGACCAAAGTTGCCAAAACGTGTTTATTTGTGCTGAAAAACACGTTTTGACAACTTCTGCACACTGGGGTTAAGGGCTGACTCTGTGGGCTCTTCTGAGCCAGTCAGTTACACTGTGATTCCAAGGGTTGAGAAAACGCGTTTATTTCGGGCTGAAAAACACGTTTTGAAAAGTGTTCTGTTCCTGCCCTATAACTTACATGTTGTTGACCAAAGTTGCCAAAACGTGTTTATTTGTGCTGAAAAACACGTTTTGACAACTTCTGCACACTGGGGTTAAGGGCTGACTCAGTGGGCTCTTCTGAGCCAGTCAGTTACACTGTGATTCCAAGAGTTGAGAAAACGCGTTTATTTCGGGCTGAAAAACACGTTTTGAAAAGTGTTCTGTTCCTGCCCTATAACTTACATGTTGTTGACCAAAGTTGCCAAAACGTGTTTATTTGTGCTGAAAAACACGTTTTGACAACTTCTGCACACTGGGGTTAAGGGCTGACTCAGTGGGCTCTTCTGAGCCAGTCAGTTACACTGTGATTCCAAGAGTTGAGAAAACGCGTTTATTTCGGGCTGAAAAACACGTTTTGAAAAGTGTTCTGTTCCTGCCCTATAACTTACATGTTGTTGACCAAAGTTGCCAAAACGTGTTTATTTGTGCTGAAAAACACGTTTTGACAACTTCTGCACACTGGGGTTAAGGGCTGACTCAGTGGGCTCTTCTGAGCCAGTCAGTTACACTGTGATTCCAGGAGTTGAGAAAACGCGTTTATTTCGGGCTGAAAAACACGTTTTGAAAAGTGTTCTGTTCCTGCCCTATAACTTACATGTTGGTGACCAAAGTTGCCAAAACGTGTTTATTTGTGCTGAAAAACACGTTTTGACAACTTCTGCACACTGGGGTTAAGGGCTGACTCAGTGGGCTCTTCTGAGCCAGTCAGTTACACTGTGATTCCAAGGGTTGAGAAAACGCGTTTATTTCGGGCTGAAAAACACGTTTTGAAAAGTGTTCTGTTCCTGCCCTATAACTTACATGTTGTTGACCAAAGTTGCCAAAACGTGTTTATTTGTGCTGAAAAACACGTTTTGACAACTTCTGCACACTGGGGTTAAGGGCTGACTCAGTGGGCTCTTCTGAGCCAGTCAGTTACACTGTGATTCCAGGAGTTGAGAAAACGCGTTTATTTCGGGCTGAAAAACACGTTTTGAAAAGTGTTCTGTTCCTGCCCTATAACTTACATGTTGGTGACCAAAGTTGCCAAAACGTGTTTATTTGTGCTGAAAAACACGTTTTGACAACTTCTGCACACTGGGGTTAAGGGCTGACTCAGTGGGCTCTTCTGAGCCAGTCAGTTACACTGTGATTCCAAGGGTTGAGAAAACGCGTTTATTTCGGGCTGAAAAACACGTTTTGAAAAGTGTTCTGTTCCTGCCCTATAACTTACATGTTGTTGACCAAAGTTGCCAAAACGTGTTTATTTGTGCTGAAAAAACACGTTTTGACAACTTCTGCACACTGGGGTTAAGGGCTGACTCAGTGGGCTCTTCTGAGCCAGTCAGTTACACTGTGATTCCAAGGGTTGAGAAAACGCGTTTATTTCGGGCTGAAAAACACGTTTTGAAAAGTGTTCTGTTCCTGCCCTATAACTTACATGTTGTTGACCAAAGTTGCTAAAACGTGTTTATTTGTGCTGAAAAACACGTTTTGACAACTTCTGCACACTGGGGTTAAGGGCTGACTCAGTGGGCTCTTCTGAGCCAGTCAGTTACACTGTGATTCCAGGAGTTGAGAAAACGCGTTTATTTCGGGCTGAAAAACACGTTTTGAAAAGTGTTCTGTTCCTGCCCTATAACTTACATGTTGGTGACCAAAGTTGCCAAAACGTGTTTATTTGTGCTGAAAAACACGTTTTGACAACTTCTGCACACTGGGGTTAAGGGCTGACTCAGTGGGCTCTTCTGAGCCAGTCAGTTACACTGTGATTCCAAGGGTTGAGAAAACGCGTTTATTTCGGGCTGAAAAACACGTTTTGAAAAGTGTTCTGTTCCTGCCCTATAACTTACATGTTGTTGACCAAAGTTGCCAAAACGTGTTTATTTGTGCTGAAAAAACACGTTTTGACAACTTCTGCACACCGGGGGTTAAGGGCTGACTCAGTGGGCTCTTCTGAGCCAGTCAGTTACACTGTGATTCCAAGGGTTGAGAAAACGCGTTTATTTCGGGCTGAAAACACGTTTTGAAAAGTGTTCTGTTCCTGCCCTATAACTTACATGTTGGTGACCAAAGTTGCCAAAACGTGTTTATTTGTGCTGAAAAACACGTTTTGACAACTTCTGCACACTGGGGTTAAGGGCTGACTCAGTGGGCTCTTCTGAGCCAGTCAGTTACACTGTGATTCCAAGGGTTGAGAAAACGCGTTTATTTCGGGCTGAAAAACACGTTTTGAAAAGTGTTCTGTTCCTGCCCTATAACTTACATGTTGTTGACCAAAGTTGCCAAAACGTGTTTATTTGTGCTGAAAAACACGTTTTGACAACTTCTGCACACTGGGGTTAAGGGCTGACTCAGTGGGCTCTTCTGAGCCAGTCAGTTACACTGTGATTCCAGGAGTTGAGAAAACGCGTTTATTTCGGGCTGAAAAACACGTTTTGAAAAGTGTTCTGTTCCTGCCCTATAACTTACATGTTGGTGACCAAAGTTGCCAAAACGTGTTTATTTGTGCTGAAAAACACGTTTTGACAACTTCTGCACACTGGGGTTAAGGGCTGACTCAGTGGGCTCTTCTGAGCCAGTCAGTTACACTGTGATTCCAGGAGTTGAGAAAACGCCTTTATTTCGGGCTGAAAAACACGTTTTGAAAAGTGTTCTGTTCCTGCCCTATAACTTACATGTTGGTGACCAAAGTTGCCAAAACGTGTTTATTTGTGCTGAAAAACACGTTTTGACAACTTCTGCACACTGGGGTTAAGGGCTGACTCAGTGGGCTCTTCTGAGCCAGTCAGTTACACTGTGATTCCAAGGGTTGAGAAAACGCGTTTATTTCGGGCTGAAAAACACGTTTTGAAAAGTGTTCTGTTCCTGCCCTGTAACTTACATGTTGGTGACCAAAGTTGCCAAAACGTGTTTATTTGTGCTGAAAAACACGTTTTGACAACTTCTGCACACTGGGGTTAAGGGCTGACTCAGTGGGCTCTTCTGAGCCAGTCAGTTACACTGTGATTCCAAGGGTTGAGAAAACGCGTTTCTTTCGGGCTGAAAAACACGTTTTGAAAAGTGTTCTGTTCCTGCCCTATAACTTACATGTTGGTGACCAAAGTTGCCAAAACGTGTTTATTTGTGCTGAAAAACACGTTTTGACAACTTCTGCACACTGGGGTTAAGGGCTGACTCAGTGGGCTCTTCTGAGCCAGTCAGTTACAGTGTGATTCCAGGAGTTGAGAAAACGCGTTTATTTCGGGCTGAAAAACACGTTTTGAAAAGTGTTCTGTTCCTGCCCTATAACTTACAGGTTGTTGACCAAAGTTGCCAAAACGTGTTTATTTGTGCTGAAAAACACGTTTTGACAACTTCTGCACACTGGGGTTAAGGGCTGACTCAGTGGGCTCTTCTGAGCCAGTCAGTTACACTGTGATTCCAAGGGTTGAGAAAACGCGTTTATTTCGGGCTGAAAAACACGTTTTGAAAAGTGTTCTGTTCCTGCCCTATAACTTACATGTTGTTGACCAAAGTTGCCAAAACGTGTTTATTTGTGCTGAAAAAACACGTTTTGACAACTTCTGCACACTGGGGTTAAGGGCTGACTCAGTGGGCTCTTCTGAGCCAGTCAGTTACACTGTGATTCCAAGGGTTGAGAAAACGCGTTTATTTCGGGCTGAAAAACACGTTTTGAAAAGTGTTCTGTTCCTGCCCTATAACTTACATGTTGTTGACCAAAGTTGCTAAAACGTGTTTATTTGTGCTGAAAAACACGTTTTGACAACTTCTGCACACTGGGGTTAAGGGCTGACTCAGTGGGCTCTTCTGAGCCAGTCAGTTACACTGTGATTCCAGGAGTTGAGAAAACGCGTTTATTTCGGGCTGAAAAACACGTTTTGAAAAGTGTTCTGTTCCTGCCCTATAACTTACATGTTGGTGACCAAAGTTGCCAAAACGTGTTTATTTGTGCTGAAAAACACGTTTTGACAACTTCTGCACACTGGGGTTAAGGGCTGACTCAGTGGGCTCTTCTGAGCCAGTCAGTTACACTGTGATTCCAAGGGTTGAGAAAACGCGTTTATTTCGGGCTGAAAAACACGTTTTGAAAAGTGTTCTGTTCCTGCCCTATAACTTACATGTTGTTGACCAAAGTTGCCAAAACGTGTTTATTTGTGCTGAAAAAACACGTTTTGACAACTTCTGCACACCGGGGGTTAAGGGCTGACTCAGTGGGCTCTTCTGAGCCAGTCAGTTACACTGTGATTCCAAGGGTTGAGAAAACGCGTTTATTTCGGGCTGAAAACACGTTTTGAAAAGTGTTCTGTTCCTGCCCTATAACTTACATGTTGGTGACCAAAGTTGCCAAAACGTGTTTATTTGTGCTGAAAAACACGTTTTGACAACTTCTGCACACTGGGGTTAAGGGCTGACTCAGTGGGCTCTTCTGAGCCAGTCAGTTACACTGTGATTCCAAGGGTTGAGAAAACGCGTTTATTTCGGGCTGAAAAACACGTTTTGAAAAGTGTTCTGTTCCTGCCCTATAACTTACATGTTGTTGACCAAAGTTGCCAAAACGTGTTTATTTGTGCTGAAAAACACGTTTTGACAACTTCTGCACACTGGGGTTAAGGGCTGACTCAGTGGGCTCTTCTGAGCCAGTCAGTTACACTGTGATTCCAGGAGTTGAGAAAACGCGTTTATTTCGGGCTGAAAAACACGTTTTGAAAAGTGTTCTGTTCCTGCCCTATAACTTACATGTTGGTGACCAAAGTTGCCAAAACGTGTTTATTTGTGCTGAAAAACACGTTTTGACAACTTCTGCACACTGGGGTTAAGGGCTGACTCAGTGGGCTCTTCTGAGCCAGTCAGTTACACTGTGATTCCAGGAGTTGAGAAAACGCCTTTATTTCGGGCTGAAAAACACGTTTTGAAAAGTGTTCTGTTCCTGCCCTATAACTTACATGTTGGTGACCAAAGTTGCCAAAACGTGTTTATTTGTGCTGAAAAACACGTTTTGACAACTTCTGCACACTGGGGTTAAGGGCTGACTCAGTGGGCTCTTCTGAGCCAGTCAGTTACACTGTGATTCCAAGGGTTGAGAAAACGCGTTTATTTCGGGCTGAAAAACACGTTTTGAAAAGTGTTCTGTTCCTGCCCTGTAACTTACATGTTGGTGACCAAAGTTGCCAAAACGTGTTTATTTGTGCTGAAAAACACGTTTTGACAACTTCTGCACACTGGGGTTAAGGGCTGACTCAGTGGGCTCTTCTGAGCCAGTCAGTTACACTGTGATTCCAAGGGTTGAGAAAACGCGTTTCTTTCGGGCTGAAAAACACGTTTTGAAAAGTGTTCTGTTCCTGCCCTATAACTTACATGTTGGTGACCAAAGTTGCCAAAACGTGTTTATTTGTGCTGAAAAACACGTTTTGACAACTTCTGCACACTGGGGTTAAGGGCTGACTCAGTGGGCTCTTCTGAGCCAGTCAGTTACACTGTGATTCCAGGAGTTGAGAAAACGCGTTTATTTCGGGCTGAAAAACACGTTTTGAAAAGTGTTCTGTTCCTGCCCTATAACTTACAGGTTGTTGACCAAAGTTGCCAAAACGTGTTTATTTGTGCTGAAAAACACGTTTTGACAACTTCTGCACACTGGGGTTAAGGGCTGACTCAGTGGGCTCTTCTGAGCCAGTCAGTTACACTGTGATTCCAAGAGTTGAGAAAACGCGTTTATTTCGGGCTGAAAAACACGTTTTGAAAAGTGTTCTGTTCCTGCCCTATAACTTACATGTTGTTGACCAAAGTTGCCAAAACGTGTTTATTTGTGCTGAAAAACACGTTTTGACAACTTCTGCACACTGGGGTTAAGGGCTGACTCAGTGGGCTCTTCTGAGCCAGTCAGTTACACTGTGATTCCAGGAGTTGAGAAAACGCGTTTATTTCGGGCTGAAAAACACGTTTTGAAAAGTGTTCTGTTCCTGCCCTATAACTTACATGTTGGTGACCAAAGTTGCCAAAACGTGTTTATTTGTGCTTAAAAACACGTTTTGACAACTTCTGCACACTGGGGTTAAGGGCTGACTCAGTGGGCTCTTCTGAGCCAGTCAGTTACACTGTGATTCCAAGGGTTGAGAAAACGCGTTTATTTCGGGCTGAAAAACACGTTTTGAAAAGTGTTCTGTTCCTGCCCTATAACTTACATGTTGGTGACCAAAGTTGCCAAAACGTGTTTATTTGTGCTGAAAAACACGTTTTGACAACTTCTGCACACTGGGGTTAAGGGCTGACTCAGTGGGCTCTTCTGAGCCAGTCAGTTACACTGTGATTCCAAGGGTTGAGAAAACGCGTTTATTTCGGGCTGAAAAACACGTTTTGAAAAGTGTTCTGTTCCTGCCCTATAACTTACATGTTGTTGACCAAAGTTGCCAAAACGTGTTTATTTGTGCTGAAAAACACGTTTTGACAACTTCTGCACACTGGGGTTAAGGGCTGACTCAGTGGGCTCTTCTGAGCCAGTCAGTTACACTGTGATTCCAGGAGTTGAGAAAACGCGTTTATTTCAGGCTGAAAAACACGTTTTGAAAAGTGTTCTGTTCCTGCCCTATAACTTACGTTGTTGACCAAAGTTGCCAAAACGTGTTTATTTGTGCTGAAAAACACGTTTTGACAACTTCTGCACACTGGGGTTAAGGGCTGACTCAGTGGGCTCTTCTGAGCCAGTCAGTTACACTGTGATTCCAGGAGTTGAGAAAACTCGTTTATTTCGGGCTGAAAAACACGTTTTGAAAAGTGTTCTGTTCCTGCCCTATAACTTACATGTTGTTGACCAAAGTTGCCAAAACGTGTTTTTTTGTGCTTAAAAACACGTTTTGACAACTTCTGCACACTGGGGTTAAGGGCTGACTCAGTGGGCTCTTCTGAGCCAGTCAGTTACACTGTGATTCCAAGAGTTGAGAAAACGCGTTTATTTCGGGCTGAAAAACACGTTTTGAAAAGTGTTCTGTTCCTGCCCTATAACTTACATGTTGTTGACCAAAGTTGCCAAAACGTGTTTATTTGTGCTGAAAAACACGTTTTGACAACTTCTGCACACTGGGGTTAAGGGCTGACTCAGTGGGCTCTTCTGAGCCAGTCAGTTACACTGTGATTCCAGGAGTTGAGAAAACGCGTTTATTTCGGGCTGAAAAACACGTTTTGAAAAGTATGTTGTTCCTGCCCTATAACTTACATGTTGGTGACCAAAGTTGCCAAAACGTGTTTATTTGTGCTGAAAAAACACGTTTTGACAACTTCTGCACACTGGGGTTAAGGGCTGACTCAGTGGGCTCTTCTGAGCCAGTCAGTTACACTGTGATTCCAAGGGTTGAGAAAACGCGTTTATTTCGGGCTGAAAAACACGTTTTGAAAAGTGTTCTGTTCCTGCCCTATAACTTACATGTTGGTGACCAAAGTTGCCAAAACGTGTTTATTTGTGCTGAAAAACACATTTTGACAACTTCTGCACACTGGGGTTAAGGGCTGACTCAGTGGGCTCTTCTGAGCCAGTCAGTTACACTGTGATTCCAGGAGTTGAGAAAACGCGTTTATTTCGGGCTGAAAAACACGTTTTGAAAATTGTTCTGTTCCTGCCCTTTAACTTACGTTGTTGACCAAAGTTGCCAAAACGTGTTTATTTGTGCTGAAAAACACGTTTTGACAACTTCTGCACACTGGGGTTAAGGGCTGACTCAGTGGGCTCTTCTGAGCCAGTCAGTTACGCTGTGATTCCAAGAGTTGAGAAAACGCGTTTATATCGGGCTGAAAAACACGTTTTGAAAAGTGTTCTGTTCCTGCCCTATAACTTACATGTTGGTGACCAAAGTTGCCAAAACGTGTTTATTTGTGCTGAAAAACACGTTTTGACAACTTCTGCACACTGGGGTTAAGGGCTGACTCAGTGGGCTCTTCTGAGCCAGTCAGTTACAGTGTGATTCCAGGAGTTGAGAAAACGCCTTTATTTCGGGCTGAAAAACACGTTTTGAAAAGTGTTCTGTTCCTGCCCTATAACTTACATGTTGGTGACCAAAGTTGCCAAAACGTGTTTATTTGTGCTGAAAAACACGTTTTGACAACTTCTGCACACTGGGGTTAAGGGCTGACTCAGTGGGCTCTTCTGAGCCAGTCAGTTACACTGTGATTCCAAGGGTTGAGAAAACGCGTTTATTTCGGGCTGAAAAACACGTTTTGAAAAGTGTTCTGTTCCTGCCCTGTAACTTACATGTTGGTGACCAAAGTTGCCAAAACGTGTTTATTTGTGCTGAAAAACACGTTTTGACAACTTCTGCACACTGGGGTTAAGGGCTGACTCAGTGGGCTCTTCTGAGCCAGTCAGTTACACTGTGATTCCAAGAGTTGAGAAAACGCGTTTATTTCGGGCTGAAAAACACGTTTTGAAAAGTGTTCTGTTCCTGCCCTATAACTTACATGTTGTTGAGCAAAGTTGCCAAAACGTGTTTATTTGTGCTGAAAAACACGTTTTGACAACTTCTGCACACTGGGGTTAAGGGCTGACTCAGTGGGCTCTTCTGAGCCAGTCAGTTACACTGTGATTCCAGGAGTTGAGAAAACGCGTTTATTTCGGGCTGAAAAACACGTTTTGAAAAGTGTTCTGTTCCTGCCCTATAACTTACATGTTGGTGACCAAAGTTGCCAAAACGTGTTTATTTGTGCTTAAAAACACGTTTTGACAACTTCTGCACACTGGGGTTAAGGGCTGACTCAGTGGGCTCTTCTGAGCCAGTCAGTTACACTGTGATTCCAAGGGTTGAGAAAACGCGTTTATTTCGGGCTGAAAAACACGTTTTGAAAAGTGTTCTGTTCCTGCCCTATAACTTACATGTTGGTGACCAAAGTTGCCAAAACGTGTTTATTTGTGCTGAAAAACACGTTTTGACAACTTCTGCACACTGGGGTTAAGGGCTGACTCAGTGGGCTCTTCTGAGCCAGTCAGTTACACTGTGATTCCAAGGGTTGAGAAAACGCGTTTATTTCGGGCTGAAAAACACGTTTTGAAAAGTGTTCTGTTCCTGCCCTATAACTTACATGTTGGTGACCAAAGTTGCCAAAACGTGTTTATTTGTGCTGAAAAACACGTTTTGACAACTTCTGCACACTGGGGTTAAGGGCTGACTCAGTGGGCTCTTCTGAGCCAGTCAGTTACACTGTGATTCCAGGAGTTGAGAAAACGCGTTTATTTCGGGCTGAAAAACACGTTTTGAAAAGTGTTCTGTTCCTGCCCTATAACTTACATGTTGTTGACCAAAGTTGCCAAAACGTGTTTATTTGTGCTGAAAAACACGTTTTGACAACTTCTGCACACTGGGGTTAAGGGCTGACTCAGTGGGCTCTTCTGAGCCAGTCAGTTACACTGTGATTCCAGGAGTTGAGAAAACGCGTTTATTTCAGGTTGAAAAACACGTTTTGAAAAGTGTTCTGTTCCTGCCCTATAACTTACGTTGTTGACCAAAGTTGCCAAAACGTGTTTATTTGTGCTGAAAAACACGTTTTGACAACTTCTGCACACTGGGGTTAAGGGCTGACTCAGTGGGCTCTTCTGAGCCAGTCAGTTACACTGTGATTCCAGGAGTTGAGAAAACTCGTTTATTTCGGGCTGAAAAACACGTTTTGAAAAGTGTTCTGTTCCTGCCCTATAACTTACATGTTGTTGACCAAAGTTGCCAAAACGTGTTTTTTTGTGCTTAAAAACACGTTTTGACAACTTCTGCACACTGGGGTTAAGGGCTGACTCAGTGGGCTCTTCTGAGCCAGTCAGTTACACTGTGATTCCAAGAGTTGAGAAAACGCGTTTATTTCGGGCTGAAAAACACGTTTTGAAAAGTGTTCTGTTCCTGCCCTATAACTTACATGTTGTTGACCAAAGTTGCCAAAACGTGTTTATTTGTGCTGAAAAACACGTTTTGACAACTTCTGCACACTGGGGTTAAGGGCTGACTCAGTGGGCTCTTCTGAGCCAGTCAGTTACACTGTGATTCCAGGAGTTGAGAAAACGCGTTTATTTCGGGCTGAAAAACACGTTTTGAAAAGTATGTTGTTCCTGCCCTATAACTTACATGTTGGTGACCAAAGTTGCCAAAACGTGTTTATTTGTGCTGAAAAAACACGTTTTGACAACTTCTGCACACTGGGGTTAAGGGCTGACTCAGTGGGCTCTTCTGAGCCAGTCAGTTACACTGTGATTCCAAGGGTTGAGAAAACGCGTTTATTTCGGGCTGAAAAACAGGTTTTGAAAAGTGTTCTGTTCCTGCCCTATAACTTACATGTTGGTGACCAAAGTTGCCAAAACGTGTTTATTTGTGCTGAAAAACACATTTTGACAACTTCTGCACACTGGGGTTAAGGGCTGACTCAGTGGGCTCTTCTGAGCCAGTCAGTTACACTGTGATTCCAGGAGTTGAGAAAACGCGTTTATTTCGGGCTGAAAAACACGTTTTGAAAATTGTTCTGTTCCTGCCCTTTAACTTACGTTGTTGACCAAAGTTGCCAAAACGTGTTTATTTGTGCTGAAAAACACGTTTTGACAACTTCTGCACACTGGGGTTAAGGGCTGACTCAGTGGGCTCTTCTGAGCCAGTCAGTTACGCTGTGATTCCAAGAGTTGAGAAAACGCGTTTATTTCGGGCTGAAAAACACGTTTTGAAAAGTGTTCTGTTCCTGCCCTATAACTTACATGTTGTTGACCAAAGTTGCCAAAACGTGTTTATTTGTGCTGAAAAACACGTTTTGACAACTTCTGCACACTGGGGTTAAGGGCTGACTCAGTGGGCTCTTCAGAGCCAGTCAGTTACACTGTGATTCCAGGAGTTGAGAAAACGCGTTTATTTCGGGCTGAAAAACACGTTTTGAAAAGTGTTCTGTTCCTGCCCTATAACTTACATGTTGTTGACCAAAGTTGCCAAAACGTGTTTATTTGTGCTGAAAAACACGTTTTGACAACTTCTGCACACTGGGGTTAAGGGCTGACTCAGTGGGCTCTTCTGAGCCAGTCAGTTACACTGTGATTCCAAGAGTTGAGAAAACGCGTTTATTTCTGGCTGAAAAACACGTTTTGAAAAGTGTTCTGTTCCTGCCCTATAACTTACATGTTGGTGACCAAAGTTGCCAAAACGTGTTTATTTGTGCTTAAAAACACGTTTTGACAACTTCTGCACACTGGGGTTAAGGGCTGACTCAGTGGGCTCTTCTGAGCCAGTCAGTTACACTGTGATTCCAGGAGTTGAGAAAACGCGTTTATTTCGGGCTGAAAAACCCGTTTTGAAAAGTGTTCTGTTCCTGCCCTATAACTTACGTTGTTGACCAAAGTTGCCAAAACGTGTTTATTTGTGCTGAAAAACACGTTTTGACAACTTCTGCACAGTGGGGTTAAGGGCTGACTCAGTGGGCTCTTCTGAGCCAGTCAGTTATACTGTGATTCCAAGGGTTGAGAAAACGCGTTTATTTCGGGCTGAAAAACACGTTTTGAAAAGTGTTCTGTTCCTGCCCTATAACTTACATGTTGGTGACCGAAGTTGCCAAAACTTGTTTATTTGTGCTGAAAAACACGTTTTGACAACTTCTGCACACTGGGGTTAAGGGCTGACTCAGTGGGCTCTTCTGAGCCAGTCAGTTACAGTGTGATTCCAGGAGTTGAGAAAACGCGTTTATTTCGGGCTGAAAAACACGTTTTGAAAAGTGTTCTGTTCCTGCCCTATAACTTACATGTTGTTGACCAAAGTTGCCAAAACGTGTTTATTTGTGCTGAAAAACACGTTTTGACAACTTCTGCACACTGGGGTTAAGGGCTGACTCAGTGGGCTCTTCTGAGCCAGTCAGTTACACTGTGATTCCAAGAGTTGAGAAAACGCGTTTATTTCGGGCTGAAAAACACGTTTTGAAAAGTGTTCTGTTCCTGCCCTATAACTTACATGTTGTTGACCAAAGTTGCCAAAACGTGTTTATTTGTGCTGAAAAACACGTTTTGACAACTTCTGCACACTGGGGATAAGGGCTGACTCAGTGGGCTCTTCTGAGCCAGTCAGTTACACTGTGATTCCAGGAGTTGAGAAAACGCGTTTATTTCGGGCTGAAAAACACGTTTTGAAAAGTGTTCTGTTCCTGCCCTATAACTTACATGTTGTTGACCAAAGTTGCCGAAACGTGTTTATTTGTGCTTAAAAACACGTTTTGACAACTTCTGCACACTGGGGTTAAGGGCTGACTCAGTGGGCTCTTCTGAGCCAGTCAGTTACACTGTGATTCCAAGGGTTGAGAAAACGCGTTTATTTCGGGCTGAAAAACACGTTTTGAAAAGTGTTCTGTTCCTGCCCTATAACTTACATGTTGGTGACCAAAGTTGCCAAAACGTGTTTATTTGTGCTGAAAAACACGTTTTGACAACTTCTGCACACTGGGGTTAAGGGCTGACTCAGTGGGCTCTTCTGAGCCAGTCAGTTACAGTGTGATTCCAGGAGTTGAGAAAACGCGTTTATTTCGGGCTGAAAAACACGTTTTGAAAAGTGTTCTGTTCCTGCCCTATAACTTACATGTTGGTGACCAAAGTTGCCAAAACGTGTTTATTTGTGCTGAAAAACACGTTTTGACAACTTCTGCACACTGGGGTTAAGGGCTGACTCAGTGGGCTCTTCTGAGCCAGTCAGTTACACTGTGATTCCAGGGGTTGAGAAAACGCGTTTATTTCAGGCTGAAAAACACGTTTTGAAAAGTGTTCTGTTCCTGCCCTATAACTTACATGTTGGTGACCAAAGTTGCCAAAACGTGTTTATTTGTGCTGAAAAACACGTTTTGACAACTTCTGCACACTGGGGTTAAAGGCTGACTCAGTGGGCTCTTCTGAGCCAGTCAGTTACACTGTGATTCCAGGAGTTGAGAAAACGCGTTTATTTCGGGCTGAAAAACACGTTTTGAAAAGTGTTCTGTTCCTGCCCTATAACTTACATGTTGTTGACCAAAGTTGCCAAAACATGTTTATTTGTGCTGAAAAACACGTTTTGACAACTTCTGCACACTGGGGTTAAGGGCTGACTCAGTGGGCTCTTCTGAGCCAGTCAGTTACACTGTGATTCCAGGAGTTGAGAAAACGCGTTTATTTCGGGCTGAAAAACATGTTTTGAAAAGTGTTCTGTTCCTGCCCTATAACTTACATGTTGTTGACCAAAGTTGCCAAAACGTGTTTATTTGTGCTGAAAAAACACGTTTTGACAACTTCTGCACACTGGGGTTAAGGGCTGACTCAGTGGGCTCTTCTGAGCCAGTCAGTTACACTGTGATTCCAAGGGTTGAGAAAACGCGTTTATTTCGGGCTGAAAAACAGGTTTTGAAAATTGTTCTGTTCCTGCCCTTTAACTTACGTTGTTGACCAAAGTTGCCAAAACGTGTTTATTTGTGCTGAAAAACACGTTTTGACAACTTCTGCACACTGGGGTTAAGGGCTGACTCAGTGGGCTCTTCTGAGCCAGTCAGTTACGCTGTGATTCCAAGAGTTGAGAAAACGCGTTTATTTCGGGCTGAAAAACACGTTTTGAAAAGTGTTCTGTTCCTGCCCTATAACTTACATGTTGTTGACCAAAGTTGCCAAAACGTGTTTATTTGTGCTGAAAAACACGTTTTGACAACTTCTGCACACTGGGGTTAAGGGCTGACTCAGTGGGCTCTTCAGAGCCAGTCAGTTACACTGTGATTCCAGGAGTTGAGAAAACGCGTTTATTTCGGGCTGAAAAACACGTTTTGAAAAGTGTTCTGTTCCTGCCCTATAACTTACATGTTGTTGACCAAAGTTGCCAAAACGTGTTTATTTGTGCTGAAAAACACGTTTTGACAACTTCTGCACACTGGGGTTAAGGGCTGACTCAGTGGGCTCTTCTGAGCCAGTCAGTTACAGTGTGATTCCAGGAGTTGAGAAAACGCGTTTATTTCGGGCTGAAAAACACGTTTTGAAAAGTGTTCTGTTCCTGCCCTATAACTTACATGTTGGTGACCAAAGTTGCCAAAACGTGTTTATTTGTGCTTAAAAACACGTTTTGACAACTTCTGCACACTGGGGTTAAGGGCTGACTCAGTGGGCTCTTCTGAGCCAGTCAGTTACACTGTGATTCCAGGAGTTGAGAAAACGCGTTTATTTCGGGCTGAAAAACACGTTTTGAAAAGTGTTCTGTTCCTGCCCTATAACTTACGTTGTTGACCAAAGTTGCCAAAACGTGTTTATTTGTGCTGAAAAACACGTTTTGACAACTTCTGCACAGTGGGGTTAAGGGCTGACTCAGTGGGCTCTTCTGAGCCAGTCAGTTATACTGTGATTCCAAGGGTTGAGAAAACGCGTTTATTTCGGGCTGAAAAACACGTTTTGAAAAGTGTTCTGTTCCTGCCCTATAACTTACATGTTGGTGACCGAAGTTGCCAAAACGTGTTTATTTGTGCTGAAAAACACGTTTTGACAACTTCTGCACACTGGGGTTAAGGGCTGACTCAGTGGGCTCTTCTGAGCCAGTCAGTTACAGTGTGATTCCAGGAGTTGAGAAAACGCGTTTATTTCGGGCTGAAAAACACGTTTTGAAAAGTGTTCTGTTCCTGCCCTATAACTTACATGTTGTTGACCGAAGTTGCCAAAACGTGTTTATTTGTGCTGAAAAACACGTTTTGACAACTTCTGCACACTGGGGTTAAGGGCTGACTCAGTGGGCTCTTCTGAGCCAGTCAGTTACACTGTGATTCCAAGAGTTGAGAAAACGCGTTTATTTCGGGCTGAAAAACACGTTTTGAAAAGTGTTCTGTTCCTGCCCTATAACTTACATGTTGTTGACCAAAGTTGCCAAAACGTGTTTATTTGTGCTGAAAAACACGTTTTGACAACTTCTGCACACTGGGGTTAAGGGCTGACTCAGTGGGCTCTTCTGAGCCAGTCAGTTACACTGTGATTCCAGGAGTTGAGAAAACGCGTTTATTTCGGGCTGAAAAACACGTTTTGAAAAGTGTTCTGTTCCTGCCCTATAACTTACATGTTGTTGACCAAAGTTGCCGAAACGTGTTTATTTGTGCTGAAAAACACGTTTTGACAACTTCTGCACACTGGGGTTAAGGGCTGACTCAGTGGGCTCTTCTGAGCCAGTCAGTTACACTGTGATTCCAAGGGTTGAGAAAACGCGTTTATTTCGGGCTGAAAAACACGTTTTGAAAAGTGTTCTGTTCCTGCCCTATAACTTACATGTTGGTGACCAAAGTTGCCAAAACGTGTTTATTTGTGCTGAAAAACACGTTTTGACAACTTCTGCACACTGGGGTTAAGGGCTGACTCAGTGGGCTCTTCTGAGCCGGTCAGTTACACTGTGATTCCAAGGGTTGAGAAAACGCGTTTATTTCGGGCTGAAAAACACGTTTTGAAAAGTGTTCTGTTCCTGCCCTATAACTTACATGTTGGTGACCAAAGTTGCCAAAACATGTTTATTTGTGCTGAAAAACACGTTTTGACAACTTCTGCACACTGGGGTTAAGGGCTGACTCAGTGGGCTCTTCTGAGCCAGTCAGTTACACTGTGATTCCAGGAGTTGAGAAAACGCGTTTATTTCGGGCTGAAAAACACGTTTTGAAAAGTGTTCTGTTCCTGCCCTATAACTTACATGTTGGTGACCAAAGTTGCCAAAACGTGTTTATTTGTGCTTAAAAACACGTTTTGACAACTTCTGCACACTGGGGTTAAGGGCTGACTCAGTGGGCTCTTCTGAGCCAGTCAGTTACACTGTGATTCCAGGAGTTGAGAAAACGCGTTTATTTCGGGCTGAAAAACACGTTTTGAAAAGTGTTCTGTTCCTGCCCTATAACTTACGTTGTTGACCAAAGTTGCCAAAACGTGTTTATTTGTGCTGAAAAACACGTTTTGACAACTTCTGCACAGTGGGGTTAAGGGCTGACTCAGTGGGCTCTTCTGAGCCAGTCAGTTATACTGTGATTCCAAGGGTTGAGAAAACGCGTTTATTTCGGGCTGAAAAACACGTTTTGAAAAGTGTTCTGTTCCTGCCCTATAACTTACATGTTGGTGACCGAAGTTGCCAAAACGTGTTTATTTGTGCTGAAAAACACGTTTTGACAACTTCTGCACACTGGGGTTAAGGGCTGACTCAGTGGGCTCTTCTGAGCCAGTCAGTTACAGTGTGATTCCAGGAGTTGAGAAAACGCGTTTATTTCGGGCTGAAAAACACGTTTTGAAAAGTGTTCTGTTCCTGCCCTATAACTTACATGTTGTTGACCGAAGTTGCCAAAACGTGTTTATTTGTGCTGAAAAACACGTTTTGACAACTTCTGCACACTGGGGTTAAGGGCTGACTCAGTGGGCTCTTCTGAGCCAGTCAGTTACACTGTGATTCCAAGAGTTGAGAAAACGCGTTTATTTCGGGCTGAAAAACACGTTTTGAAAAGTGTTCTGTTCCTGCCCTATAACTTACATGTTGTTGACCAAAGTTGCCAAAACGTGTTTATTTGTGCTGAAAAACACGTTTTGACAACTTCTGCACACTGGGGTTAAGGGCTGACTCAGTGGGCTCTTCTGAGCCAGTCAGTTACACTGTGATTCCAGGAGTTGAGAAAACGCGTTTATTTCGGGCTGAAAAACACGTTTTGAAAAGTGTTCTGTTCCTGCCCTATAACTTACATGTTGTTGACCAAAGTTGCCGAAACGTGTTTATTTGTGCTGAAAAACACGTTTTGACAACTTCTGCACACTGGGGTTAAGGGCTGACTCAGTGGGCTCTTCTGAGCCAGTCAGTTACACTGTGATTCCAAGGGTTGAGAAAACGCGTTTATTTCGGGCTGAAAAACACGTTTTGAAAAGTGTTCTGTTCCTGCCCTATAACTTACATGTTGGTGACCAAAGTTGCCAAAACGTGTTTATTTGTGCTGAAAAACACGTTTTGACAACTTCTGCACACTGGGGTTAAGGGCTGACTCAGTGGGCTCTTCTGAGCCGGTCAGTTACACTGTGATTCCAAGGGTTGAGAAAACGCGTTTATTTCGGGCTGAAAAACACGTTTTGAAAAGTGTTCTGTTCCTGCCCTATAACTTACATGTTGGTGACCAAAGTTGCCAAAACATGTTTATTTGTGCTGAAAAACACGTTTTGACAACTTCTGCACACTGGGGTTAAGGGCTGACTCAGTGGGCTCTTCTGAGCCAGTCAGTTACACTGTGATTCCAGGAGTTGAGAAAACGCGTTTATTTCGGGCTGAAAAACACGTTTTGAAAAGTGTTCTGTTCCTGCCCTATAACTTACGTTGTTGACCAAAGTTGCCAAAACGTGTTTATTTGTGCTGAAAAACACGTTTTGACAACTTCTGCACACTGGGGTTAAGGGCTGACTCAGTGGGCTCTTCTGAGCCAGTCAGTTACAGTGTGATTCCAGGAGTTGAGAAAACGCGTTTATTTCGGGCTGAAAAACACGTTTTGAAAAGTGTTCTGTTCCTGCCCTATAACTTACATGTTGTTGACCAAAGTTGCCAAAACGTGTTTATTTGTGCTTAAAAACACGTTTTGACAACTTCTGCACACTGGGGTTAAGGGCTGACTCAGTGGGCTCTTCTGAGCCAGTCAGTTACACTGTGATTCCAAGGGTTGAGAAAACGCGTTTATTTCGGGCTGAAAAACACGTTTTGAAAAGTGTTCTGTTCCTGCCCTATAACTTACATGTTGGTGACCAAAGTTGCCAAAACGTGTTTATTTGTGCTGAAAAACACGTTTTGACAACTTCTGCACACTGGGGTTAAGGGCTGACTCAGTGGGCTCTTCTGAGCCAGTCAGTTACACTGTGATTCCAAGAGTTGAGAAAACGCGTTTATTTCGGGCTGAAAAACACGTTTTGAAAAGTGTTCTGTTCCTGCCCTATAACTTACATGTTGTTGACCAAAGTTGCCAAAACGTGTTTATTTGTGCTGAAAAACACGTTTTGACAACTTCTGCACACTGGGGTTAAGGGCTGACTCAGTGGGCTCTTCTGAGCCAGTCAGTTACACTGTGATTCCAAGGGTTGAGAAAACGCGTTTATTTCGGGCTGAAAAACACGTTTTGAAAAGTGTTCTGTTCCTGCCCTATAACTTACATGTTGGTGACCAAAGTTGCCAAAACGTGTTTATTTGTGCTGAAAAACACGTTTTGACAACTTCTGCACACTGGGGTTAAGGGCTGACTCAGTGGGCTCTTCTGAGCCAGTCAGTTACACTGTGATTCCAAGAGTTGAGAAAACGCGTTTATTTCGGGCTGAAAAACACGTTTTGAAAAGTGTTCTGTTCCTGCCCTATAACTTACATGTTGTTGACCAAAGTTGCCAAAACGTGTTTATTTGTGCTGAAAAACACGTTTTGACAACTTCTGCACACTGGGGTTAAGGGCTGACTCAGTGGGCTCTTCTGAGCCAGTCAGTTACACTGTGATTCCAGGAGTTGAGAAAACGCGTTTATTTCGGGCTGAAAAACACGTTTTGAAAAGTATGTTGTTCCTGCCCTATAACTTACATGTTGGTGACCAAAGTTGCCAAAACGTGTTTATTTGTGCTGAAAAACACGTTTTGACAACTTCTGCACACTGGGGTTAAGGGCTGACTCAGTGGGCTCTTCTGAGCCAGTCAGTTACACTGTGATTCCAAGAGTTGAGAAAACGCGTTTATTTCGGGCTGAAAAACACGTTTTGAAAAGTGTTCTGTTCCTGCCCTATAACTTACATGTTGTTGACCAAAGTTGCCAAAACGTGTTTATTTGTGCTGAAAAACACGTTTTGACAACTTCTGCACACTGGGGTTAAGGGCTGACTCAGTGGGCTCTTCTGAGCCAGTCAGTTACACTGTGATTCCAAGAGTTGAGAAAACGCGTTTATTTCGGGCTGAAAAACACGTTTTGAAAAGTGTTCTGTTCCTGCCCTATAACTTACATGTTGTTGACCAAAGTTGCCAAAACGTGTTTATTTGTGCTGAAAAACACGTTTTGACAACTTCTGCACACTGGGGTTAAGGGCTGACTCAGTGGGCTCTTCTGAGCCAGTCAGTTACACTGTGATTCCAGGAGTTGAGAAAACGCGTTTATTTCGGGCTGAAAAACACGTTTTGAAAAGTGTTCTGTTCCTGCCCTATAACTTACATGTTGTTGACCAAAGTTGCCGAAACGTGTTTATTTGTGCTTAAAAACACGTTTTGACAACTTCTGCACACTGGGGTTAAGGGCTGACTCAGTGGGCTCTTCTGAGCCAGTCAGTTACACTGTGATTCCAAGGGTTGAGAAAACGCGTTTATATCGGGCTGAAAAACACGTTTTGAAAAGTGTTCTGTTCCTGCCCTATAACTTACATGTTGGTGACCAAAGTTGCCAAAACGTGTTTATTTGTGCTGAAAAACACGTTTTGACAACTTCTGCACACTGGGGTTAAAGGCTGACTCAGTGGGCTCTTCTGAGCCAGTCAGTTACACTGTGATTCCAGGAGTTGAGAAAACGCGTTTATTTCGGGCTGAAAAACACGTTTTGAAAAGTGTTCTGTTCCTGCCCTATAACTTACATGTTGTTGACCAAAGTTGCCAAAACGTGTTTATTTGTGCTGAAAAACACGTTTTGACAACTTCTGCACACTGGGGTTAAGGGCTGACTCAGTGGGCTCTTCTGAGCCAGTCAGTTACACTGTGATTCCAAGGGTTGAGAAAACGCGTTTATTTCGGGCTGAAAAACACGTTTTGAAAAGTGTTCTGTTCCTGCCCTATAACTTACATGTTGGTGACCAAAGTTGCCAAAACGTGTTTATTTGTGCTGAAAAACACGTTTTGACAACTTCTGCACACTGGGGTTAAGGGCTGACTCAGTGGGCTCTTCTGAGCCAGTCAGTTACACTGTGATTCCAGGAGTTGAGAAAACGCGTTTATTTCGGGCTGAAAAACACGTTTTGAAAAGTATGTTGTTCCTGCCCTATAACTTACATGTTGGTGACCAAAGTTGCCAAAACGTGTTTATTTGTGCTGAAAAACACGTTTTGACAACTTCTGCACACTGGGGTTAAGGGCTGACTCAGTGGGCTCTTCTGAGCCAGTCAGTTACACTGTGATTCCAAGGGTTGAGAAAACGCGTTTATTTCGGGCTGAAAAACACGTTTTGAAAAGTGTTCTGTTCCTGCCCTATAACTTACATGTTGGTGACCAAAGTTGCCAAAACGTGTTTATTTGTGCTGAAAAACACGTTTTGACAACTTCTGCACACTGGGGTTAAGGGCTGACTCAGTGGGCTCTTCTGAGCCAGTCAGTTACACTGTGATTCCAAGGGTTGAGAAAACGCGTTTATTTCGGGCTGAAAAACACGTTTTGAAAAGTGTTCTGTTCCTGCCCTATAACTTACATGTTGGTGACCAAAGTTGCCAAAACGTGTTTATTTGTGCTGAAAAACACGTTTTGACAACTTCTGCACACTGGGGTTAAGGGCTGACTCAGTGGGCTCTTCTGAGCCAGTCAGTTACACTGTGATTCCAGGAGTTGAGAAAACGCGTTTATTTCGGGCTGAAAAACACGTTTTGAAAAGTGTTCTGTTCCTGCCCTATAACTTACATGTTGGTGACCAAAGTTGCCAAAACGTGTTTATTTGTGCTGAAAAACACGTTTTGACAACTTCTGCACACTGGGGTTAAGGGCTGACTCAGTGGGCTCTTCTGAGCCAGTCAGTTACACTGTGATTCCAAGAGTTGAGAAAACGCGTTTATTTCGGGCTGAAAAACACGTTTTGAAAAGTGTTCTGTTCCTGCCCTATAACTTACATGTTGTTGACCAAAGTTGCCAAAACGTGTTTATTTGTGCTGAAAAACACGTTTTGACAACTTCTGCACACTGGGGTTAAGGGCTGACTCAGTGGGCTCTTCTGAGCCAGTCAGTTACACTGTGATTCCAGGAGTTGAGAAAACGCGTTTATTTCGGGCTGAAAAACACGTTTTGAAAAGTGTTCTGTTCCTGCCCTATAACTTACATGTTGTTGACCAAAGTTGCCGAAACGTGTTTATTTGTGCTTAAAAACACGTTTTGACAACTTCTGCACACTGGGGTTAAGGGCTGACTCAGTGGGCTCTTCTGAGCCAGTCAGTTACACTGTGATTCCAAGGGTTGAGAAAACGCGTTTATTTCGGGCTGAAAAACACGTTTTGAAAAGTGTTCTGTTCCTGCCCTATAACTTACATGTTGGTGACCAAAGTTGCCAAAACGTGTTTATTTCTGCTGAAAAACACGTTTTGACAACTTCTGCACACTGGGGTTAAAGGCTGACTCAGTGGGCTCTTCTGAGCCAGTCAGTTACACTGTGATTCCAGGAGTTGAGAAAACGCGTTTATTTCGGGCTGAAAAACACGTTTTGAAAAGTGTTCTGTTCCTGCCCTATAACTTACATGTTGTTGACCAAAGTTGCCAAAACGTGTTTATTTGTGCTGAAAAACACGTTTTGACAACTTCTGCACACTGGGGTTAAGGGCTGACTCAGTGGGCTCTTCTGAGCCAGTCAGTTACACTGTGATTCCAAGGGTTGAGAAAACGCGTTTATTTCGGGCTGAAAAACACGTTTTGAAAAGTGTTCTGTTCCTGCCCTATAACTTACATGTTGGTGACCAAAGTTGCCAAAACGTGTTTATTTGTGCTGAAAAACACGTTTTGACAACTTCTGCACACTGGGGTTAAGGGCTGACTCAGTGGGCTCTTCTGAGCCAGTCAGTTACAGTGTGATTCCAGGAGTTGAGAAAACGCGTTTATTTCGGGCTGAAAAACACGTTTTGAAAAGTGTTCTGTTCCTGCCCTATAACTTACATGTTGGTGACCAAAGTTGCCAAAACGTGTTTATTTGTGCTTAAAAACACGTTTTGACAACTTCTGCACACTGGGGTTAAGGGCTGACTCAGTGGGCTCTTCTGAGCCAGTCAGTTACACTGTGATTCCAGGAGTTGAGAAAACGCGTTTATTTCGGGCTGAAAAACACGTTTTGAAAAGTGTTCTGTTCCTGCCCTATAACTTACGTTGTTGACCAAAGTTGCCAAAACGTGTTTATTTGTGCTGAAAAACACGTTTTGACAACTTCTGCACAGTGGGGTTAAGGGCTGACTCAGTGGGCTCTTCTGAGCCAGTCAGTTATACTGTGATTCCAAGGGTTGAGAAAACGCGTTTATTTCGGGCTGAAAAACACGTTTTGAAAAGTGTTCTGTTCCTGCCCTATAACTTACATGTTGGTGACCGAAGTTGCCAAAACGTGTTTATTTGTGCTGAAAA
Organism: Lepisosteus platostomus; assembly: GCF_059453375.1. Classification (NCBI taxonomy): domain Eukaryota; kingdom Metazoa; phylum Chordata; class Actinopteri; order Semionotiformes; family Lepisosteidae; genus Lepisosteus; species Lepisosteus platostomus. The sequence continues at coordinate 27,302,356 of NC_142620.1, forward strand.
ACACGTTTTGACAACTTCTGCACACTGGGGTTAAGGGCTGACTCAGTGGGCTCTTCTGAGCCAGTCAGTTACAGTGTGATTCCAGGAGTTGAGAAAACGCGTTTATTTCGGGCTGAAAAACACGTTTTGAAAAGTGTTCTGTTCCTGCCCTATAACTTACATGTTGTTGACCGAAGTTGCCAAAACGTGTTTATTTGTGCTGAAAAACACGTTTTGACAACTTCTGCACACTGGGGTTAAGGGCTGACTCAGTGGGCTCTTCTGAGCCAGTCAGTTACACTGTGATTCCAAGAGTTGAGAAAACGCGTTTATTTCGGGCTGAAAAACACGTTTTGAAAAGTGTTCTGTTCCTGCCCTATAACTTACATGTTGTTGACCAAAGTTGCCAAAACGTGTTTATTTGTGCTGAAAAACACGTTTTGACAACTTCTGCACACTGGGGTTAAGGGCTGACTCAGTGGGCTCTTCTGAGCCAGTCAGTTACACTGTGATTCCAGGAGTTGAGAAAACGCGTTTATTTCGGGCTGAAAAACACGTTTTGAAAAGTGTTCTGTTCCTGCCCTATAACTTACATGTTGTTGACCAAAGTTGCCGAAACGTGTTTATTTGTGCTGAAAAACACGTTTTGACAACTTCTGCACACTGGGGTTAAGGGCTGACTCAGTGGGCTCTTCTGAGCCAGTCAGTTACACTGTGATTCCAAGGGTTGAGAAAACGCGTTTATTTCGGGCTGAAAAACACGTTTTGAAAAGTGTTCTGTTCCTGCCCTATAACTTACATGTTGGTGACCAAAGTTGCCAAAACGTGTTTATTTGTGCTGAAAAACACGTTTTGACAACTTCTGCACACTGGGGTTAAGGGCTGACTCAGTGGGCTCTTCTGAGCCGGTCAGTTACACTGTGATTCCAAGGGTTGAGAAAACGCGTTTATTTCGGGCTGAAAAACACGTTTTGAAAAGTGTTCTGTTCCTGCCCTATAACTTACATGTTGGTGACCAAAGTTGCCAAAACATGTTTATTTGTGCTGAAAAACACGTTTTGACAACTTCTGCACACTGGGGTTAAGGGCTGACTCAGTGGGCTCTTCTGAGCCAGTCAGTTACACTGTGATTCCAGGAGTTGAGAAAACGCGTTTATTTCGGGCTGAAAAACACGTTTTGAAAAGTGTTCTGTTCCTGCCCTATAACTTACGTTGTTGACCAAAGTTGCCAAAACGTGTTTATTTGTGCTGAAAAACACGTTTTGACAACTTCTGCACACTGGGGTTAAGGGCTGACTCAGTGGGCTCTTCTGAGCCAGTCAGTTACAGTGTGATTCCAGGAGTTGAGAAAACGCGTTTATTTCGGGCTGAAAAACACGTTTTGAAAAGTGTTCTGTTCCTGCCCTATAACTTACATGTTGTTGACCAAAGTTGCCAAAACGTGTTTATTTGTGCTTAAAAACACGTTTTGACAACTTCTGCACACTGGGGTTAAGGGCTGACTCAGTGGGCTCTTCTGAGCCAGTCAGTTACACTGTGATTCCAAGGGTTGAGAAAACGCGTTTATTTCGGGCTGAAAAACACGTTTTGAAAAGTGTTCTGTTCCTGCCCTATAACTTACATGTTGGTGACCAAAGTTGCCAAAACGTGTTTATTTGTGCTGAAAAACACGTTTTGACAACTTCTGCACACTGGGGTTAAGGGCTGACTCAGTGGGCTCTTCTGAGCCAGTCAGTTACACTGTGATTCCAAGAGTTGAGAAAACGCGTTTATTTCGGGCTGAAAAACACGTTTTGAAAAGTGTTCTGTTCCTGCCCTATAACTTACATGTTGTTGACCAAAGTTGCCAAAACGTGTTTATTTGTGCTGAAAAACACGTTTTGACAACTTCTGCACACTGGGGTTAAGGGCTGACTCAGTGGGCTCTTCTGAGCCAGTCAGTTACACTGTGATTCCAAGGGTTGAGAAAACGCGTTTATTTCGGGCTGAAAAACACGTTTTGAAAAGTGTTCTGTTCCTGCCCTATAACTTACATGTTGGTGACCAAAGTTGCCAAAACGTGTTTATTTGTGCTGAAAAACACGTTTTGACAACTTCTGCACACTGGGGTTAAGGGCTGACTCAGTGGGCTCTTCTGAGCCAGTCAGTTACACTGTGATTCCAAGGGTTGAGAAAACGCGTTTATTTCGGGCTGAAAAACACGTTTTGAAAAGTGTTCTGTTCCTGCCCTATAACTTACATGTTGGTGACCAAAGTTGCCAAAACGTGTTTATTTGTGCTGAAAAACACGTTTTGACAACTTCTGCACACTGGGGTTAAGGGCTGACTCAGTGGGCTCTTCTGAGCCAGTCAGTTACACTGTGATTCCAGGAGTTGAGAAAACGCGTTTATTTCGGGCTGAAAAACACGTTTTGAAAAGTGTTCTGTTCCTGCCCTATAACTTACGTTGTTGACCAAAGTTGCCAAAACGTGTTTATTTGTGCTGAAAAAAACGTTTTGACAACTTCTGCACACTGGGGTTAAGGGCTGACTAAGTGGGCTCTTCTGAGCCAGTCAGTTACACTGTGATTCCAGGAGTTGAGAAAACTCGTTTATTTCGGGCTGAAAAACACGTTTTGAAAAGTGTTCTGTTCCTGCCCTATAACTTACATGTTGTTGACCAAAGTTGACAAAACGTGTTTATTTGTGCTTAAAAACACGTTTTGACAACTTCTGCACACTGGGGTTAAGGGCTGACTCAGTGGGCTCTTCTGAGCCAGTCAGTTACACTGTGATTCCAAGGGTTGAGAAAACGCGTTTATTTCGGGCTGAAAAACACGTTTTGAAAAGTGTTCTGTTCCTGCCCTATAACTTACATGTTGGTGACCAAAGTTGCCAAAACGTGTTTATTTGTGCTGAAAAACACGTTTTGACAACTTCTGCACACTGGGGTTAAGGGCTGACTCAGTGGGCTCTTCTGAGCCAGTCAGTTACACTGTGATTCCAAGAGTTGAGAAAACGCGTTTATTTCGGGCTGAAAAACACGTTTTGAAAAGTGTTCTGTTCCTGCCCTATAACTTACATGTTGGTGACCAAAGTTGCCAAAACGTGTTTATTTGTGCTGAAAAACACGTTTTGACAACTTCTGCACACTGGGGTTAAGGGCTGACTCAGTGGGCTCTTCTGAGCCAGTCAGTTACACTGTGATTCCAAGAGTTGAGAAAACGCGTTTATTTCGGGCTGAAAAACACGTTTTGAAAAGTGTTCTGTTCCTGCCCTATAACTTACATGTTGTTGACCAAAGTTGCCAAAACGTGTTTATTTGTGCTGAAAAACACGTTTTGACAACTTCTGCACACTGGGGTTAAGGGCTGACTCAGTGGGCTCTTCTGAGCCAGTCAGTTACACTGTGATTCCAAGAGTTGAGAAAACGCGTTTATTTCGGGCTGAAAAACACGTTTTGAAAAGTGTTCTGTTCCTGCCCTATAACTTACATGTTGTTGACCAAAGTTGCCAAAACGTGTTTATTTGTGCTGAAAAACACGTTTTGACAACTTCTGCACACTGGGGTTAAGGGCTGACTCAGTGGGCTCTTCTGAGCCAGTCAGTTACACTGTGATTCCAGGAGTTGAGAAAACGCGTTTATTTCGGGCTGAAAAACACGTTTTGAAAAGTGTTCTGTTCCTGCCCTATAACTTACATGTTGTTGACCAAAGTTGCCGAAACGTGTTTATTTGTGCTTAAAAACACGTTTTGACAACTTCTGCACACTGGGGTTAAGGGCTGACTCAGTGGGCTCTTCTGAGCCAGTCAGTTACACTGTGATTCCAAGGGTTGAGAAAACGCGTTTATATCGGGCTGAAAAACACGTTTTGAAAAGTGTTCTGTTCCTGCCCTATAACTTACATGTTGGTGACCAAAGTTGCCAAAACGTGTTTATTTGTGCTGAAAAACACGTTTTGACAACTTCTGCACACTGGGGTTAAAGGCTGACTCAGTGGGCTCTTCTGAGCCAGTCAGTTACACTGTGATTCCAGGAGTTGAGAAAACGCGTTTATTTCGGGCTGAAAAACACGTTTTGAAAAGTGTTCTGTTCCTGCCCTATAACTTACATGTTGTTGACCAAAGTTGCCAAAACGTGTTTATTTGTGCTGAAAAACACGTTTTGACAACTTCTGCACACTGGGGTTAAGGGCTGACTCAGTGGGCTCTTCTGAGCCAGTCAGTTACACTGTGATTCCAAGGGTTGAGAAAACGCGTTTATTTCGGGCTGAAAAACACGTTTTGAAAAGTGTTCTGTTCCTGCCCTATAACTTACATGTTGGTGACCAAAGTTGCCAAAACGTGTTTATTTGTGCTGAAAAACACGTTTTGACAACTTCTGCACACTGGGGTTAAGGGCTGACTCAGTGGGCTCTTCTGAGCCAGTCAGTTACACTGTGATTCCAGGAGTTGAGAAAACGCGTTTATTTCGGGCTGAAAAACACGTTTTGAAAAGTATGTTGTTCCTGCCCTATAACTTACATGTTGGTGACCAAAGTTGCCAAAACGTGTTTATTTGTGCTGAAAAACACGTTTTGACAACTTCTGCACACTGGGGTTAAGGGCTGACTCAGTGGGCTCTTCTGAGCCAGTCAGTTACACTGTGATTCCAAGGGTTGAGAAAACGCGTTTATTTCGGGCTGAAAAACACGTTTTGAAAAGTGTTCTGTTCCTGCCCTATAACTTACATGTTGGTGACCAAAGTTGCCAAAACGTGTTTATTTGTGCTGAAAAACACGTTTTGACAACTTCTGCACACTGGGGTTAAGGGCTGACTCAGTGGGCTCTTCTGAGCCAGTCAGTTACACTGTGATTCCAAGGGTTGAGAAAACGCGTTTATTTCGGGCTGAAAAACACGTTTTGAAAAGTGTTCTGTTCCTGCCCTATAACTTACATGTTGGTGACCAAAGTTGCCAAAACGTGTTTATTTGTGCTGAAAAACACGTTTTGACAACTTCTGCACACTGGGGTTAAGGGCTGACTCAGTGGGCTCTTCTGAGCCAGTCAGTTACACTGTGATTCCAGGAGTTGAGAAAACGCGTTTATTTCGGGCTGAAAAACACGTTTTGAAAAGTGTTCTGTTCCTGCCCTATAACTTACATGTTGGTGACCAAAGTTGCCAAAACGTGTTTATTTGTGCTGAAAAACACGTTTTGACAACTTCTGCACACTGGGGTTAAGGGCTGACTCAGTGGGCTCTTCTGAGCCAGTCAGTTACACTGTGATTCCAAGAGTTGAGAAAACGCGTTTATTTCGGGCTGAAAAACACGTTTTGAAAAGTGTTCTGTTCCTGCCCTATAACTTACATGTTGTTGACCAAAGTTGCCAAAACGTGTTTATTTGTGCTGAAAAACACGTTTTGACAACTTCTGCACACTGGGGTTAAGGGCTGACTCAGTGGGCTCTTCTGAGCCAGTCAGTTACACTGTGATTCCAGGAGTTGAGAAAACGCGTTTATTTCGGGCTGAAAAACACGTTTTGAAAAGTGTTCTGTTCCTGCCCTATAACTTACATGTTGTTGACCAAAGTTGCCGAAACGTGTTTATTTGTGCTTAAAAACACGTTTTGACAACTTCTGCACACTGGGGTTAAGGGCTGACTCAGTGGGCTCTTCTGAGCCAGTCAGTTACACTGTGATTCCAAGGGTTGAGAAAACGCGTTTATTTCGGGCTGAAAAACACGTTTTGAAAAGTGTTCTGTTCCTGCCCTATAACTTACATGTTGGTGACCAAAGTTGCCAAAACGTGTTTATTTCTGCTGAAAAACACGTTTTGACAACTTCTGCACACTGGGGTTAAAGGCTGACTCAGTGGGCTCTTCTGAGCCAGTCAGTTACACTGTGATTCCAGGAGTTGAGAAAACGCGTTTATTTCGGGCTGAAAAACACGTTTTGAAAAGTGTTCTGTTCCTGCCCTATAACTTACATGTTGTTGACCAAAGTTGCCAAAACGTGTTTATTTGTGCTGAAAAACACGTTTTGACAACTTCTGCACACTGGGGTTAAGGGCTGACTCAGTGGGCTCTTCTGAGCCAGTCAGTTACACTGTGATTCCAAGGGTTGAGAAAACGCGTTTATTTCGGGCTGAAAAACACGTTTTGAAAAGTGTTCTGTTCCTGCCCTATAACTTACATGTTGGTGACCAAAGTTGCCAAAACGTGTTTATTTGTGCTGAAAAACACGTTTTGACAACTTCTGCACACTGGGGTTAAGGGCTGACTCAGTGGGCTCTTCTGAGCCAGTCAGTTACACTGTGATTCCAGGAGTTGAGAAAACGCGTTTATTTCGGGCTGAAAAACACGTTTTGAAAAGTATGTTGTTCCTGCCCTATAACTTACATGTTGGTGACCAAAGTTGCCAAAACGTGTTTATCTGTGCTGAAAAACACGTTTTGACAACTTTTGCACACTGGGGTTAAGGGCTGACTCAGTGGGCTCTTCTGAGCCAGTCAGTTACACTGTGATTCCAAGAGTTGAGAAAACGCGTTTATTTCGGGCTGAAAAACACGTTTTGAAAAGTGTTCTGTTCCTGCCCTATAACTTACATGTTGTTGACCAAAGTTGCCAAAACGTGTTTATTTGTGCTGAAAACACGTTTTGACAACTTCTGCACACTGGGGTTAAGGGCTGACTCAGTGGGCTCTTCTGAGCCAGTCAGTTACACTGTGATTCCAGGAGTTGAGAAAACGCGTTTATTTCGGGCTGAAAAACACGTTTTGAAAAGTGTTCTGTTCCTGCCCTATAACTTACATGTTGGTGACCAAAGTTGCCAAAACGTGTTTATTTGTGCTGAAAAACACGTTTTGACAACTTCTGCACACTGGGGTTAAAGGCTGACTCAGTGGGCTCTTCTGAGCCAGTCAGTTACACTGTGATTCCAGGAGTTGAGAAAACGCGTTTATTTCGGGCTGAAAAACACGTTTTGAAAAGTGTTCTGTTCCTGCCCTATAACTTACATGTTGGTGACCAAAGTTGCCAAAACGTGTTTATTTGTGCTGAAAAACACGTTTTGACAACTTCTGCACACTGGGGTTAAGGGCTGACTCAGTGGGCTCTTCTGAGCCAGTCAGTTACACTGTGATTCCAAGGGTTGAGAAAACGCGTTTATTTCGGGCTGAAAAACACGTTTTGAAAAGTGTTCTGTTCCTGCCCTATAACTTACATGTTGGTGACCAAAGTTGCCAAAACGTGTTTATTTGTGCTGAAAAACACGTTTTGACAACTTCTGCACACTGGGGTTAAGGGCTGACTCAGTGGGCTCTTCTGAGCCAGTCAGTTACACTGTGATTCCAGGAGTTGAGAAAACGCGTTTATTTCGGGCTGAAAAACACGTTTTGAAAAGTATGTTGTTCCTGCCCTATAACTTACATGTTGGTGACCAAAGTTGCCAAAACGTGTTTATTTGTGCTGAAAAACACGTTTTGACAACTTCTGCACACTGGGGTTAAGGGCTGACTCAGTGGGCTCTTCTGAGCCAGTCAGTTACACTGTGATTCCAAGAGTTGAGAAAACGCGTTTATTTCGGGCTGAAAAACACGTTTTGAAAAGTGTTCTGTTCCTGCCCTATAACTTACATGTTGTTGACCAAAGTTGCCAAAACGTGTTTATTTGTGCTGAAAAACACGTTTTGACAACTTCTGCACACTGGGGTTAAGGGCTGACTCAGTGGGCTCTTCTGAGCCAGTCAGTTACACTGTGATTCCAGGAGTTGAGAAAACGCGTTTATTTCGGGCTGAAAAACACGTTTTGAAAAGTATGTTGTTCCTGCCCTATAACTTACATGTTGGTGACCAAAGTTGCCAAAACGTGTTTATTTGTGCTGAAAAACACGTTTTGACAACTTCTGCACACTGGGGTTAAGGGCTGACTCAGTGGGCTCTTCTGAGCCAGTCAGTTACACTGTGATTCCAAGAGTTGAGAAAACGCGTTTATTTCGGGCTGAAAAACACGTTTTGAAAAGTGTTCTGTTCCTGCCCTATAACTTACATGTTGTTGACCAAAGTTGCCAAAACGTGTTTATTTGTGCTGAAAAACACGTTTTGACAACTTCTGCACACTGGGGTTAAGGGCTGACTCAGTGGGCTCTTCTGAGCCAGTCAGTTACACTGTGATTCCAGGAGTTGAGAAAACGCGTTTATTTCGGGCTGAAAAACACGTTTTGAAAAGTGTTCTGTTCCTGCCCTATAACTTACATGTTGTTGACCAAAGTTGCCGAAACGTGTTTATTTGTGCTTAAAAACACGTTTTGACAACTTCTGCACACTGGGGTTAAGGGCTGACTCAGTGGGCTCTTCTGAGCCAGTCAGTTACACTGTGATTCCAAGGGTTGAGAAAACGCGTTTATTTCGGGCTGAAAAACACGTTTTGAAAAGTGTTCTGTTCCTGCCCTATAACTTACATGTTGGTGACCAAAGTTGCCAAAACGTGTTTATTTGTGCTGAAAAACACGTTTTGACAACTTCTGCACACTGGGGTTAAGGGCTGACTCAGTGGGCTCTTCTGAGCCAGTCAGTTACACTGTGATTCCAGGAGTTGAGAAAACGCGTTTATTTCGGGCTGAAAAACACGTTTTGAAAAGTATGTTGTTCCTGCCCTATAACTTACATGTTGGTGACCAAAGTTGCCAAAACGTGTTTATTTGTGCTGAAAAACACGTTTTGACAACTTCTGCACACTGGGGTTAAGGGCTGACTCAGTGGGCTCTTCTGAGCCAGTCAGTTACACTGTGATTCCAAGAGTTGAGAAAACGCGTTTATTTCGGGCTGAAAAACACGTTTTGAAAAGTGTTCTGTTCCTGCCCTATAACTTACATGTTGTTGACCAAAGTTGCCAAAACGTGTTTATTTGTGCTGAAAACACGTTTTGACAACTTCTGCACACTGGGGTTAAGGGCTGACTCAGTGGGCTCTTCTGAGCCAGTCAGTTACACTGTGATTCCAGGAGTTGAGAAAACGCGTTTATTTCGGGCTGAAAAACACGTTTTGAAAAGTGTTCTGTTCCTGCCCTATAACTTACATGTTGGTGACCAAAGTTGCCAAAACGTGTTTATTTGTGCTGAAAAACACGTTTTGACAACTTCTGCACACTGGGGTTAAAGGCTGACTCAGTGGGCTCTTCTGAGCCAGTCAGTTACACTGTGATTCCAGGAGTTGAGAAAACGCGTTTATTTCGGGCTGAAAAACACGTTTTGAAAAGTGTTCTGTTCCTGCCCTATAACTTACATGTTGGTGACCAAAGTTGCCAAAACGTGTTTATTTGTGCTGAAAAACACGTTTTGACAACTTCTGCACACTGGGGTTAAGGGCTGACTCAGTGGGCTCTTCTGAGCCAGTCAGTTACACTGTGATTCCAAGGGTTGAGAAAACGCGTTTATTTCGGGCTGAAAAACACGTTTTGAAAAGTGTTCTGTTCCTGCCCTATAACTTACATGTTGGTGACCAAAGTTGCCAAAACGTGTTTATTTGTGCTGAAAAACACGTTTTGACAACTTCTGCACACTGGGGTTAAGGGCTGACTCAGTGGGCTCTTCTGAGCCAGTCAGTTACACTGTGATTCCAAGGGTTGAGAAAACGCGTTTATTTCGGGCTGAAAAACACGTTTTGAAAAGTGTTCTGTTCCTGCCCTATAACTTACATGTTGGTGACCAAAGTTGCCAAAACGTGTTTATTTGTGCTGAAAAACACGTTTTGACAACTTCTGCACACTGGGGTTAAGGGCTGACTCAGTGGGCTCTTCTGAGCCAGTCAGTTACACTGTGATTCCAGGAGTTGAGAAAACGCGTTTATTTCGGGCTGAAAAACACGTTTTGAAAAGTATGTTGTTCCTGCCCTATAACTTACATGTTGGTGACCAAAGTTGCCAAAACGTGTTTATTTGTGCTGAAAAACACGTTTTGACAACTTCTGCACACTGGGGTTAAGGGCTGACTCAGTGGGCTCTTCTGAGCCAGTCAGTTACACTGTGATTCCAAGAGTTGAGAAAACGCGTTTATTTCGGGCTGAAAAACACGTTTTGAAAAGTGTTCTGTTCCTGCCCTATAACTTACATGTTGTTGACCAAAGTTGCCAAAACGTGTTTATTTGTGCTGAAAAACACGTTTTGACAACTTCTGCACACTGGGGTTAAGGGCTGACTCAGTGGGCTCTTCTGAGCCAGTCAGTTACACTGTGATTCCAGGAGTTGAGAAAACGCGTTTATTTCGGGCTGAAAAACACGTTTTGAAAAGTATGTTGTTCCTGCCCTATAACTTACATGTTGGTGACCAAAGTTGCCAAAACGTGTTTATTTGTGCTGAAAAACACGTTTTGACAACTTCTGCACACTGGGGTTAAGGGCTGACTCAGTGGGCTCTTCTGAGCCAGTCAGTTACACTGTGATTCCAAGAGTTGAGAAAACGCGTTTATTTCGGGCTGAAAAACACGTTTTGAAAAGTGTTCTGTTCCTGCCCTATAACTTACATGTTGTTGACCAAAGTTGCCAAAACGTGTTTATTTGTGCTGAAAAACACGTTTTGACAACTTCTGCACACTGGGGTTAAGGGCTGACTCAGTGGGCTCTTCTGAGCCAGTCAGTTACACTGTGATTCCAGGAGTTGAGAAAACGCGTTTATTTCGGGCTGAAAAACACGTTTTGAAAAGTGTTCTGTTCCTGCCCTATAACTTACATGTTGTTGACCAAAGTTGCCGAAACGTGTTTATTTGTGCTTAAAAACACGTTTTGACAACTTCTGCACACTGGGGTTAAGGGCTGACTCAGTGGGCTCTTCTGAGCCAGTCAGTTACACTGTGATTCCAAGGGTTGAGAAAACGCGTTTATTTCGGGCTGAAAAACACGTTTTGAAAAGTGTTCTGTTCCTGCCCTATAACTTACATGTTGGTGACCAAAGTTGCCAAAACGTGTTTATTTGTGCTGAAAAACACGTTTTGACAACTTCTGCACACTGGGGTTAAGGGCTGACTCAGTGGGCTCTTCTGAGCCAGTCAGTTACACTGTGATTCCAGGAGTTGAGAAAACGCGTTTATTTCGGGCTGAAAAACACGTTTTGAAAAGTATGTTGTTCCTGCCCTATAACTTACATGTTGGTGACCAAAGTTGCCAAAACGTGTTTATTTGTGCTGAAAAACACGTTTTGACAACTTCTGCACACTGGGGTTAAGGGCTGACTCAGTGGGCTCTTCTGAGCCAGTCAGTTACACTGTGATTCCAAGAGTTGAGAAAACGCGTTTATTTCGGGCTGAAAAACACGTTTTGAAAAGTGTTCTGTTCCTGCCCTATAACTTACATGTTGTTGACCAAAGTTGCCAAAACGTGTTTATTTGTGCTGAAAACACGTTTTGACAACTTCTGCACACTGGGGTTAAGGGCTGACTCAGTGGGCTCTTCTGAGCCAGTCAGTTACACTGTGATTCCAGGAGTTGAGAAAACGCGTTTATTTCGGGCTGAAAAACACGTTTTGAAAAGTGTTCTGTTCCTGCCCTATAACTTACATGTTGGTGACCAAAGTTGCCAAAACGTGTTTATTTGTGCTGAAAAACACGTTTTGACAACTTCTGCACACTGGGGTTAAAGGCTGACTCAGTGGGCTCTTCTGAGCCAGTCAGTTACACTGTGATTCCAGGAGTTGAGAAAACGCGTTTATTTCGGGCTGAAAAACACGTTTTGAAAAGTGTTCTGTTCCTGCCCTATAACTTACATGTTGGTGACCAAAGTTGCCAAAACGTGTTTATTTGTGCTGAAAAACACGTTTTGACAACTTCTGCACACTGGGGTTAAGGGCTGACTCAGTGGGCTCTTCTGAGCCAGTCAGTTACACTGTGATTCCAAGGGTTGAGAAAACGCGTTTATTTCGGGCTGAAAAACACGTTTTGAAAAGTGTTCTGTTCCTGCCCTATAACTTACATGTTGGTGACCAAAGTTGCCAAAACGTGTTTATTTGTGCTGAAAAACACGTTTTGACAACTTCTGCACACTGGGGTTAAGGGCTGACTCAGTGGGCTCTTCTGAGCCAGTCAGTTACACTGTGATTCCAAGGGTTGAGAAAACGCGTTTATTTCGGGCTGAAAAACACGTTTTGAAAAGTGTTCTGTTCCTGCCCTATAACTTACATGTTGGTGACCAAAGTTGCCAAAACGTGTTTATTTGTGCTGAAAAACACGTTTTGACAACTTCTGCACACTGGGGTTAAGGGCTGACTCAGTGGGCTCTTCTGAGCCAGTCAGTTACACTGTGATTCCAGGAGTTGAGAAAACGCGTTTATTTCGGGCTGAAAAACACGTTTTGAAAAGTGTTCTGTTCCTGCCCTATAACTTACATGTTGGTGACCAAAGTTGCCAAAACGTGTTTATTTGTGCTGAAAAACACGTTTTGACAACTTCTGCACACTGGGGTTAAGGGCTGACTCAGTGGGCTCTTCTGAGCCAGTCAGTTACACTGTGATTCCAAGAGTTGAGAAAACGCGTTTATTTCGGGCTGAAAAACACGTTTTGAAAAGTGTTCTGTTCCTGCCCTATAACTTACATGTTGTTGACCAAAGTTGCCAAAACGTGTTTATTTGTGCTGAAAAACACGTTTTGACAACTTCTGCACACTGGGGTTAAGGGCTGACTCAGTGGGCTCTTCTGAGCCAGTCAGTTACACTGTGATTCCAGGAGTTGAGAAAACGCGTTTATTTCGGGCTGAAAAACACGTTTTGAAAAGTGTTCTGTTCCTGCCCTATAACTTACATGTTGTTGACCAAAGTTGCCGAAACGTGTTTATTTGTGCTTAAAAACACGTTTTGACAACTTCTGCACACTGGGGTTAAGGGCTGACTCAGTGGGCTCTTCTGAGCCAGTCAGTTACACTGTGATTCCAAGGGTTGAGAAAACGCGTTTATTTCGGGCTGAAAAACACGTTTTGAAAAGTGTTCTGTTCCTGCCCTATAACTTACATGTTGGTGACCAAAGTTGCCAAAACGTGTTTATTTCTGCTGAAAAACACGTTTTGACAACTTCTGCACACTGGGGTTAAAGGCTGACTCAGTGGGCTCTTCTGAGCCAGTCAGTTACACTGTGATTCCAGGAGTTGAGAAAACGCGTTTATTTCGGGCTGAAAAACACGTTTTGAAAAGTGTTCTGTTCCTGCCCTATAACTTACATGTTGTTGACCAAAGTTGCCAAAACGTGTTTATTTGTGCTGAAAAACACGTTTTGACAACTTCTGCACACTGGGGTTAAGGGCTGACTCAGTGGGCTCTTCTGAGCCAGTCAGTTACACTGTGATTCCAAGGGTTGAGAAAACGCGTTTATTTCGGGCTGAAAAACACGTTTTGAAAAGTGTTCTGTTCCTGCCCTATAACTTACATGTTGGTGACCAAAGTTGCCAAAACGTGTTTATTTGTGCTGAAAAACACGTTTTGACAACTTCTGCACACTGGGGTTAAGGGCTGACTCAGTGGGCTCTTCTGAGCCAGTCAGTTACACTGTGATTCCAGGAGTTGAGAAAACGCGTTTATTTCGGGCTGAAAAACACGTTTTGAAAAGTATGTTGTTCCTGCCCTATAACTTACATGTTGGTGACCAAAGTTGCCAAAACGTGTTTATTTGTGCTGAAAAACACGTTTTGACAACTTTTGCACACTGGGGTTAAGGGCTGACTCAGTGGGCTCTTCTGAGCCAGTCAGTTACACTGTGATTCCAAGAGTTGAGAAAACGCGTTTATTTCGGGCTGAAAAACACGTTTTGAAAAGTGTTCTGTTCCTGCCCTATAACTTACATGTTGTTGACCAAAGTTGCCAAAACGTGTTTATTTGTGCTGAAAACACGTTTTGACAACTTCTGCACACTGGGGTTAAGGGCTGACTCAGTGGGCTCTTCTGAGCCAGTCAGTTACACTGTGATTCCAGGAGTTGAGAAAACGCGTTTATTTCGGGCTGAAAAACACGTTTTGAAAAGTGTTCTGTTCCTGCCCTATAACTTACATGTTGGTGACCAAAGTTGCCAAAACGTGTTTATTTGTGCTGAAAAACACGTTTTGACAACTTCTGCACACTGGGGTTAAAGGCTGACTCAGTGGGCTCTTCTGAGCCAGTCAGTTACACTGTGATTCCAGGAGTTGAGAAAACGCGTTTATTTCGGGCTGAAAAACACGTTTTGAAAAGTGTTCTGTTCCTGCCCTATAACTTACATGTTGGTGACCAAAGTTGCCAAAACGTGTTTATTTGTGCTGAAAAACACGTTTTGACAACTTCTGCACACTGGGGTTAAGGGCTGACTCAGTGGGCTCTTCTGAGCCAGTCAGTTACACTGTGATTCCAAGGGTTGAGAAAACGCGTTTATTTCGGGCTGAAAAACACGTTTTGAAAAGTGTTCTGTTCCTGCCCTATAACTTACATGTTGGTGACCAAAGTTGCCAAAACGTGTTTATTTGTGCTGAAAAACACGTTTTGACAACTTCTGCACACTGGGGTTAAGGGCTGACTCAGTGGGCTCTTCTGAGCCAGTCAGTTACACTGTGATTCCAGGAGTTGAGAAAACGCGTTTATTTCGGGCTGAAAAACACGTTTTGAAAAGTATGTTGTTCCTGCCCTATAACTTACATGTTGGTGACCAAAGTTGCCAAAACGTGTTTATTTGTGCTGAAAAACACGTTTTGACAACTTCTGCACACTGGGGTTAAGGGCTGACTCAGTGGGCTCTTCTGAGCCAGTCAGTTACACTGTGATTCCAAGAGTTGAGAAAACGCGTTTATTTCGGGCTGAAAAACACGTTTTGAAAAGTGTTCTGTTCCTGCCCTATAACTTACATGTTGTTGACCAAAGTTGCCAAAACGTGTTTATTTGTGCTGAAAAACACGTTTTGACAACTTCTGCACACTGGGGTTAAGGGCTGACTCAGTGGGCTCTTCTGAGCCAGTCAGTTACACTGTGATTCCAGGAGTTGAGAAAACGCGTTTATTTCGGGCTGAAAAACACGTTTTGAAAAGTATGTTGTTCCTGCCCTATAACTTACATGTTGGTGACCAAAGTTGCCAAAACGTGTTTATTTGTGCTGAAAAACACGTTTTGACAACTTCTGCACACTGGGGTTAAGGGCTGACTCAGTGGGCTCTTCTGAGCCAGTCAGTTACACTGTGATTCCAAGAGTTGAGAAAACGCGTTTATTTCGGGCTGAAAAACACGTTTTGAAAAGTGTTCTGTTCCTGCCCTATAACTTACATGTTGTTGACCAAAGTTGCCAAAACGTGTTTATTTGTGCTGAAAAACACGTTTTGACAACTTCTGCACACTGGGGTTAAGGGCTGACTCAGTGGGCTCTTCTGAGCCAGTCAGTTACACTGTGATTCCAGGAGTTGAGAAAACGCGTTTATTTCGGGCTGAAAAACACGTTTTGAAAAGTGTTCTGTTCCTGCCCTATAACTTACATGTTGTTGACCAAAGTTGCCGAAACGTGTTTATTTGTGCTTAAAAACACGTTTTGACAACTTCTGCACACTGGGGTTAAGGGCTGACTCAGTGGGCTCTTCTGAGCCAGTCAGTTACACTGTGATTCCAAGGGTTGAGAAAACGCGTTTATTTCGGGCTGAAAAACACGTTTTGAAAAGTGTTCTGTTCCTGCCCTATAACTTACATGTTGGTGACCAAAGTTGCCAAAACGTGTTTATTTGTGCTGAAAAACACGTTTTGACAACTTCTGCACACTGGGGTTAAGGGCTGACTCAGTGGGCTCTTCTGAGCCAGTCAGTTACACTGTGATTCCAGGAGTTGAGAAAACGCGTTTATTTCGGGCTGAAAAACACGTTTTGAAAAGTATGTTGTTCCTGCCCTATAACTTACATGTTGGTGACCAAAGTTGCCAAAACGTGTTTATTTGTGCTGAAAAACACGTTTTGACAACTTCTGCACACTGGGGTTAAGGGCTGACTCAGTGGGCTCTTCTGAGCCAGTCAGTTACACTGTGATTCCAAGAGTTGAGAAAACGCGTTTATTTCGGGCTGAAAAACACGTTTTGAAAAGTGTTCTGTTCCTGCCCTATAACTTACATGTTGTTGACCAAAGTTGCCAAAACGTGTTTATTTGTGCTGAAAACACGTTTTGACAACTTCTGCACACTGGGGTTAAGGGCTGACTCAGTGGGCTCTTCTGAGCCAGTCAGTTACACTGTGATTCCAGGAGTTGAGAAAACGCGTTTATTTCGGGCTGAAAAACACGTTTTGAAAAGTGTTCTGTTCCTGCCCTATAACTTACATGTTGGTGACCAAAGTTGCCAAAACGTGTTTATTTGTGCTGAAAAACACGTTTTGACAACTTCTGCACACTGGGGTTAAAGGCTGACTCAGTGGGCTCTTCTGAGCCAGTCAGTTACACTGTGATTCCAGGAGTTGAGAAAACGCGTTTATTTCGGGCTGAAAAACACGTTTTGAAAAGTGTTCTGTTCCTGCCCTATAACTTACATGTTGGTGACCAAAGTTGCCAAAACGTGTTTATTTGTGCTGAAAAACACGTTTTGACAACTTCTGCACACTGGGGTTAAGGGCTGACTCAGTGGGCTCTTCTGAGCCAGTCAGTTACACTGTGATTCCAAGGGTTGAGAAAACGCGTTTATTTCGGGCTGAAAAACACGTTTTGAAAAGTGTTCTGTTCCTGCCCTATAACTTACATGTTGGTGACCAAAGTTGCCAAAACGTGTTTATTTGTGCTGAAAAACACGTTTTGACAACTTCTGCACACTGGGGTTAAGGGCTGACTCAGTGGGCTCTTCTGAGCCAGTCAGTTACACTGTGATTCCAGGAGTTGAGAAAACGCGTTTATTTCGGGCTGAAAAACACGTTTTGAAAAGTATGTTGTTCCTGCCCTATAACTTACATGTTGGTGACCAAAGTTGCCAAAACGTGTTTATTTGTGCTGAAAAACACGTTTTGACAACTTCTGCACACTGGGGTTAAGGGCTGACTCAGTGGGCTCTTCTGAGCCAGTCAGTTACACTGTGATTCCAAGAGTTGAGAAAACGCGTTTATTTCGGGCTGAAAAACACGTTTTGAAAAGTGTTCTGTTCCTGCCCTATAACTTACATGTTGTTGACCAAAGTTGCCAAAACGTGTTTATTTGTGCTGAAAAACACGTTTTGACAACTTCTGCACACTGGGGTTAAGGGCTGACTCAGTGGGCTCTTCTGAGCCAGTCAGTTACACTGTGATTCCAGGAGTTGAGAAAACGCGTTTATTTCGGGCTGAAAAACACGTTTTGAAAAGTATGTTGTTCCTGCCCTATAACTTACATGTTGGTGACCAAAGTTGCCAAAACGTGTTTATTTGTGCTGAAAAACACGTTTTGACAACTTCTGCACACTGGGGTTAAGGGCTGACTCAGTGGGCTCCTCTGAGCCAGTCAGTTACACTGTGATTCCAGGAGTTGAGAAAACGCGTTTATTTCGGGCTGAAAAACACGTTTTGAAAAGTGTTCTGTTCCTGCCCTATAACTTACATGTTGTTGACCAAAGTTGCCGAAACGTGTTTATTTGTGCTTAAAAACACGTTTTGACAACTTCTGCACACTGGGGTTAAGGGCTGACTCAGTGGGCTCTTCTGAGCCAGTCAGTTACACTGTGATTCCAAGGGTTGAGAAAACGCGTTTATTTCGGGCTGAAAAACACGTTTTGAAAAGTGTTCTGTTCCTGCCCTATAACTTACATGTTGGTGACCAAAGTTGCCAAAACGTGTTTATTTGTGCTGAAAAACACGTTTTGACAACTTCTGCACACTGGGGTTAAAGGCTGACTCAGTGGGCTCTTCTGAGCCAGTCAGTTACACTGTGATTCCAGGAGTTGAGAAAACGCGTTTATTTCGGGCTGAAAAACACGTTTTGAAAAGTGTTCTGTTCCTGCCCTATAACTTACATGTTGTTGACCAAAGTTGCCAAAACGTGTTTATTTGTGCTGAAAAACACGTTTTGACAACTTCTGCACACTGGGGTTAAGGGCTGACTCAGTGGGCTCTTCTGAGCCAGTCAGTTACACTGTGATTCCAAGGGTTGAGAAAACGCGTTTATTTCGGGCTGAAAAACACGTTTTGAAAAGTGTTCTGTTCCTGCCCTATAACTTACATGTTGGTGACCAAAGTTGCCAAAACGTGTTTATTTGTGCTGAAAAACACGTTTTGACAACTTCTGCACACTGGGGTTAAAGGCTGACTCAGTGGGCTCTTCTGAGCCAGTCAGTTACACTGTGATTCCAGGAGTTGAGAAAACGCGTTTATTTCGGGCTGAAAAACACGTTTTGAAAAGTGTTCTGTTCCTGCCCTATAACTTACATGTTGTTGACCAAAGTTGCCAAAACGTGTTTATTTGTGCTGAAAAACACGTTTTGACAACTTCTGCACACTGGGGTTAAGGGCTGACTCAGTGGGCTCTTCTGAGCCAGTCAGTTACACTGTGATTCCTGGAGTTGAGAAAACGCGTTTATTTCGGGCTGAAAAACACGTTTTGAAAAGTGTTCTGTTCCTGCCCTATAACTTACATGTTGTTGACCAAAGTTGCCAAAACGTGTTTATTTGTGCTGAAAAAACACGTTTTGACAACTTCTGCACACTGGGGTTAAGGGCTGACTCAGTGGGCTCTTCTGAGCCAGTCAGTTACACTGTGATTCCAGGAGTTGAGAAAACGCGTTTATTTCGGGCTGAAAAACACGTTTTGAAAAGTATGTTGTTCCTGCCCTATAACTTCCATGTTGGTGACCAAAGTTGCCAAAACGTGTTTATTTGTGCTGAAAAACACGTTTTGACAACTTCTGCACACTGGGGTTAAGGGCTGACTCAGTGGGCTCTTCTGAGCCAGTCAGTTACACTGTGATTCCAGGAGTTGAGAAAACGCGTTTATTTCGGGCTGAAAAACACGTTTTGAAAAGTGTTCTGTTCCTGCCCTATAACTTACATGTTGTTGACCAAAGTTGCCAAAACGTGTTTATTTGTGCTGAAAAACACGTTTTGACAACTTCTGCACACTGGGGTTAAGGGCTGACTCAGTGGGCTCTTCTGAGCCAGTCAGTTACACTGTGATTCCAGGAGTTGAGAAAACGCGTTTATTTCGGGCTGAAAAACACGTTTTGAAAACTGTTCTGTTCCTGCCCTATAACTTACATGTTGTTGACCAAAGTTGCCAAAACGTGTTTATTTGTGCTGAAAAACACGTTTTGACAACTTCTGCACACTGGGGTTAAGGGCTGACTCAGTGGGCTCTTCTGAGCCAGTCAGTTACACTGTGATTCCAGGAGTTGAGAAAACGCGTTTATTTCGGGCTGAAAAACACGTTTTGAAAAGTGTTCTATTCCTGCCCTATAACTTACATGTTGGTGACCAAAGTTGCCAAAACGTGTTTATTTGTGCTGAAAAACACGTTTTGACAACTTCTGCACACTGGGGTTAAGGGCTGACTCAGTGGGCTCTTCTGAGCCAGTCAGTTACACTGTGATTCCAAGGGTTGAGAAAACGCGTTTATTTCGGGCTGAAAAACACGTTTTGAAAAGTGTTCTGTTCCTGCCCTATAACTTACATGTTGGTGACCAAAGTTGCCAAAACGTGTTTATTTGTGCTGAAAAACACGTTTTGACAACTTCTGCACACTGGGGTTAAGGGCTGACTCAGTGGGCTCTTCTGAGCCAGTCAGTTACACTGTGATTCCAGGAGTTGAGAAAACGCGTTTATTTCGGGCTGAAAAACACGTTTTGAAAAGTGTTCTGTTCCTGCCCTATAACTTACGTTGTTGACCAAAGTTGCCAAAACGTGTTTATTTGTGCTGAAAAAAACGTTTTGACAACTTCTGCACACTGGGGTTAAGGGCTGACTCAGTGGGCTCTTCTGAGCCAGTCAGTTACACTGTGATTCCAGGAGTTGAGAAAACTCGTTTATTTCGGGCTGAAAAACACGTTTTGAAAAGTGTTCTGTTCCTGCCCTATAACTTACATGTTGTTGACCAAAGTTGCCAAAACGTGTTTATTTGTGCTTAAAAACACGTTTTGACAACTTCTGCACACTGGGGTTAAGGGCTGACTCAGTGGGCTCTTCTGAGCCAGTCAGTTACACTGTGATTCCAAGGGTTGAGAAAACGCGTTTATTTCGGGCTGAAAAACACGTTTTGAAAAGTGTTCTGTTCCTGCCCTATAACTTACATGTTGGTGACCAAAGTTGCCAAAACGTGTTTATTTGTGCTGAAAAACACGTTTTGACAACTTCTGCACACTGGGGTTAAGGGCTGACTCAGTGGGCTCTTCTGAGCCAGTCAGTTACACTGTGATTCCAGGGGTTGAGAAAACGCGTTTATTTCGGGCTGAAAAACACGTTTTGAAAAGTGTTCTGTTCCTGCCCTATAACTTACATGTTGGTGACCAAAGTTGCCAAAACGTGTTTATTTGTGCTGAAAAACACGTTTTGACAACTTCTGCACACTGTTGTTAAGGGCTGACTCAGTGGGCTCTTCTGAGCCAGTCAGTTACACTGTGATTCCAGGAGTTGAGAAAACGCGTTTATTTCGGGCTGAAAAACACGTTTTGAAAAGTATGTTGTTCCTGCCCTATAACTTACATGATGGTGACCAAAGTTGCCAAAACGTGTTTATTTGTGCTGAAAAACACGTTTTGACAACTTCTGCACACTGGGGTTAAGGGCTGACTCAGTGGGCTCTTCTGAGCCAGTCAGTTACACTGTGATTCCAGGAGTTGAGAAAACGCGTTTATTTCGGGCTGAAAAACACGTTTTGAAAAGTGTTCTGTTCCTGCCCTATAACTTACATGTTGGTGACCAAAGTTGCCAAAACGTGTTTATTTGTGCTGAAAAACACGTTTTGACAACTTCTGCACACTGGGGTTAAGGGCTGACTCAGTGGGCTCTTCTGAGCCAGTCAGTTACACTGTGATTCCAGGAGTTGAGAAAACGCGTTTATTTCGGGCTGAAAAACACGTTTTGAAAAGTGTTCTGTTCCTGCCCTATAACTTACGTTGTTGACCAAAGTTGCCAAAACGTGTTTATTTGTGCTGAAAAACACGTTTTGACAACTTCTGCACACTGGGGTTAAGGGCTGACTCAGTGGGCTCTTCTGAGCCAGTCAGTTACACTGTGATTCCAGGAGTTGAGAAAACTCGTTTATTTCGGGCTGAAAAACACGTTTTGAAAAGTGTTCTGTTCCTGCCCTATAACTTACATGTTGTTGACCAAAGTTGCCAAAACGTGTTTATTTGTGCTTAAAAACACGTTTTGACAACTTCTGCACACTGGGGTTAAGGGCTGACTCAGTGGGCTCTTCTGAGCCAGTCAGTTACACTGTGATTCCAAGGGTTGAGAAAACGCGTTTATTTCGGGCTGAAAAACACGTTTTGAAAAGTGTTCTGTTCCTGCCCTATAACTTACATGTTGGTGACCAAAGTTGCCAAAACGTGTTTATTTGTGCTGAAAAACACGTTTTGACAACTTCTGCACACTGGGGTTAAGGGCTGACTCAGTGGGCTCTTCTGAGCCAGTCAGTTACACTGTGATTCCAAGAGTTGAGAAAACGCGTTTATTTCGGGCTGAAAAACACGTTTTGAAAAGTGTTCTGTTCCTGCCCTATAACTTACATGTTGTTGACCAAAGTTGCCAAAACGTGTTTATTTGTGCTGAAAAACACGTTTTGACAACTTCTGCACACTGGGGTTAAGGGCTGACTCAGTGGGCTCTTCTGAGCCAGTCAGTTACACTGTGATTCCAGGAGTTGAGAAAACGCGTTTATTTCGGGCTGAAAAACACGTTTTGAAAAGTATGTTGTTCCTGCCCTATAACTTACATGTTGGTGACCAAAGTTGCCAAAACGTGTTTATTTGTGCTGAAAAACACGTTTTGACAACTTCTGCACACTGGGGTTAAGGGCTGACTCAGTGGGCTCTTCTGAGCCAGTCAGTTACACTGTGATTCCAAGAGTTGAGAAAACGCGTTTATTTCGGGCTGAAAAACACGTTTTGAAAAGTGTTCTGTTCCTGCCCTATAACTTACATGTTGTTGACCAAAGTTGCCAAAACGTGTTTATTTGTGCTGAAAAACACGTTTTGACAACTTCTGCACACTGGGGTTAAGGGCTGACTCAGTGGGCTCTTCTGAGCCAGTCAGTTACACTGTGATTCCAAGGGTTGAGAAAACGCGTTTATTTCGGGCTGAAAAACACGTTTTGAAAAGTGTTCTGTTCCTGCCCTATAACTTACATGTTGGTGACCGAAGTTGCCAAAACGTGTTTATTTGTGCTGAAAAACACGTTTTGACAACTTCTGCACACTGGGGTTAAGGGCTGACTCAGTGGGCTCTTCTGAGCCAGTCAGTTACAGTGTGATTCCAGGAGTTGAGAAAACGCGTTTATTTCGGGCTGAAAAACACGTTTTGAAAAGTGTTCTGTTCCTGCCCTATAACTTACATGTTGTTGACCAAAGTTGCCAAAACGTGTTTATTTGTGCTGAAAAACACGTTTTGACAACTTCTGCACACTGGGGTTAAGGGCTGACTCAGTGGGCTCTTCTGAGCCAGTCAGTTACACTGTGATTCCAAGAGTTGAGAAAACGCGTTTATTTCGGGCTGAAAAACACGTTTTGAAAAGTGTTCTGTTCCTGCCCTATAACTTACATGTTGTTGACCAAAGTTGCCAAAACGTGTTTATTTGTGCTGAAAAACACGTTTTGACAACTTCTGCACACTGGGGTTAAGGGCTGACTCAGTGGGCTCTTCTGAGCCAGTCAGTTACACTGTGATTCCAGGAGTTGAGAAAACGCGTTTATTTCGGGCTGAAAAACACGTTTTGAAAAGTGTTCTGTTCCTGCCCTATAACTTACATGTTGTTGACCAAAGTTGCCGAAACGTGTTTATTTGTGCTTAAAAACACGTTTTGACAACTTCTGCACACTGGGGTTAAGGGCTGACTCAGTGGGCTCTTCTGAGCCAGTCAGTTACACTGTGATTCCAAGGGTTGAGAAAACGCGTTTATTTCGGGCTGAAAAACACGTTTTGAAAAGTGTTCTGTTCCTGCCCTATAACTTACATGTTGGTGACCAAAGTTGCCAAAACGTGTTTATTTGTGCTGAAAAACACGTTTTGACAACTTCTGCACACTGGGGTTAAGGGCTGACTCAGTGGGCTCTTCTGAGCCAGTCAGTTACAGTGTGATTCCAGGAGTTGAGAAAAAGCGTTTATTTCGGGCTGAAAAACACGTTTTGATAAGTGTTCTGTTCCTGCCCTATAACTTACATGTTGGTGACCAAAGTTGCCAAAACGTGTTTATTTGTGCTGAAAAACACGTTTTGACAACTTCTGCACACTGGGGTTAAGGGCTGACTCAGTGGGCTCTTCTGAGCCAGTCAGTTACACTGTGATTCCAGGGGTTGAGAAAACGCGTTTATTTCGGGCTGAAAAACACGTTTTGAAAAGTGTTCTGTTCCTGCCCTATAACTTACATGTTGGTGACCAAAGTTGCCAAAACGTGTTTATTTGTGCTGAAAAACACGTTTTGACAACTTCTGCACACTGGGGTTAAAGGCTGACTCAGTGGGCTCTTCTGAGCCAGTCAGTTACACTGTGATTCCAGGAGTTGAGAAAACGCGTTTATTTCGGGCTGAAAAACACGTTTTGAAAAGTGTTCTGTTCCTGCCCTATAACTTACATGTTGGTGACCAAAGTTGCCAAAACGTGTTTATTTGTGCTGAAAAACACGTTTTGACAACTTCTGCACACTGCGGTTAAGGGCTGACTCAGTGGGCTCTTCTGAGCCAGTCAGTTACACTGTGATTCCAAGGGTTGAGAAAACGCGTTTATTTCGGGCTGAAAAACACGTTTTGAAAAGTGTTCTGTTCCTGCCCTATAACTTACATGTTGGTGACCAAAGTTGCCAAAACGTGTTTATTTGTGCTGAAAAACACGTTTTGACAACTTCTGCACACTGGGGTTAAGGGCTGACTCAGTGGGCTCTTCTGAGCCAGTCAGTTACACTGTGATTCCAGGGGTTGAGAAAACGCGTTTATTTCGGGCTGAAAAACACGTTTTGAAAAGTGTTCTGTTCCTGCCCTATAACTTACATGTTGGTGACCAAAGTTGCCAAAACGTGTTTATTTGTGCTGAAAAACACGTTTTGACAACTTCTGCACACTGGGGTTAAGGGCTGACTCAGTGGGCTCTTCTGAGCCAGTCAGTTACACTGTGATTCCAGGAGTTGAGAAAACGCGTTTATTTCGGGCTGAAAAACACGTTTTGAAAAGTGTTCTGTTCCTGCCCTATAACTTACATGTTGTTGACCAAAGTTGCCAAAACGTGTTTATTTGTGCTGAAAAACACGTTTTGACAACTTCTGCACACTGGGGTTAAGGGCTGACTCAGTGGGCTCTTCTGAGCCAGTCAGTTACACTGTGATTCCAGGAGTTGAGAAAACGCGTTTATTTCGGGCTGAAAAACACGTTTTGAAAAGTGTTCTGTTCCTGCCCTATAACTTACATGTTGTTGACCAAAGTTGCCAAAACGTGTTTATTTGTGCTGAAAAAACACGTTTTGACAACTTCTGCACACTGGGGTTAAGGGCTGACTCAGTGGGCTCTTCTGAGCCAGTCAGTTACACTGTGATTCTAAGGGTTGAGAAAACGCGTTTATTTCGGGCTGAAAAACACGTTTTGAAAAGTGTTCTGTTCCTGCCCTATACAGTGCCTTGCGAAAGTATTCGGCCCCCTTGAACTTTTCAACCTTTTGCCACATTTCAGGCTTCAAACATAAAGATATAAATTTTTTATTTTATGTGAAGAATCACCAACAAGTGGGACACAATTGTGAAGTGGAACGAAATCTATTGGATTTTTGAAACTTTTTTAACTAATAAAAAAATGAAAAGTGGGGCGTGCAAAAGTATTCGGCCCCCTTGCGTTAATACTTTGTAGAGCCACCTTTTGCTGCGATTACAGCTGCAAGTCGCTTGGGGTATGTCTCTATCAGTTTTGCACATCGAGAGACTGAAATTCTTGCCCATTCTTCCTTGCAAAACAGCTCGAGCTCAGTGAGGTTGGATGGAGAGCGTTTGTGAACAGCAGTTTTCAGCTCTTTCCACAGATTCTCGATTGGATTCAGGTCTGGACTTTGACTTGGCCATTCAAACACCTGGATACGTTTATTTGTGAACCATTCCTTTGTAGATTTTGCTGTATGTTTGGGATCATTGTCTTGTTGGAAGATAAATCTCCGTCCCAGTTTCAGGTCTTTTGCAGACTCCAACAGGTTTTCATCCAGAATGGTCCTGTATTTGGCTGCATCCATCTTCCCCTCAATTTTAACCATCTTCCCTGTCCCTGCTGAAGAAAAGCAGGCCCAAACCATGATGCTGCCACCACCATGTTTGACAGTGGGGATGGTGTGTTGAGGGTGATGAGCTGTGTTGCTTTTACGCCAAACATATCGTTTTGCATTGTGGCCAAAAAGTTCGATTTTGGTTTCATCTGACCAGAGCACCTTCTTCCACATGTTCGGGGTGTCTCCCAGGTGGCTTGTGGAAAACTTTAGACGAGACTCTTTATGGATATCTTTGAGAAATGGCTTTCTTCTTGCCTCTCTTCCATAAAGGCCAGATTTGTGCAGTGTAAGACTGATTGTTGTCCTATGGACAGACTCTCCCACCTCAGCTGTAGTTCTCTGCAGTTCATCCAGAGTGATCATGGGCCTCTTGGCTGCATCTCTGATCAGTCTTCTCCTTGTCTGAGCTGAAAGTTTAGAGGGACGGCCAGGTCTTGGTAGATTTGCAGTGGTCTGATACTCCTTCCATTTCAAGATGATCGCTTGCACAGTGCTCCTTGGGATGTTTGAAGCTTGGGAAATCTTTTTGTATCCAAATCCGGCTTTAAACTTCTCCACAACAGTATTACGGACCTGCCTGGTGTGTTCCTTGGTCTTCATGATGCTCTCTGCGCTTTCAACAGAACCTTGAGACTATCACAGAGCAGGTGCATTTATACAGAGACTTGATTACACACAGGTGGATTCTATTTATCACCATCAGTCATTTAGGACAACATTGGATCATTCAGAGATCCTCGCTGAACTTCTGGAGTGAGTTTGCTGCACTGAAAGTAAAGGGGCCGAATACTTTTGCACGCCCCACTTTTCATTTTTTTATTAGTTAAAAAAGTTTCAAAAATCCAATAGATTTCGTTCCACTTCACAATTGTGTCCCACTTGTTGGTGATTCTTCACATAAAATAAAAAAATTATATCTTTATGTTTGAAGCCTGAAATGTGGCAAAAGGTTGAAAAGTTCAAGGGGGCCGAATACTTTCGCAAGGCACTGTAACTTACATGTTGGTGACCAAAGTTGCCAAAACGTGTTTATTTGTGCTGAAAAACACGTTTTGACAACTTCTGCACACTGGGGTTAAGGGCTGACTCAGTGGGCTCTTCTGAGCCAGTCAGTTACACTGTGATTCCAGGAGTTGAGAAAACGCGTTTATTTCGGGCTGAAAAACACATTTTGAAAAGTGTTCTGTTCCTGCCCTATAACTTACATGTTGTTGACCAAAGTTGCCAAAACGTGTTTATTTGTGCTGAAAAACACGTTTTGACAACTTCTGCACACTGGGGTTAAGGGCTGACTCAGTGGGCTCTTCTGAGCCAGTCAGTTACACTGTGATTCCAAGGGTTGAGAAAACGCGTTTATTTCGGGCTGAAAAACACGTTTTGAAAAGTGTTCTGTTCCTGCCCTATAACTTACATGTTGTTGACCAAAGTTGCCAAAACGTGTTTATTTGTGCTGAAAAAACACGTTTTGACAACTTCTGCACACTGGGGTTAAGGGCTGACTCAGTGGGCTCTTCTGAGCCAGTCAGTTACACTGTGATTCCAAGGGTTGAGAAAACGCGTTTATTTCGGGCTGAAAAACACGTTTTGAAAAGTGTTCTGTTCCTGCCCTATAACTTACATGTTGGTGACCAAAGTTGCCAAAACGTGTTTATTTGTGCTGAAAAACACGTTTTGACAACTTCTGCACACTGGGGTTAAGGGCTGACTCAGTGGGCTCTTCTGAGCCAGTCAGTTACACTGTGATTCCAAGGGTTGAGAAAACGCGTTTATTTCGGGCTGAAAAACACGTTTTGAAAAGTGTTCTGTTCCTGCCCTATAACTTACATGTTGGTGACCAAAGTTGCCAAAACGTGTTTATTTGTGCTGAAAAACACGTTTTGACAACTTCTGCACACTGGGGTTAAGGGCTGACTCAGTGGGCTCTTCTGAGCCAGTCAGTTACACTGTGATTCCAAGGGTTGAGAAAACGCGTTTATTTCGGGCTGAAAAACACGTTTTGAAAAGTGTTCTGTTCCTGCCCTATAACTTACATGTTGGTGACCAAAGTTGCCAAAACGTGTTTATTTGTGCTGAAAAACACGTTTTGACAACTTCTGCACACTGGGGTTAAGGGCTGACTCAGTGGGCTCTTCTGAGCCAGTCAGTTACACTGTGATTCCAAGGGTTGAGAAAACGCGTTTATTTCGGGCTGAAAAACACGTTTTGAAAAATGTTCTGTTCCTGCCCTATAACTTACATGTTGGTGACCGAAGTTGCCAAAACGTGTTTATTTGTGCTGAAAAACACGTTTTGACAACTTCTACACACTGGGGTTAAGGGCTGACTCAGTGGGCTCTTCTGAGCCAGTCAGTTACAGTGTGATTCCAGGAGTTGAGAAAACGCGTTTATTTCGGGCTGAGAAACACGTTTTGAAAAGTGTTCTGTTCCTGCCCTATAACTTACATGTTGTTGACCAAAGTTGCCAAAACGTGTTTATTTGTGCTGAAAAACACGTTTTGACAACTTCTGCACACTGGGGTTAAGGGCTGACTCAGTGGGCTCTTCTGAGCCAGTCAGTTACACTGTGATTCCAGGAGTTGAGAAAACGCGTTTATTTCGGGCTGAAAAACACGTTTTGAAAAGTGTTCTGTTCCTGCCCTATAACTTACATGTTGGTGACCAAAGTTGCCAAAACGTGTTTATTTGTGCTTAAAAACACGTTTTGACAACTTCTGCACACTGGGGTTAAGGGCTGACTCAGTGGGCTCTTCTGAGCCAGTCAGTTACACTGTGATTCCAAGGGTTGAGAAAACGCGTTTATTTCGGGCTGAAAAACACGTTTTGAAAAGTGTTCTGTTCCTGCCCTATAACTTACATGTTGGTGACCAAAGTTGCCAAAACGTGTTTATTTGTGCTGAAAAACACGTTTTGACAACTTCTGCACACTGGGGTTAAGGGCTGACTCAGTGGGCTCTTCTGAGCCAGTCAGTTACACTGTGATTCCAAGGGTTGAGAAAACGCGTTTATTTCGGGCTGAAAAACACGTTTTGAAAAGTGTTCTGTTCCTGCCCTATAACTTACATGTTGGTGACCAAAGTTGCCAAAACGTGTTTATTTGTGCTGAAAAACACGTTTTGACAACTTCTGCACACTGGGGTTAAGGGCTGACTCAGTGGGCTCTTCTGAGCCAGTCAGTTACACTGTGATTCCAGGGGTTGAGAAAACGCGTTTATTTCGGGCTGAAAAACACGTTTTGAAAAGTGTTCTGTTCCTGCCCTATAACTTACATGTTGGTGACCAAAGTTGCCAAAACGTGTTTATTTGTGCTGAAAAACACGTTTTGACAACTTCTGCACACTGGGGTTAAGGGCTGACTCAGTGGGCTCTTCTGAGCCAGTCAGTTACACTGTGATTCCAGGAGTTGAGAAAACGCGTTTATTTCGGGCTTAAAAACACGTTTTGAAAAGTGTTCTGTTCCTGCCCCATAACTTACATGTTGTTGACCAAAGTTGCCAAAACGTGTTTATTTGTGCTGAAAAACACGTTTTGACAACTTCTGCACACTGGGGTTAAGGGCTGACTCAGTGGGCTCTTCTGAGCCAGTCAGTTACACTGTGATTCCAAGAGTTGAGAAAACGCGTTTATTTCGGGCTGAAAAACACGTTTTGAAAAGTGTTCTGTTCCTGCCCTATAACTTACATGTTGTTGACCAAAGTTGCCAAAACGTGTTTATTTGTGCTGAAAAACACGTTTTGACAACTTCTGCACACTGGGGTTAAGGGCTGACTCAGTGGGCTCTTCAGAGCCAGTCAGTTACACTGTGATTCCAGGAGTTGAGAAAACGCGTTTATTTCGGGCTGAAAAACACGTTTTGAAAAGTGTTCTGTTCCTGCCCTATAACTTACATGTTGTTGACCAAAGTTGCCAAAACGTGTTTATTTGTGCTGAAAAACACTTTTTGACAACTTCTGCACACTGGGGTTAAGGGCTGACTCAGTGGGCTCTTCTGAGCCAGTCAGTTACACTGTGATTCCAGGAGTTGAGAAAACGCGTTTATTTCGGGCTGAAAAACACGTTTTGAAAAGTGTTCTGTTCCTGCCCTATAACTTACATGTTGTTGACCAAAGTTGCCAAAACGTGTTTATTTGTGCTGAAAAACACGTTTTGACAACTTCTGCACACTGGGGTTAAGGGCTGACTCAGTGGGCTCTTCTGAGCCAGTCAGTAACACTGTGATTCCAAGGGTTGAGAAAACGTGTTTATTTCGGGCTGAAAAACACGTTTTGAAAAGTGTTCTGTTCCTGCCCTATAACTTACATGTTGTTGACCAAAGTTGCCAAAACGTGTTTATTTGTGCTGAAAAAACACGTTTTGACAACTTCTGCACACTGGGGTTAAGGGCTGACTCAGTGGGCTCTTCTGAGCCAGTCAGTTACACTGTGATTCCAAGGGTTGAGAAAACGCGTTTATTTCGGGCTGAAAAACACGTTTTGAAAAGTGTTCTGTTCCTGCCCTATAACTTACATGTTGGTGACCAAAGTTGCCAAAACGTGTTTATTTGTGCTGAAAAACACGTTTTGACAACTTCTGCACACTGGGGTTAAGGGCTGACTCAGTGGGCTCTTCTGAGCCAGTCAGTTACACTGTGATTCCAGGAGTTGAGAAAACGCGTTTATTTCGGGCTGAGAAACACGTTTTGAAAAGTGTTCTGTTCCTGCCCTATAACTTACATGTTGTTGACCAAAGTTGCCAAAACGTGTTTATTTGTGCTGAAAAACACGTTTTGACAACTTCTGCACACTGGGGTTAAGGGCTGACTCAGTGGGCTCTTCTGAGCCAGTCAGTTACACTGTGATTCCAGGAGTTGAGAAAACGCGTTTATTTCGGGCTGAAAAACACGTTTTGAAAAGTGTTCTGTTCCTGCCCTATAACTTACATGTTGGTGACCAAAGTTGCCAAAACGTGTTTATTTGTGCTGAAAAACACGTTTTGACAACTTCTGCACACTGGGGTTAAGGGCTGACTCAGTGGGCTCTTCTGAGCCAGTCAGTTACACTGTGATTCCAAGGGTTGAGAAAACGCGTTTATTTCGGGCTGAAAAACACGTTTTGAAAAGTGTTCTGTTCCTGCCCTATAACTTACATGTTGGTGACCAAAGTTGCCAAAACGTGTTTATTTGTGCTGAAAAACACGTTTTGACAACTTCTGCACACTGGGGTTAAGGGCTGACTCAGTGGGCTCTTCTGAGCCAGTCAGTTACACTGTGATTCCAAGGGTTGAGAAAAAGCGTTTATTTCGGGCTGAAAAACACGTTTTGAAAAGTGTTCTGTTCCTGCCCTATAACTTACATGTTGGTGACCAAAGTTGCCAAAACGTGTTTATTTGTGCTGAAAAACACGTTTTGACAACTTCTGCACACTGGGGTTAAGGGCTGACTCAGTGGGCTCTTCTGAGCCAGTCAGTTACACTGTGATTCCAAGGGTTGAGAAAACGCGTTTATTTCGGGCTGAAAAACACGTTTTGAAAAGTGTTCTGTTCCTGCCCTATAACTTACATGTTGGTGACCAAAGTTGCCAAAACGTGTTTATTTGTGCTGAAAAACACGTTTTGACAACTTCTGCACACTGGGGTTAAGGGCTGACTCAGTGGGCTCTTCTGAGCCAGTCAGTTACACTGTGATTCCAAGGGTTGAGAAAAAGCGTTTATTTCGGGCTGAAAAACACGTTTTGAAAAGTGTTCTGTTCCTGCCCTATAACTTACATGTTGGTGACCAAAGTTGCCAAAACGTGTTTATTTGTGCTGAAAAACACGTTTTGACAACTTCTGCACACTGGGGTTAAGGGCTGACTCAGTGGGCTCTTCTGAGCTAGTCAGTTACACTGTGATTCCAAGAGTTGAGAAAACGCGTTTATTTCGGGCTGAAAAACACGTTTTGAAAAGTGTTCTGTTCCTGCCCTATAACTTACATGTTGGTGACCAAAGTTGCCAAAACGTGTTTATTTGTGCTGAAAAACACGTTTTGACAACTTCTGCACACTGGGGTTAAGGGCTGACTCAGTGGGCTCTTCTGAGCCAGTCAGTTACACTGTGATTCCAAGGGTTGAGAAAACGCGTTTATTTCGGGCTGAAAAACACGTTTTGAAAAGTGTTCTGTTCCTGCCCTATAACTTACATGTTGTTGACCAAAGTTGCCAAAACGTGTTTATTTGTGCTGAAAAAACACGTTTTGACAACTTCTGCACACTGGGGTTAAGGGCTGACTCAGTGGGCTCTTCTGAGCCAGTCAGTTACACTGTGATTCCAAGGGTTGAGAAAACGCGTTTATTTCGGGCTGAAAAACACGTTTTGAAAAGTGTTCTGTTCCTGCCCTATAACTTACATGTTGGTGACCAAAGTTGCCAAAACGTGTTTATTTGTGCTGAAAAACACGTTTTGACAACTTCTGCACACTGGGGTTAAGGGCTGACTCAGTGGGCTCTTCTGAGCCAGTCAGTTACACTGTGATTCCAAGGGTTGAGAAAACGCGTTTATTTCGGGCTGAAAAACACGTTTTGAAAAGTGTTCTGTTCCTGCCCTATAACTTACATGTTGTTGACCAAAGTTGCCAAAACGTGTTTATTTGTGCTGAAAAACACGTTTTGACAACTTCTGCACACTGGGGTTAAGGGCTGACTCAGTGGGCTCTTCTGAGCCAGTCAGTTACACTGTGATTCCAGGAGTTGAGAAAACGCGTTTATTTCGGGCTGAAAAACACGTTTTGAAAAGTGTTCTGTTCCTGCCCTATAACTTACATGTTGTTGACCAAAGTTGCCAAAACGTGTTTATTTGTGCTTAAAAACACGTTTTGACAACTTCTGCACACTGGGGTTAAGGGCTGACTCAGTGGGCTCTTCTGAGCCAGTCAGTTACACTGTGATTCCAAGGGTTGAGAAAACGCGTTTATTTCGGGCTGAAAAACACGTTTTGAAAAGTGTTCTGTTCCTGGCCTATAACTTACATGTTGGTGACCAAAGTTGCCAAAACGTGTTTATTTGTGCTGAAAAACACGTTTTGACAACTTCTGCACACTGGGGTTAAGGGCTGACTCAGTGGGCTCTTCTGAGCCAGTCAGTTACACTGTGATTCCAAGGGTTGAGAAAACGCGTTTATTTCGGGCTGAAAAACACGTTTTGAAAAGTGTTCTGTTCCTGCCCTATAACTTACATGTTGGTGACCAAAGTTGCCAAAACGTGTTTATTTGTGCTGAAAAACACGTTTTGACAACTTCTGCACACTGGGGTTAAGGGCTGACTCAGTGGGCTCTTCTGAGCCAGTCAGTTACACTGTGATTCCAAGGGTTGAGAAAACGCGTTTATTTCGGGCTGAAAAACACGTTTTGAAAAGTGTTCTGTTCCTGCCCTATAACTTACATGTTGGTGACCAAAGTTGCCAAAACGTGTTTATTTGTGTTGAAAAACACGTTTTGACAACTTCTGCACACTGGGGTTAAGGGCTGACTCAGTGGGCTCTTCTGAGCCAGTCAGTTACACTGTGATTCCAAGGGTTGAGAAAAAGCGTTTATTTCGGGCTGAAAAACACGTTTTGAAAAGTGTTCTGTTCCTGCCCTATAACTTACATGTTGGTGACCAAAGTTGCCAAAACGTGTTTATTTGTGCTGAAAAACACGTTTTGACAACTTCTGCACACTGGGGTTAAGGGCTGACTCAGTGGGCTCTTCTGAGCCAGTCAGTTACACTGTGATTCCAGGAGTTGAGAAAACGCGTTTATTTCGGGCTGAAAAACACGTTTTGAAAAGTGTTCTGTTCCTGCCCTATAACTTACATGTTGTTGACCAAAGTTGCCAAAACGTGTTTATTTGTGCTGAAAAAACACGTTTTGACAACTTCTGCACACTGGGGTTAAGGGCTGATTCAGTGGGCTCTTCTGAGCCAGTCAGTTACACTGTGATTCCAAGGGTTGAGAAAACGTGTTTATTTGTGCTGAAAAACACGTTTTGACAACTTCTGCACACTGGGGTTAAGGGCTGACTCAGTGGGCTCTTCTGAGCCAGTCAGTTACACTGTGATTCCAAGGGTTGAGAAAAAGCGTTTATTTCGGGCTGAAAAACACGTTTTGAAAAGTGTTCTGTTCCTGCCCTATAACTTACATGTTGGTGACCAAAGTTGCCAAAACGTGTTTATTTGTGCTGAAAAACACGTTTTGACAACTTCTGCACACTGGGGTTAAGGGCTGACTCAGTGGGCTCTTCTGAGCCAGTCAGTTACACTGTGATTCCAGGAGTTGAGAAAACGCGTTTATTTCGGGCTGAAAAACACGTTTTGAAAAGTGTTCTGTTCCTGCCCTATAACTTACATGTTGTTGACCAAAGTTGCCAAAACGTGTTTATTTGTGCTGAAAAAACACGTTTTGACAACTTCTGCACACTGGGGTTAAGGGCTGATTCAGTGGGCTCTTCTGAGCCAGTCAGTTACACTGTGATTCCAAGGGTTGAGAAAACGCGTTTATTTCGGGCTGAAAAACACGTTTTGAAAAGTGTTCTGTTCCTGCCCTATAACTTACATGTTGTTGACCAAAGTTGCCAAAACGTGTTTATTTGTGCTGAAAAACACGTTTTGACAACTTCTGCACACTGGGGTTAAGGGCTGACTCAGTGGGCTCTTCAGAGCCAGTCAGTTACACTGTGATTCCAGGAGTTGAGAAAACGCGTTTATTTCGGGCTGAAAAACACGTTTTGAAAAGTGTTCTGTTCCTGCCCTATAACTTACATGTTGTTGACCAAAGTTGCCAAAACGTGTTTATTTGTGCTGAAAAACACGTTTTGACAACTTCTGCACACTGGGGTTAAGGGCTGACTCAGTGGGCTCTTCTGAGCCAGTCAGTTACACTGTGATTCCAAGAGTTGAGAAAACGCGTTTATTTCGGGCTGAAAAACACGTTTTGAAAAGTGTTCTGTTCCTGCCCTATAACTTACATGTTGTTGACCAAAGTTGCCAAAACGTGTTTATTTGTGCTGAAAAACACGTTTTGACAACTTCTGCACACTGGGGTTAAGGGCTGACTCAGTGGGCTCTTCAGAGCCAGTCAGTTACACTGTGATTCCAGGAGTTGAGAAAACGCGTTTATTTCGGGCTGAAAAACACGTTTTGAAAAGTGTTCTGTTCCTGCCCTATAACTTACATGTTGTTGACCAAAGTTGCCAAAACGTGTTTATTTGTGCTGAAAAACACTTTTTGACAACTTCTGCACACTGGGGTTAAGGGCTGACTCAGTGGGCTCTTCTGAGCCAGTCAGTTACACTGTGATTCCAGGAGTTGAGAAAACGCGTTTATTTCGGGCTGAAAAACACGTTTTGAAAAGTGTTCTGTTCCTGCCCTATAACTTACATGTTGGTGACCAAAGTTGCCAAAACGTGTTTATTTGTGCTGAAAAACACGTTTTGACAACTTCTGCACACTGGGGTTAAGGGCTGACTCAGTGGGCTCTTCTGAGCCAGTCAGTAACACTGTGATTCCAAGGGTTGAGAAAACGCGTTTATTTCGGGCTGAAAAACACGTTTTGAAAAGTGTTCTGTTCCTGCCCTATAACTTACATGTTGTTGACCAAAGTTGCCAAAACGTGTTTATTTGTGCTGAAAAAACACGTTTTGACAACTTCTGCACACTGGGGTTAAGGGCTGACTCAGTGGGCTCTTCTGAGCCAGTCAGTTACACTGTGATTCCAAGGGTTGAGAAAACGCGTTTATTTCGGGCTGAAAAACACGTTTTGAAAAGTGTTCTGTTCCTGCCCTATAACTTACATGTTGGTGACCAAAGTTGCCAAAACGTGTTTATTTGTGCTGAAAAACACGTTTTGACAACTTCTGCACACTGGGGTTAAGGGCTGACTCAGTGGGCTCTTCTGAGCCAGTCAGTTACAGTGTGATTCCAGGAGTTGAGAAAACGCGTTTATTTCGGGCTGAGAAACACGTTTTGAAAAGTGTTCTGTTCCTGCCCTATAACTTACATGTTGTTGACCAAAGTTGCCAAAACGTGTTTATTTGTGCTGAAAAACACGTTTTGACAACTTCTGCACACTGGGGTTAAGGGCTGACTCAGTGGGCTCTTCTGAGCCAGTCAGTTACACTGTGATTCCAGGAGTTGAGAAAACGCGTTTATTTCGGGCTGAAAAACACGTTTTGAAAAGTGTTCTGTTCCTGCCCTATAACTTACATGTTGGTGACCAAAGTTGCCAAAACGTGTTTATTTGTGCTTAAAAACACGTTTTGACAACTTCTGCACACTGGGGTTAAGGGCTGACTCAGTGGGCTCTTCTGAGCCAGTCAGTTACACTGTGATTCCAAGGGTTGAGAAAACGCGTTTATTTCGGGCTGAAAAACACGTTTTGAAAAGTGTTCTGTTCCTGCCCTATAACTTACATGTTGGTGACCAAAGTTGCCAAAACGTGTTTATTTGTGCTGAAAAACACGTTTTGACAACTTCTGCACACTGGGGTTAAGGGCTGACTCAGTGGGCTCTTCTGAGCCAGTCAGTTACACTGTGATTCCAGGGGTTGAGAAAACGCGTTTATTTCGGGCTGAAAAACACGTTTTGAAAAGTGTTCTGTTCCTGCCCTATAACTTACATGTTGGTGACCAAAGTTGCCAAAACGTGTTTATTTGTGCTGAAAAACACGTTTTGACAACTTCTGCACACTGGGGTTAAGGGCTGACTCAGTGGGCTCTTCTGAGCCAGTCAGTTACACTGTGATTCCAGGAGTTGAGAAAACGCGTTTATTTCGGGCTGAAAAACACGTTTTGAAAAGTGTTCTGTTCCTGCCCTATAACTTACATGTTGTTGACCAAAGTTGCCAAAACGTGTTTATTTGTGCTGAAAAAACATGTTTTGACAACTTCTGCACACTGGGGTTAAGGGCTGACTCAGTGGGCTCTTCTGAGCCAGTCAGTTACACTGTGATTCCAAGGGTTGAGAAAACGCGTTTATTTCGGGCTGAAAAACACGTTTTGAAAAGTGTTCTGTTCCTGCCCTATAACTTACATGTTGGTGACCAAAGTTGCCAAAACGTGTTTATTTGTGCTGAAAAACACGTTTTGACAACTTCTGCACACTGGGGTTAAGGGCTGACTCAGTGGGCTCTTCTGAGCTAGTCAGTTACACTGTGATTCCAAGAGTTGAGAAAACGCGTTTATTTCGGGCTGAAAAACACGTTTTGAAAAGTGTTCTGTTCCTGCCCTATAACTTACATGTTGGTGACCAAAGTTGCCAAAACGTGTTTATTTGTGCTGAAAAACACGTTTTGACAACTTCTGCACACTGGGGTTAAGGGCTGACTCAGTGGGCTCTTCTGAGCCAGTCAGTTACACTGTGATTCCAAGGGTTGAGAAAACGCGTTTATTTCGGGCTGAAAAACACGTTTTGAAAAGTGTTCTGTTCCAGCCCTATAACTTACATGTTGTTGACCAAAGTTGCCAAAACGTGTTTATTTGTGCTGAAAAAACACGTTTTGACAACTTCTGCACACTGGGGTTAAGGGCTGACTCAGTGGGCTCTTCTGAGCCAGTCAGTTACACTGTGATTCCAAGGGTTGAGAAAACGCGTTTATTTCGGGCTGAAAAACACGTTTTGAAAAGTGTTCTGTTCCTGCCCTATAACTTACATGTTGGTGACCAAAGTTGCCAAAACGTGTTTATTTGTGCTGAAAAACACGTTTTGACAACTTCTGCACACTGGGGTTAAGGGCTGACTCAGTGGGCTCTTCTGAGCCAGTCAGTTACACTGTGATTCCAAGGGTTGAGAAAACGCGTTTATTTCGGGCTGAAAAACACGTTTTGAAAAGTGTTCTGTTCCTGCCCTATAACTTACATGTTGTTGACCAAAGTTGCCAAAACGTCTTTATTTGTGCTGAAAAACACGTTTTGACAACTTCTGCACACTGGGGTTAAGGGCTGACTCAGTGGGCTCTTCTGAGCCAGTCAGTTACACTGTGATTCCAGGAGTTGAGAAAACGCGTTTATTTCGGGCTGAAAAACACGTTTTGAAAAGTGTTCTGTTCCTGTCCTATAACTTACATGTTGTTGACCAAAGTTGCCAAAACGTGTTTATTTGTGCTGAAAAACACGTTTTGACAACTTCTGCACACTGGGGTTAAGGGCTGACTCAGTGGGCTCTTCTGAGCCAGTCAGTTACACTGTGATTCCAGGAGTTGAGAAAACGCGTTTATTTCGGGCTGAAAAACACGTTTTGAAAAGTGTTCTGTTCCTGCCCTATAACTTACATGTTGTTGACCAAAGTTGCCAAAACGTGTTTATTTGTGCTGAAAAACACGTTTTGACAACTTCTGCACACTGGGGTTAAGGGCTGACTCAGTGGGCTCTTCTGAGCCAGTCAGTTACACTGTGATTCCAAGGGTTGAGAAAACGCGTTTATTTCGGGCTGAAAAACACGTTTTGAAAAGTGTTCTGTTCCTGCCCTATAACTTACATGTTGTTGACCAAAGTTGCCAAAACGTGTTTATTTGTGCTGAAAAACACGTTTTGACAACTTCTGCACACTGGGGTTAAGGGCTGACTCAGTGGGCTCTTCAGAGCCAGTCAGTTACACTGTGATTCCAGGAGTTGAGAAAACGCGTTTATTTCGGGCTGAAAAACACGTTTTGAAAAGTGTTCTGTTCCTGCCCTATAACTTACATGTTGTTGACCAAAGTTGCCAAAACGTGTTTATTTGTGCTGAAAAACACGTTTTGACAACTTCTGCACATTGGGGTTAAGGGCTGACTCAGTGGGCTCTTCTGAGCCAGTCAGTTACACTGTGATTCCAGGAGTTGAGAAAACGCGTTTATTTCGGGCTGAAAAACACGTTTTGAAAAGTGTTCTGTTCCTGCCCTATAACTTACATGTTGTTGACCAAAGTTGCCAAAACGTGTTTATTTGTGCTGAAAAACACGTTTTGACAACTTCTGCACATTGGGGTTAAGGGCTGACTCAGTGGGCTCTTCTGAGCCAGTCAGTTACACTGTGATTCCAGGAGTTGAGAAAACGCGTTTATTTCGGGCTGAAAAACACGTTTTGAAAAGTGTTCTGTTCCTGCCCTATAACTTACATGTTGTTGACCAAAGTTGCCAAAACGTGTTTATTTGTGCTGAAAAAACACGTTTTGACAACTTCTGCACACTGGGGTTAAGGGCTGACTCAGTGGGCTCTTCTGAGCCAGTCAGTTACACTGTGATTCCAAGGGTTGAGAAAACGCGTTTATTTCGGGCTGAAAAACACGTTTTGAAAAGTGTTCTGTTCCTGCCCTATAACTTACATGTTGGTGACCAAAGTTGCCAAAACGTGTTTATTTGTGCTGAAAAACACGTTTTGACAACTTCTGCACACTGGGGTTAAGGGCTGACTCAGTGGGCTCTTCTGAGCCAGTCAGTTACACTGTGATTCCAGGAGTTGAGAAAACGCGTTTATTTCGGGCTGAAAAACACGTTTTGAAAAGTGTTCTGTTCCTGCCCTATAACTTACATGTTGGTGACCAAAGTTGCCAAAACGTGTTTATTTGTGCTTAAAAACACGTTTTGACAACTTCTGCACACTGGGGTTAAGGGCTGACTCAGTGGGCTCTTCTGAGCCAGTCAGTTACACTGTGATTCCAGGAGTTGAGAAAACGCGTTTATTTCGGGCTGAAAAACACGTTTTGAAAAGTATGTTGTTCCTGCCCTATAACTTACATGTTGGTGACCAAAGTTGCCAAAACGTGTTTATTTGTGCTGAAAAACACGTTTTGACAACTTCTGCACACTGGGGTTAAGGGCTGACTCAGTGGGCTCTTCTGAGCCAGTCAGTTACTCTGTGATTCCAAGGGTTGAGAAAACGCGTTTATTTCGGGCTGAAAAACACGTTTTGAAAAGTGTTCTGTTCCTGCCCTATAACTTACATGTTGTTGACCAAAGTTGCCAAAACGTGTTTATTTGTGCTGAAAAACACGTTTTGACAACTTCTGCACACTGGGGTTAAGGGCTGACTCAGTGGGCTCTTCTGAGCCAGTCAGTTACACTGTGATTCCAGGAGTTGAGAAAACGCGTTTATTTCGGGCTGAAAAACACGTTTTGAAAAGTGTTCTGTTCCTGCCCTATAACTTACATGTTGTTGACCAAAGTTGCCAAAACGTGTTTATTTGTGCTGAAAAACACGTTTTGACAACTTCTGCACACTGGGGTTAAGGGCTGACTCAGTGGGCTCTTCTGAGCCAGTCAGTTACACTGTGATTCCAAGGGTTGAGAAAACGCGTTTATTTCGGGCTGAAAAACACGTTTTGAAAAGTGTTCTGTTCCTGCCCTATAACTTACATGTTGGTGACCAAAGTTGCCAAAACGTGTTTATTTGTGCTGAAAAACACGTTTTGACAACTTCTGCACACTGGGGTTAAGGGCTGACTCAGTGGGCTCTTCTGAGCCAGTCAGTTACACTGTGATTCCAAGGGTTGAGAAAACGCGTTTATTTCGGGCTGAAAAACACGTTTTGAAAAGTGTTCTGTTCCTGCCCTATAACTTACATGCTGTTGACCAAAGTTGCCAAAACGTGTTTATTTGTGCTGAAAAAACACGTTTTGACAACTTCTGCACACTGGGGTTAAGGGCTGACTCAGTGGGCTCTTCTGAGCCAGTCAGTTACACTGTGATTCCAAGGGTTGAGAAAACGCGTTTATTTCGGGCTGAAAAACACGTTTTGAAAAGTGTTCTGTTCCTGCCCTATAACTTACATGTTGGTGACCAAAGTTGCCAAAACGTGTTTATTTGTGCTGAAAAACACGTTTTGACAACTTCTGCACACTGGGGTTAAGGGCTGACTCAGTGGGCTCTTCTGAGCCAGTCAGTTACAGTGTGATTCCACGAGTTGAGAAAACGCGTTTATTTCGGGCTGAAAAACACGTTTTGAAAAGTGTTCTGTTCCTGCCCTATAACTTACATGTTGTTGACCAAAGTTGCCAAAACGTGTTTATTTGTGCTGAAAAACACGTTTTGACAACTTCTGCACACTGGGGTTAAGGGCTGACTCAGTGGGCTCTTCTGAGCCAGTCAGTTACACTGTGATTCCAGGAGTTGAGAAAACGCGTTTATTTCGGGCTGAAAAACACGTTTTGAAAAGTGTTCTGTTCCTGCCCTATAACTTACATGTTGTTGACCAAAGTTGCCAAAACGTGTTTATTTGTGCTGAAAAAACACGTTTTGACAACTTCTGCACACTGGGGTTAAGGGCTGACTCAGTGGGCTCTTCTGAGCCAGTCAGTTACACTGTGATTCCAAGGGTTGAGAAAACGCGTTTATTTCGGGCTGAAAAACACGTTTTGAAAAGTGTTCTGTTCCTGCCCTATAACTTACATGTTGGTGACCAAAGTTGCCAAAACGTGTTTATTTGTGCTGAAAAACACGTTTTGACAACTTCTGCACACTGGGGTTAAGGGCTGACTCAGTGGGCTCTTCTGAGCCAGTCAGTTACACTGTGATTCCAGGAGTTGAGAAAACGCGTTTATTTCGGGCTGAAAAACACGTTTTGAAAATTGTTCTGTTCCTGCCCTTTAACTTACGTTGTTGACCAAAGTTGCCAAAACGTGTTTATTTGTGCTGAAAAACACGTTTTGACAACATCTGCACACTGGGGTTAAGGGCTGACTCAGTGGTCTCTTCAGAGCCAGTCAGTTACACTGTGATTCCAGGAGTTGAGAAAACGCGTTTATTTCGGGCTGAAAAACACGTTTTGAAAAGTGTTCTGTTCCTGCCCTATAACTTACATGTTGTTGACCAAAGTTGCCAAAACGTGTTTATTTGTGCTGAAAAACACGTTTTGACAACTTCTGCACACTGGGGTTAAGGGCTGACTCAGTGGGCTCTTCTGAGCCAGTCAGTTACACTGTGATTCCAGGAGTTGAGAAAACGCGTTTATTTCGGGCTGAAAAACACGTTTTGAAAAGTGTTCTGTTCCTGCCCTATAACTTACATGTTGGTGACCAAAGTTGCCAAAACGTGTTTATTTGTGCTGAAAAACACGTTTTGACAACTTCTGCACACTGGGGTTAAGGGCTGACTCAGTGGGCTCTTCTGAGCCAGTCAGTTACACTGTGATTCCAAGGGTTGAGAAAACGCGTTTATTTCGGGCTGAAAAACACGTTTTGAAAAGTGTTCTGTTCCTGCCCTATAACTTACATGTTGGTGACCAAAGTTGCCAAAACGTGTTTATTTGTGCTGAAAAACACGTTTTGACAACTTCTGCACACTGGGGTTAAGGGCTGACTCAGTGGGCTCTTCTGAGCCAGTCAGTTACACTGTGATTCCAAGGGTTGAGAAAACGCGTTTATTTCGGGCTGAAAAACACGTTTTGAAAAGTGTTCTGTTCCTGCCCTATAACTTACATGTTGGTGACCAAAGTTGCCAAAACGTGTTTATTTGTGCTGAAAAACACGTTTTGACAACTTCTGCACACTGGGGTTAAGGGCTGACTCAGTGGGCTCTTCTGAGCCAGTCAGTTACACTGTGATTCCAAGGGTTGAGAAAACGCGTTTATTTCGGGCTGAAAAACACGTTTTGAAAAGTGTTCTGTTCCTGCCCTATAACTTACATGTTGGTGACCAAAGTTGCCAAAACGTGTTTATTTGTGCTGAAAAACACGTTTTGACAACTTCTGCACACTGGGGTTAAGGGCTGACTCAGTGGGCTCTTCTGAGCCAGTCAGTTACACTGTGATTCCAAGGGTTGAGAAAACGCGTTTATTTCGGGCTGAAAAACACGTTTTGAAAAGTGTTCTGTTCCTGCCCTATAACTTACATGTTGGTGACCGAAGTTGCCAAAACGTGTTTATTTGTGCTGAAAAACACGTTTTGACAACTTCTGCACACTGGGGTTAAGGGCTGACTCAGTGGGCTCTTCTGAGCCAGTCAGTTACAGTGTGATTCCAGGAGTTGAGAAAACGCGTTTATTTCGGGCTGAGAAACACGTTTTGAAAAGTGTTCTGTTCCTGCCCTATAACTTACATGTTGTTGACCAAAGTTGCCAAAACGTGTTTATTTGTGCTGAAAAACACGTTTTGACAACTTCTGCACACTGGGGTTAAGGGCTGACTCAGTGGGCTCTTCTGAGCCAGTCAGTTACACTGTGATTCCAAGAGTTGAGAAAACTCGTTTATTTCGGGCTGAAAAACACGTTTTGAAAAGTGTTCTG
This sequence comes from Lepisosteus platostomus, assembly GCF_059453375.1. NCBI lineage: Eukaryota > Metazoa > Chordata > Actinopteri > Semionotiformes > Lepisosteidae > Lepisosteus > Lepisosteus platostomus. The sequence goes on from NC_142620.1 coordinate 27,344,827, forward strand.
TTCCTGCCCTATAACTTACATGTTGGTGACCAAAGTTGCCAAAACGTGTTTATTTGTGCTGAAAAACACGTTTTGACAACTTCTGCACACTGGGGTTAAGGGCTGACTCAGTGGGCTCTTCTGAGCCAGTCAGTTACACTGTGATTCCAAGGGTTGAGAAAACGCGTTTATTTCGGGCTGAAAAACACGTTTTGAAAAGTGTTCTGTTCCTGCCCTATAACTTACATGTTGGTGACCAAAGTTGCCAAAACGTGTTTATTTGTGCTGAAAAACACGTTTTGACAACTTCTGCACACTGGGGTTAAGGGCTGACTCAGTGGGCTCTTCTGAGCCAGTCAGTTACACTGTGATTCCAAGGTTTGAGAAAACGCGTTTATTTCGGGCTGAAAAACACGTTTTGAAAAGTGTTCTGTTCCTGCCCTATAACTTACATGTTGGTGACCAAAGTTGCCAAAACGTGTTTATTTGTGCTGAAAAACACGTTTTGACAACTTCTGCACACTGGGGTTAAGGGCTGACTCAGTGGGCTCTTCTGAGCCAGTCAGTTACACTGTGATTCCAGGGGTTGAGAAAACGCGTTTATTTCGGGCTGAAAAACACGTTTTGAAAAGTGTTCTGTTCCTGCCCTATAACTTACATGTTGGTGACCAAAGTTGCCAAAACGTGTTTATTTGTGCTGAAAAACACGTTTTGACAACTTCTGCACAGTGGGGTTAAGGGCTGACTCAGTGGGCTCTTCTGAGCCAGTCAGTTACACTGTGATTCCAGGAGTTGAGAAAACGCGTTTATTTCGGGCTGAAAAACACGTTTTGAAAAGTGTTCTGTTCCTGCCCTATAACTTACATGTTGGTGACCAAAGTTGCCAAAACGTGTTTATTTGTGCTGAAAAACACGTTTTGACAACTTCTGCACACTGGGGTTAAGGGCTGACTCAGTGGGCTCTTCTGAGCCAGTCAGTTACACTGTGATTCCAGGGGTTGAGAAAACGCGTTTATTTCGGGCTGAAAAACACGTTTTGAAAAGTGTTCTGTTCCTGCCCTATAACTTACATGTTGGTGACCAAAGTTGCCAAAACGTGTTTATTTGTGCTGAAAAACACGTTTTGACAACTTCTGCACACTGGGGTTAAGGGCTGACTCAGTGGGCTCTTCTGAGCCAGTCAGTTACACTGTGATTCCAGGAGTTGAGAAAACGCGTTTATTTCGGGCTGAAAAACACGTTTTGAAAAGTGTTCTGTTCCTGCCCTATAACTTACATGTTGTTGACCAAAGTTGCCAAAACGTGTTTATTTGTGCTGAAAAAACATGTTTTGACAACTTCTGCACACTGGGGTTAAGGGCTGACTCAGTGGGCTCTTCTGAGCCAGTCAGTTACACTGTGATTCCAAGGGTTGAGAAAACGCGTTTATTTCGGGCTGAAAAACACGTTTTGAAAAGTGTTCTGTTCCTGCCCTATAACTTACATGTTGGTGACCAAAGTTGCCAAAACGTGTTTATTTGTGCTGAAAAACACGTTTTGACAACTTCTGCACACTGGGGTTAAGGGCTGACTCAGTGGGCTCTTCTGAGCTAGTCAGTTACACTGTGATTCCAAGAGTTGAGAAAACGCGTTTATTTCGGGCTGAAAAACACGTTTTGAAAAGTGTTCTGTTCCTGCCCTATAACTTACATGTTGGTGACCAAAGTTGCCAAAACGTGTTTATTTGTGCTGAAAAACACGTTTTGACAACTTCTGCACACTGGGGTTAAGGGCTGACTCAGTGGGCTCTTCTGAGCCAGTCAGTTACACTGTGATTCCAGGAGTTGAGAAAACGCGTTTATTTCGGGCTGAAAAACACGTTTTGAAAAGTGTTCTGTTCCTGCCCTATAACTTACATGTTGGTGACCAAAGTTGCCAAAACGTGTTTATTTGTGCTTAAAAACACGTTTTGACAACTTCTGCACACTGGGGTTAAGGGCTGACTCAGTGGGCTCTTCTGAGCCAGTCAGTTACACTGTGATTCCAGGAGTTGAGAAAACGCGTTTATTTCGGGCTGAAAAACACGTTTTGAAAAGTATGTTGTTCCTGCCCTATAACTTACATGTTGGTGACCAAAGTTGCCAAAACGTGTTTATTTGTGCTGAAAAACACGTTTTGACAACTTCTGCACACTGGGGTTAAGGGCTGACTCAGTGGGCTCTTCTGAGCCAGTCAGTTACTCTGTGATTCCAAGGGTTGAGAAAACGCGTTTATTTCGGGCTGAAAAACACGTTTTGAAAAGTGTTCTGTTCCTGCCCTATAACTTACATGTTGTTGACCAAAGTTGCCAAAACGTGTTTATTTGTGCTGAAAAACACGTTTTGACAACTTCTGCACACTGGGGTTAAGGGCTGACTCAGTGGGCTCTTCTGAGCCAGTCAGTTACACTGTGATTCCAGGAGTTGAGAAAACGCGTTTATTTCGTGCTGAAAAACACGTTTTGAAAAGTGTTCTGTTCCTGCCCTATAACTTACATGTTGTTGACCAAAGTTGCCAAAACGTGTTTATTTGTGCTGAAAAACACGTTTTGACAACTTCTGCACACTGGGGTTAAGGGCTGACTCAGTGGGCTCTTCTGAGCCAGTCAGTTACACTGTGATTCCAAGGGTTGAGAAAACGCGTTTATTTCGGGCTGAAAAACACGTTTTGAAAAGTGTTCTGTTCCTGCCCTATAACTTACATGTTGGTGACCAAAGTTGCCAAAACGTGTTTATTTGTGCTGAAAAACACGTTTTGACAACTTCTGCACACTGGGGTTAAGGGCTGACTCAGTGGGCTCTTCTGAGCCAGTCAGTTACACTGTGATTCCAAGGGTTGAGAAAACGCGTTTATTTCGGGCTGAAAAACACGTTTTGAAAAGTGTTCTGTTCCTGCCCTATAACTTACATGCTGTTGACCAAAGTTGCCAAAACGTGTTTATTTGTGCTGAAAAAACACGTTTTGACAACTTCTGCACACTGGGGTTAAGGGCTGACTCAGTGGGCTCTTCTGAGCCAGTCAGTTACACTGTGATTCCAAGGGTTGAGAAAACGCGTTTATTTCGGGCTGAAAAACACGTTTTGAAAAGTGTTCTGTTCCTGCCCTATAACTTACATGTTGGTGACCAAAGTTGCCAAAACGTGTTTATTTGTGCTGAAAAACACGTTTTGACAACTTCTGCACACTGGGGTTAAGGGCTGACTCAGTGGGCTCTTCTGAGCCAGTCAGTTACACTGTGATTCCAGGAGTTGAGAAAACGCGTTTATTTCGGGCTGAAAAACACGTTTTGAAAAGTGTTCTGTTCCTGCCCTATAACTTACATGTTGTTGACCAAAGTTGCCAAAACGTGTTTATTTGTGCTGAAAAAACATGTTTTGACAACTTCTGCACACTGGGGTTAAGGGCTGACTCAGTGGGCTCTTCTGAGCCAGTCAGTTACACTGTGATTCCAAGGGTTGAGAAAACGCGTTTATTTCGGGCTGAAAAACACGTTTTGAAAAGTGTTCTGTTCCTGCCCTATAACTTACATGTTGGTGACCAAAGTTGCCAAAACGTGTTTATTTGTGCTGAAAAACACGTTTTGACAACTTCTGCACACTGGGGTTAAGGGCTGACTCAGTGGGCTCTTCTGAGCTAGTCAGTTACACTGTGATTCCAAGAGTTGAGAAAACGCGTTTATTTCGGGCTGAAAAACACGTTTTGAAAAGTGTTCTGTTCCTGCCCTATAACTTACATGTTGGTGACCAAAGTTGCCAAAACGTGTTTATTTGTGCTGAAAAACACGTTTTGACAACTTCTGCACACTGGGGTTAAGGGCTGACTCAGTGGGCTCTTCTGAGCCAGTCAGTTACACTGTGATTCCAGGAGTTGAGAAAACGCGTTTATTTCGGGCTGAAAAACACGTTTTGAAAAGTGTTCTGTTCCTGCCCTATAACTTACATGTTGGTGACCAAAGTTGCCAAAACGTGTTTATTTGTGCTTAAAAACACGTTTTGACAACTTCTGCACACTGGGGTTAAGGGCTGACTCAGTGGGCTCTTCTGAGCCAGTCAGTTACACTGTGATTCCAGGAGTTGAGAAAACGCGTTTATTTCGGGCTGAAAAACACGTTTTGAAAAGTATGTTGTTCCTGCCCTATAACTTACATGTTGGTGACCAAAGTTGCCAAAACGTGTTTATTTGTGCTGAAAAACACGTTTTGACAACTTCTGCACACTGGGGTTAAGGGCTGACTCAGTGGGCTCTTCTGAGCCAGTCAGTTACTCTGTGATTCCAAGGGTTGAGAAAACGCGTTTATTTCGGGCTGAAAAACACGTTTTGAAAAGTGTTCTGTTCCTGCCCTATAACTTACATGTTGTTGACCAAAGTTGCCAAAACGTGTTTATTTGTGCTGAAAAACACGTTTTGACAACTTCTGCACACTGGGGTTAAGGGCTGACTCAGTGGGCTCTTCTGAGCCAGTCAGTTACACTGTGATTCCAGGAGTTGAGAAAACGCGTTTATTTCGGGCTATAAAACACGTTTTGAAAAGTGTTCTGTTCCTGCCCTATAACTTACATGTTGTTGACCAAAGTTGCCAAAACGTGTTTATTTGTGCTGAAAAACACGTTTTGACAACTTCTGCACACTGGGGTTAAGGGCTGACTCAGTGGGCTCTTCTGAGCCAGTCAGTTACACTGTGATTCCAAGGGTTGAGAAAACGCGTTTATTTCGGGCTGAAAAACACGTTTTGAAAAGTGTTCTGTTCCTGCCCTATAACTTACATGTTGGTGACCAAAGTTGCCAAAACGTGTTTATTTGTGCTGAAAAACACGTTTTGACAACTTCTGCACACTGGGGTTAAGGGCTGACTCAGTGGGCTCTTCTGAGCCAGTCAGTTACACTGTGATTCCAAGGGTTGAGAAAACGCGTTTATTTCGGGCTGAAAAACACGTTTTGAAAAGTGTTCTGTTCCTGCCCTATAACTTACATGCTGTTGACCAAAGTTGCCAAAACGTGTTTATTTGTGCTGAAAAAACACGTTTTGACAACTTCTGCACACTGGGGTTAAGGGCTGACTCAGTGGGCTCTTCTGAGCCAGTCAGTTACACTGTGATTCCAAGGGTTGAGAAAACGCGTTTATTTCGGGCTGAAAAACACGTTTTGAAAAGTGTTCTGTTCCTGCCCTATAACTTACATGTTGGTGACCAAAGTTGCCAAAACGTGTTTATTTGTGCTGAAAAACACGTTTTGACAACTTCTGTACACTGGGGTTAAGGGCTGACTCAGTGGGCTCTTCTGAGCCAGTCAGTTACACTGTGATTCCAAGGGTTGAGAAAACGCGTTTATTTCGGGCTGAAAAACACGTTTTGAAAAGTGTTCTGTTCCTGCCCTATAACTTACATGTTGGTGACCAAAGTTGCCAAAACGTGTTTATTTGTGCTGAAAAACACGTTTTGACAACTTCTGCACACTGGGGTTAAGGGCTGACTCAGTGGGCTCTTCTGAGCCAGTCAGTTACAGTGTGATTCCACGAGTTGAGAAAACGCGTTTATTTCGGGCTGAAAAACACGTTTTGAAAAGTGTTCTGTTCCTGCCCTATAACTTACATGTTGTTGACCAAAGTTGCCAAAACGTGTTTATTTGTGCTGAAAAACACGTTTTGACAACTTCTGCACACTGGGGTTAAGGGCTGACTCAGTGGGCTCTTCTGAGCCAGTCAGTTACACTGTGATTCCAGGAGTTGAGAAAACGCGTTTATTTCGGGCTGAAAAACACGTTTTGAAAAGTGTTCTGTTCCTGCCCTATAACTTACATGTTGTTGACCAAAGTTGCCAAAACGTGTTTATTTGTGCTGAAAAAACACGTTTTGACAACTTCTGCACACTGGGGTTAAGGGCTGACTCAGTGGGCTCTTCTGAGCCAGTCAGTTACACTGTGATTCCAAGGGTTGAGAAAACGCGTTTATTTCGGGCTGAAAAACACGTTTTGAAAAGTGTTCTGTTCCTGCCCTATAACTTACATGTTGGTGACCAAAGTTGCCAAAACGTGTTTATTTGTGCTGAAAAACACGTTTTGACAACTTCTGCACACTGGGGTTAAGGGCTGACTCAGTGGGCTCTTCTGAGCCAGTCAGTTACACTGTGATTCCAGGAGTTGAGAAAACGCGTTTATTTCGGGCTGAAAAACACGTTTTGAAAATTGTTCTGTTCCTGCCCTTTAACTTACGTTGTTGACCAAAGTTGCCAAAACGTGTTTATTTGTGCTGAAAAACACGTTTTGACAACATCTGCACACTGGGGTTAAGGGCTGACTCAGTGGTCTCTTCAGAGCCAGTCAGTTACACTGTGATTCCAGGAGTTGAGAAAACGCGTTTATTTCGGGCTGAAAAACACGTTTTGAAAAGTGTTCTGTTCCTGCCCTATAACTTACATGTTGTTGACCAAAGTTGCCAAAACGTGTTTATTTGTGCTGAAAAACACGTTTTGACAACTTCTGCACACTGGGGTTAAGGGCTGACTCAGTGGGCTCTTCTGAGCCAGTCAGTTACACTGTGATTCCAGGAGTTGAGAAAACGCGTTTATTTCGGGCTGAAAAACACGTTTTGAAAAGTGTTCTGTTCCTGCCCTATAACTTACATGTTGGTGACCAAAGTTGCCAAAACGTGTTTATTTGTGCTGAAAAACACGTTTTGACAACTTCTGCACACTGGGGTTAAGGGCTGACTCAGTGGGCTCTTCTGAGCCAGTCAGTTACACTGTGATTCTAAGGGTTGAGAAAACGCGTTTATTTCGGGCTGAAAAACACGTTTTGAAAAGTGTTCTGTTCCTGCCCTATAACTTACATGTTGGTGACCAAAGTTGCCAAAACGTGTTTATTTGTGCTGAAAAACACGTTTTGACAACTTCTGCACACTGGGGTTAAGGGCTGACTCAGTGGGCTCTTCTGAGCCAGTCAGTTACACTGTGATTCCAAGGGTTGAGAAAACGCGTTTATTTCGGGCTGAAAAACACGTTTTGAAAAGTGTTCTGTTCCTGCCCTATAACTTACATGTTGGTGACCAAAGTTGCCAAAACGTGTTTATTTGTGCTGAAAAACACGTTTTGACAACTTCTGTACACTGGGGTTAAGGGCTGACTCAGTGGGCTCTTCTGAGCCAGTCAGTTACACTGTGATTCCAAGGGTTGAGAAAACGCGTTTATTTCGGGCTGAAAAACACGTTTTGAAAAGTGTTCTGTTCCTGCCCTATAACTTACATGTTGGTGACCAAAGTTGCCAAAACGTGTTTATTTGTGCTGAAAAACACGTTTTGACAACTTCTGCACACTGGGGTTAAGGGCTGACTCAGTGGGCTCTTCTGAGCCAGTCAGTTACAGTGTGATTCCACGAGTTGAGAAAACGCGTTTATTTCGGGCTGAAAAACACGTTTTGAAAAGTGTTCTGTTCCTGCCCTATAACTTACATGTTGGTGACCAAAGTTGCCAAAACGTGTTTATTTGTGCTGAAAAACACGTTTTGACAACTTCTGCACACTGGGGTTAAGGGCTGACTCAGTGGGCTCTTCTGAGCCAGTCAGTTACACTGTGATTCTAAGGGTTGAGAAAACGCGTTTATTTCGGGCTGAAAAACACGTTTTGAAAAGTGTTCTGTTCCTGCCCTATAACTTACATGTTGGTGACCAAAGTTGCCAAAACGTGTTTATTTGTGCTGAAAAACACGTTTTGACAACTTCTGCACACTGGGGTTAAGGGCTGACTCAGTGGGCTCTTCTGAGCCAGTCAGTTACACTGTGATTCCAAGGGTTGAGAAAACGCGTTTATTTCGGGCTGAAAAACACGTTTTGAAAAGTGTTCTGTTCCTGCCCTATAACTTACATGTTGGTGACCAAAGTTGCCAAAACGTGTTTATTTGTGCTTAAAAACACGTTTTGACAACTTCTGCACACTGGGGTTAAGGGCTGACTCAGTGGGCTCTTCTGAGCCAGTCAGTTACACTGTGATTCCAGGAGTTGAGAAAACGCGTTTATTTCGGGCTGAAAAACACGTTTTGAAAAGTATGTTGTTCCTGCCCTATAACTTACATGTTGGTGACCAAAGTTGCCAAAACGTGTTTATTTGTGCTGAAAAACACGTTTTGACAACTTCTGCACACTGGGGTTAAGGGCTGACTCAGTGGGCTCTTCTGAGCCAGTCAGTTACTCTGTGATTCCAAGGGTTGAGAAAACGCGTTTATTTCGGGCTGAAAAACACGTTTTGAAAAGTGTTCTGTTCCTGCCCTATAACTTACATGTTGTTGACCAAAGTTGCCAAAACGTGTTTATTTGTGCTGAAAAACACGTTTTGACAACTTCTGCACACTGGGGTTAAGGGCTGACTCAGTGGGCTCTTCTGAGCCAGTCAGTTACACTGTGATTCCAGGAGTTGAGAAAACGCGTTTATTTCGGGCTATAAAACACGTTTTGAAAAGTGTTCTGTTCCTGCCCTATAACTTACATGTTGTTGACCAAAGTTGCCAAAACGTGTTTATTTGTGCTGAAAAACACGTTTTGACAACTTCTGCACACTGGGGTTAAGGGCTGACTCAGTGGGCTCTTCTGAGCCAGTCAGTTACACTGTGATTCCAAGGGTTGAGAAAACGCGTTTATTTCGGGCTGAAAAACACGTTTTGAAAAGTGTTCTGTTCCTGCCCTATAACTTACATGTTGGTGACCAAAGTTGCCAAAACGTGTTTATTTGTGCTGAAAAACACGTTTTGACAACTTCTGCACACTGGGGTTAAGGGCTGACTCAGTGGGCTCTTCTGAGCCAGTCAGTTACACTGTGATTCCAAGGGTTGAGAAAACGCGTTTATTTCGGGCTGAAAAACACGTTTTGAAAAGTGTTCTGTTCCTGCCCTATAACTTACATGCTGTTGACCAAAGTTGCCAAAACGTGTTTATTTGTGCTGAAAAAACACGTTTTGACAACTTCTGCACACTGGGGTTAAGGGCTGACTCAGTGGGCTCTTCTGAGCCAGTCAGTTACACTGTGATTCCAAGGGTTGAGAAAACGCGTTTATTTCGGGCTGAAAAACACGTTTTGAAAAGTGTTCTGTTCCTGCCCTATAACTTACATGTTGGTGACCAAAGTTGCCAAAACGTGTTTATTTGTGCTGAAAAACACGTTTTGACAACTTCTGTACACTGGGGTTAAGGGCTGACTCAGTGGGCTCTTCTGAGCCAGTCAGTTACACTGTGATTCCAAGGGTTGAGAAAACGCGTTTATTTCGGGCTGAAAAACACGTTTTGAAAAGTGTTCTGTTCCTGCCCTATAACTTACATGTTGGTGACCAAAGTTGCCAAAACGTGTTTATTTGTGCTGAAAAACACGTTTTGACAACTTCTGCACACTGGGGTTAAGGGCTGACTCAGTGGGCTCTTCTGAGCCAGTCAGTTACAGTGTGATTCCACGAGTTGAGAAAACGCGTTTATTTCGGGCTGAAAAACACGTTTTGAAAAGTGTTCTGTTCCTGCCCTATAACTTACATGTTGTTGACCAAAGTTGCCAAAACGTGTTTATTTGTGCTGAAAAACACGTTTTGACAACTTCTGCACACTGGGGTTAAGGGCTGACTCAGTGGGCTCTTCTGAGCCAGTCAGTTACACTGTGATTCCAGGAGTTGAGAAAACGCGTTTATTTCGGGCTGAAAAACACGTTTTGAAAAGTGTTCTGTTCCTGCCCTATAACTTACATGTTGTTGACCAAAGTTGCCAAAACGTGTTTATTTGTGCTGAAAAAACACGTTTTGACAACTTCTGCACACTGGGGTTAAGGGCTGACTCAGTGGGCTCTTCTGAGCCAGTCAGTTACACTGTGATTCCAAGGGTTGAGAAAACGCGTTTATTTCGGGCTGAAAAACACGTTTTGAAAAGTGTTCTGTTCCTGCCCTATAACTTACATGTTGGTGACCAAAGTTGCCAAAACGTGTTTATTTGTGCTGAAAAACACGTTTTGACAACTTCTGCACACTGGGGTTAAGGGCTGACTCAGTGGGCTCTTCTGAGCCAGTCAGTTACACTGTGATTCCAGGAGTTGAGAAAACGCGTTTATTTCGGGCTGAAAAACACGTTTTGAAAATTGTTCTGTTCCTGCCCTTTAACTTACGTTGTTGACCAAAGTTGCCAAAACGTGTTTATTTGTGCTGAAAAACACGTTTTGACAACATCTGCACACTGGGGTTAAGGGCTGACTCAGTGGTCTCTTCAGAGCCAGTCAGTTACACTGTGATTCCAGGAGTTGAGAAAACGCGTTTATTTCGGGCTGAAAAACACGTTTTGAAAAGTGTTCTGTTCCTGCCCTATAACTTACATGTTGTTGACCAAAGTTGCCAAAACGTGTTTATTTGTGCTGAAAAACACGTTTTGACAACTTCTGCACACTGGGGTTAAGGGCTGACTCAGTGGGCTCTTCTGAGCCAGTCAGTTACACTGTGATTCCAGGAGTTGAGAAAACGCGTTTATTTCGGGCTGAAAAACACGTTTTGAAAAGTGTTCTGTTCCTGCCCTATAACTTACATGTTGGTGACCAAAGTTGCCAAAACGTGTTTATTTGTGCTGAAAAACACGTTTTGACAACTTCTGCACACTGGGGTTAAGGGCTGACTCAGTGGGCTCTTCTGAGCCAGTCAGTTACACTGTGATTCTAAGGGTTGAGAAAACGCGTTTATTTCGGGCTGAAAAACACGTTTTGAAAAGTGTTCTGTTCCTGCCCTATAACTTACATGTTGGTGACCAAAGTTGCCAAAACGTGTTTATTTGTGCTGAAAAACACGTTTTGACAACTTCTGCACACTGGGGTTAAGGGCTGACTCAGTGGGCTCTTCTGAGCCAGTCAGTTACACTGTGATTCCAAGGGTTGAGAAAACGCGTTTATTTCGGGCTGAAAAACACGTTTTGAAAAGTGTTCTGTTCCTGCCCTATAACTTACATGTTGGTGACCAAAGTTGCCAAAACGTGTTTATTTGTGCTGAAAAACACGTTTTGACAACTTCTGTACACTGGGGTTAAGGGCTGACTCAGTGGGCTCTTCTGAGCCAGTCAGTTACACTGTGATTCCAAGGGTTGAGAAAACGCGTTTATTTCGGGCTGAAAAACACGTTTTGAAAAGTGTTCTGTTCCTGCCCTATAACTTACATGTTGGTGACCAAAGTTGCCAAAACGTGTTTATTTGTGCTGAAAAACACGTTTTGACAACTTCTGCACACTGGGGTTAAGGGCTGACTCAGTGGGCTCTTCTGAGCCAGTCAGTTACAGTGTGATTCCACGAGTTGAGAAAACGCGTTTATTTCGGGCTGAAAAACACGTTTTGAAAAGTGTTCTGTTCCTGCCCTATAACTTACATGTTGGTGACCAAAGTTGCCAAAACGTGTTTATTTGTGCTGAAAAACACGTTTTGACAACTTCTGCACACTGGGGTTAAGGGCTGACTCAGTGGGCTCTTCTGAGCCAGTCAGTTACACTGTGATTCTAAGGGTTGAGAAAACGCGTTTATTTCGGGCTGAAAAACACGTTTTGAAAAGTGTTCTGTTCCTGCCCTATAACTTACATGTTGGTGACCAAAGTTGCCAAAACGTGTTTATTTGTGCTGAAAAACACGTTTTGACAACTTCTGCACACTGGGGTTAAGGGCTGACTCAGTGGGCTCTTCTGAGCCAGTCAGTTACACTGTGATTCCAAGGGTTGAGAAAACGCGTTTATTTCGGGCTGAAAAACACGTTTTGAAAAGTGTTCTGTTCCTGCCCTATAACTTACATGTTGGTGACCAAAGTTGCCAAAACGTGTTTATTTGTGCTTAAAAACACGTTTTGACAACTTCTGCACACTGGGGTTAAGGGCTGACTCAGTGGGCTCTTCTGAGCCAGTCAGTTACACTGTGATTCCAGGAGTTGAGAAAACGCGTTTATTTCGGGCTGAAAAACACGTTTTGAAAAGTATGTTGTTCCTGCCCTATAACTTACATGTTGGTGACCAAAGTTGCCAAAACGTGTTTATTTGTGCTGAAAAACACGTTTTGACAACTTCTGCACACTGGGGTTAAGGGCTGACTCAGTGGGCTCTTCTGAGCCAGTCAGTTACTCTGTGATTCCAAGGGTTGAGAAAACGCGTTTATTTCGGGCTGAAAAACACGTTTTGAAAAGTGTTCTGTTCCTGCCCTATAACTTACATGTTGTTGACCAAAGTTGCCAAAACGTGTTTATTTGTGCTGAAAAACACGTTTTGACAACTTCTGCACACTGGGGTTAAGGGCTGACTCAGTGGGCTCTTCTGAGCCAGTCAGTTACACTGTGATTCCAGGAGTTGAGAAAACGCGTTTATTTCGGGCTATAAAACACGTTTTGAAAAGTGTTCTGTTCCTGCCCTATAACTTACATGTTGTTGACCAAAGTTGCCAAAACGTGTTTATTTGTGCTGAAAAACACGTTTTGACAACTTCTGCACACTGGGGTTAAGGGCTGACTCAGTGGGCTCTTCTGAGCCAGTCAGTTACACTGTGATTCCAAGGGTTGAGAAAACGCGTTTATTTCGGGCTGAAAAACACGTTTTGAAAAGTGTTCTGTTCCTGCCCTATAACTTACATGTTGGTGACCAAAGTTGCCAAAACGTGTTTATTTGTGCTGAAAAACACGTTTTGACAACTTCTGCACACTGGGGTTAAGGGCTGACTCAGTGGGCTCTTCTGAGCCAGTCAGTTACACTGTGATTCCAAGGGTTGAGAAAACGCGTTTATTTCGGGCTGAAAAACACGTTTTGAAAAGTGTTCTGTTCCTGCCCTATAACTTACATGCTGTTGACCAAAGTTGCCAAAACGTGTTTATTTGTGCTGAAAAAACACGTTTTGACAACTTCTGCACACTGGGGTTAAGGGCTGACTCAGTGGGCTCTTCTGAGCCAGTCAGTTACACTGTGATTCCAAGGGTTGAGAAAACGCGTTTATTTCGGGCTGAAAAACACGTTTTGAAAAGTGTTCTGTTCCTGCCCTATAACTTACATGTTGGTGACCAAAGTTGCCAAAACGTGTTTATTTGTGCTGAAAAACACGTTTTGACAACTTCTGTACACTGGGGTTAAGGGCTGACTCAGTGGGCTCTTCTGAGCCAGTCAGTTACACTGTGATTCCAAGGGTTGAGAAAACGCGTTTATTTCGGGCTGAAAAACACGTTTTGAAAAGTGTTCTGTTCCTGCCCTATAACTTACATGTTGGTGACCAAAGTTGCCAAAACGTGTTTATTTGTGCTGAAAAACACGTTTTGACAACTTCTGCACACTGGGGTTAAGGGCTGACTCAGTGGGCTCTTCTGAGCCAGTCAGTTACAGTGTGATTCCACGAGTTGAGAAAACGCGTTTATTTCGGGCTGAAAAACACGTTTTGAAAAGTGTTCTGTTCCTGCCCTATAACTTACATGTTGTTGACCAAAGTTGCCAAAACGTGTTTATTTGTGCTGAAAAACACGTTTTGACAACTTCTGCACACTGGGGTTAAGGGCTGACTCAGTGGGCTCTTCTGAGCCAGTCAGTTACACTGTGATTCCAGGAGTTGAGAAAACGCGTTTATTTCGGGCTGAAAAACACGTTTTGAAAAGTGTTCTGTTCCTGCCCTATAACTTACATGTTGTTGACCAAAGTTGCCAAAACGTGTTTATTTGTGCTGAAAAAACACGTTTTGACAACTTCTGCACACTGGGGTTAAGGGCTGACTCAGTGGGCTCTTCTGAGCCAGTCAGTTACACTGTGATTCCAAGGGTTGAGAAAACGCGTTTATTTCGGGCTGAAAAACACGTTTTGAAAAGTGTTCTGTTCCTGCCCTATAACTTACATGTTGGTGACCAAAGTTGCCAAAACGTGTTTATTTGTGCTGAAAAACACGTTTTGACAACTTCTGCACACTGGGGTTAAGGGCTGACTCAGTGGGCTCTTCTGAGCCAGTCAGTTACACTGTGATTCCAGGAGTTGAGAAAACGCGTTTATTTCGGGCTGAAAAACACGTTTTGAAAATTGTTCTGTTCCTGCCCTTTAACTTACGTTGTTGACCAAAGTTGCCAAAACGTGTTTATTTGTGCTGAAAAACACGTTTTGACAACATCTGCACACTGGGGTTAAGGGCTGACTCAGTGGTCTCTTCAGAGCCAGTCAGTTACACTGTGATTCCAGGAGTTGAGAAAACGCGTTTATTTCGGGCTGAAAAACACGTTTTGAAAAGTGTTCTGTTCCTGCCCTATAACTTACATGTTGTTGACCAAAGTTGCCAAAACGTGTTTATTTGTGCTGAAAAACACGTTTTGACAACTTCTGCACACTGGGGTTAAGGGCTGACTCAGTGGGCTCTTCTGAGCCAGTCAGTTACACTGTGATTCCAGGAGTTGAGAAAACGCGTTTATTTCGGGCTGAAAAACACGTTTTGAAAAGTGTTCTGTTCCTGCCCTATAACTTACATGTTGGTGACCAAAGTTGCCAAAACGTGTTTATTTGTGCTGAAAAACACGTTTTGACAACTTCTGCACACTGGGGTTAAGGGCTGACTCAGTGGGCTCTTCTGAGCCAGTCAGTTACACTGTGATTCTAAGGGTTGAGAAAACGCGTTTATTTCGGGCTGAAAAACACGTTTTGAAAAGTGTTCTGTTCCTGCCCTATAACTTACATGTTGGTGACCAAAGTTGCCAAAACGTGTTTATTTGTGCTGAAAAACACGTTTTGACAACTTCTGCACACTGGGGTTAAGGGCTGACTCAGTGGGCTCTTCTGAGCCAGTCAGTTACACTGTGATTCCAAGGGTTGAGAAAACGCGTTTATTTCGGGCTGAAAAACACGTTTTGAAAAGTGTTCTGTTCCTGCCCTATAACTTACATGTTGGTGACCAAAGTTGCCAAAACGTGTTTATTTGTGCTGAAAAACACGTTTTGACAACTTCTGCACACTGGGGTTAAGGGCTGACTCAGTGGGCTCTTCTGAGCCAGTCAGTTACACTGTGATTCCAAGGGTTGAGAAAACGCGTTTATTTCGGGCTGAAAAACACGTTTTGAAAAGTGTTCTGTTCCTGCCCTATAACTTACATGTTGGTGACCAAAGTTGCCAAAACGTGTTTATTTGTGCTGAAAAACACGTTTTGACAACTTCTGCACACTGGGGTTAAGGGCTGACTCAGTGGGCTCTTCTGAGCCAGTCAGTTACACTGTGATTCCAAGGGTTGAGAAAACGCGTTTATTTCGGGCTGAAAAACACGTTTTGAAAAGTGTTCTGTTCCTGCCCTATAACTTACATGCTGTTGACCAAAGTTGCCAAAACGTGTTTATTTGTGCTGAAAAAACACGTTTTGACAACTTCTGCACACTGGGGTTAAGGGCTGACTCAGTGGGCTCTTCTGAGCCAGTCAGTTACACTGTGATTCCAAGGGTTGAGAAAACGCGTTTATTTCGGGCTGAAAAACACGTTTTGAAAAGTGTTCTGTTCCTGCCCTATAACTTACATGTTGGTGACCAAAGTTGCCAAAACGTGTTTATTTGTGCTGAAAAACACGTTTTGACAACTTCTGTACACTGGGGTTAAGGGCTGACTCAGTGGGCTCTTCTGAGCCAGTCAGTTACACTGTGATTCCAAGGGTTGAGAAAACGCGTTTATTTCGGGCTGAAAAACACGTTTTGAAAAGTGTTCTGTTCCTGCCCTATAACTTACATGTTGGTGACCAAAGTTGCCAAAACGTGTTTATTTGTGCTGAAAAACACGTTTTGACAACTTCTGCACACTGGGGTTAAGGGCTGACTCAGTGGGCTCTTCTGAGCCAGTCAGTTACAGTGTGATTCCACGAGTTGAGAAAACGCGTTTATTTCGGGCTGAAAAACACGTTTTGAAAAGTGTTCTGTTCCTGCCCTATAACTTACATGTTGTTGACCAAAGTTGCCAAAACGTGTTTATTTGTGCTGAAAAACACGTTTTGACAACTTCTGCACACTGGGGTTTAGGGCTGACTCAGTGGGCTCTTCTGAGCCAGTCAGTTACACTGTGATTCCAGGAGTTGAGAAAACGCGTTTATTTCGGGCTGAAAAACACGTTTTGAAAAGTGTTCTGTTCCTGCCCTATAACTTACATGTTGTTGACCAAAGTTGCCAAAACGTGTTTATTTGTGCTGAAAAAACACGTTTTGACAACTTCTGCACACTGGGGTTAAGGGCTGACTCAGTGGGCTCTTCTGAGCCAGTCAGTTACACTGTGATTCCAAGGGTTGAGAAAACGCGTTTATTTCGGGCTGAAAAACACGTTTTGAAAAGTGTTCTGTTCCTGCCCTATAACTTACATGTTGGTGACCAAAGTTGCCAAAACGTGTTTATTTGTGCTGAAAAACACGTTTTGACAACTTCTGCACACTGGGGTTAAGGGCTGACTCAGTGGGCTCTTCTGAGCCAGTCAGTTACACTGTGATTCCAGGAGTTGAGAAAACGCGTTTATTTCGGGCTGAAAAACACGTTTTGAAAATTGTTCTGTTCCTGCCCTTTAACTTACGTTGTTGACCAAAGTTGCCAAAACGTGTTTATTTGTGCTGAAAAACACGTTTTGACAACATCTG
Organism: Lepisosteus platostomus; assembly: GCF_059453375.1. Taxonomy (NCBI): domain Eukaryota; kingdom Metazoa; phylum Chordata; class Actinopteri; order Semionotiformes; family Lepisosteidae; genus Lepisosteus; species Lepisosteus platostomus. Next base: position 27,361,395 of record NC_142620.1, read on the forward strand.
CACACTGGGGTTAAGGGCTGACTCAGTGGTCTCTTCAGAGCCAGTCAGTTACACTGTGATTCCAGGAGTTGAGAAAACGCGTTTATTTCGGGCTGAAAAACACGTTTTGAAAAGTGTTCTGTTCCTGCCCTATAACTTACATGTTGTTGACCAAAGTTGCCAAAACGTGTTTATTTGTGCTGAAAAACACGTTTTGACAACTTCTGCACACTGGGGTTAAGGGCTGACTCAGTGGGCTCTTCTGAGCCAGTCAGTTACACTGTGATTCCAGGAGTTGAGAAAACGCGTTTATTTCGGGCTGAAAAACACGTTTTGAAAAGTGTTCTG